>NC_133427.1:16592500-16913500 GCF_049350105.2 Macaca mulatta | reverse complement strand
TGAAAACTGGAAAGAAGCTTTGTGAGAAACTTCTCAGTGAAACGTGAATTCATCTCACAGAGTTCCCACTTAGTCTTCGCGAAGCAGTTTGCTAACACCGTTTTCCTGGAATCTGCGTAGTACTATCTGGGAGCGCATTGAGGGCCCACGGTGAAAACGGAAACATCCTCAGATCGTAACGAGAAAGAAGCTGTCTCTGAAATTGCTTTGTGATGTGTCAGTTCACCACACAGAGATTCACCATCCCTTCTTGTAGCCCTTTGCCAGCACTGTTTCCCTGGATTCTGCAAAGTGATATTTGGGAGCTCATTGAGGGCTACGGGGAAAAGGAAATAGCCTCAGATAAAAACTGGAAGGAAGCGTTCTGAGAAACTGCATTGCGATGTGTGAATGCAACTCACAGAGTGACACTTGTCTCTTCAGTGACCAGTTTGCTCACACAGTTTCCTTGAAATCTGCCTTGGGATGCTTCTTAGCACAATGAAGCTTACGGTGACAAAGGAAATCTCCTCAGAAAACATTAAAAGAAGCTTTCTTAGAAACTGGTTTGCGATGTGTGAAATCATCTCCCAGCGTTACATCGGCGTTTCGTGGGGCAGTCGTTTAACACTGTCTCTCAGGAACCCGAGAAGGGCTACTTTGGATGGAATTGAGGCCTACGCTGATGAAGGACATATCCCCCATTAAAAACGTGAGAGAAGCTTTGTGAGACACTTCTCTGTGCTACGTGAATTCAACACATAGAGTTACAGCTGAATCTTCAGGAAGCAGTTTGCCACCACTGTTTTCCGGGAATCTGCAAAGTGATATTTGGGGGCGCATTCAGGGCCCATGGTGCAAAAGGAGACATCCTCAGACGATAACTAGAAAGAAGCTGACTCAGACATTGCTTTGTGATGTTGAATTCCCCACACGGAGCTTCACCTTTACCCTCTTGTAGCAGTATGCTAACACTGTTTTCATGGATTCCGTAAACGGATGTTTGGGAGCTCATTGAGGCCTATGGTGAAAAGGGAAATATCCTCAGACACAAACAAGAAAGAAGTGTTTTGAGAAACGGCGTTGGGATGTGTGAATGCAACTCACGGAGTTACAGTTTTTTCTTCAGTGATCAACTTGCTCACACAGTTTTCCTGAAATCTGCCATGGCATATATTTCTTAGCGCAATGAAGCTTACAGAGGGCATAGCCTCAGATAAAATGAGAAAAGAAGCCGTCTTAGAAACTGGATCGTGATGTGAGAATTCATCTCACAGAGTTACACACCCCTTTCGTGGAAGTGTCATTTAACACTGTTTTTGAGGAACCTGAGAAGGGCTACTTCGGTACGAATTCAGGCCTACGCTGAAATACCCTCGATGCAAAACGTGAGCGAAGCTGTGTGAGAAACTTCTCTGTGATACGTGAATTCATCACACAGACTTACAACTGAGTCTTCAGGAAGCAGTTTGCTAACACCGTTTTCGTGGAATCTGCAAAGTGATATTTGGGGGCGCATTGAGGCCCATAGTGAACACGGAAACATCCTCCGATATTAACTAGAAAGAAGCAGTCTCAGAAATTGCTCTGTGATGTTGAATCCACCACACAGAGATTCACCTTTACCTTCTTGTAGCAGTTTGCTAACACTGTTGCCGTGGATTCTGCAAAGTGATCTTTGGGAGCTCATTGTGGGCTACGGGGAAAAGAAAATATCCTCAGATAAGAAGCGGAAGGAAGCTTTCTGAGAAACTGCATTGCGGTGTGTGAATGCACCTCACGGAGTTACACTCTTCTCTTCAGTGATCAGTTTGCCAACACCGTTTTCTTGAAGCTTGCGATGAGATACTTCTCAGCGCTAGCAGCTTACGGTGACAAAGGAAATATCCTCAGATAAGAAATGAAAGAAGCTTCCTCGGGAATTGCTTTCAGATACGAGACTTCAGCTCCCAGAGTTACATCACTGTGTCTTGGAGCCGTTTCCTAGCACTGTTTTTGTGGATTCTGAGAACTGATAATTTCGGATGGGAACTGATAATTTCGGCTGGGAGGCAGGAACTATCCTCCGAGAAAAAGCGGAAGGAAGCTTTCTGAGAAACTGCTTTGTGATGTGTGAATTCATTTCAAAGGGTTACACCACTCTTTCATGAGGAGTTTGCTAGCACTGTGTTTGTAGAATCTCACGAGTGATATCTTGGATAGCGTTGAATCCCATGGTGAATCATGAAATCTCCTCAGACCAATCTGCAGAGAGGCCTCCTCTGAAACTCCTTTGCTGTGGGTGACTTCGGCTCCCAGAGTTCTACCATTGTTTCCCTTGAGACGCTTGCTAACAGTGTTTTCGCAGAATCTGCTCTAAGACACACAGTGGGGCTCCGAGACCACAAATAACCTCAGCTCGAAAACGAAAAATAGAAGCTTTCTGAGAAACTGCTTTGTGATGTGTGACTTCAACTCACTGAATTACACCTGCCTTTCATGGAGCCGTTGGCTACCCCCGTTTCTGTGGAATCTGGAAACTGATATTTCAGACCCCTTTGAGGACTACGGGGCCAAAGGAAATATCCTCCGTTACAAAGGAGAAAGAAGCTTTCTGAGAAACTTCTTTGTGATCTGTGAATTCATCTCACAGAATTGCAGCTTTCTCCTAATGAAGCCCTTCGCGAAGACTGTTCTCGTGGAATTTGCAAAGTGATATTTGGGAGCTCACTGAGGGCTCCGGTGAAAAGGAAATAGCCTCAGATGCACACTGGAAAGAAGCTTTGTGAGAAACTGCATTGCGCTGTGTGAGTGCACCTCCCAGAGTTACACTTTTCAGTGATGAGTTTGACAAGACCGTTTCCTTGAAATCCGCAATGGGAGACTTCTTGGAGCTACGCAGCTTACCGTGACAAAGGAAGTATCCCTAGATAAAAATGACAGAAGCTTCCTCAGAAATTGCTTTCAGATACGTGACTTCATCTGACCGAGTTACATCACTGTTTCTTGGAGCCGTTTCCCAGCACTGTTTAGGTGGATTCTGAGAATTGATATTTCGGATGGGTTTGGAGAGTGTGGGGAGAAAGGGATTATCCTCCGAGAAAAAGCAGGGTGCAGCTTTCTGAGAAACAGCTTTTTGACGTGTGAGTTCATTAAAAAGGCTTTCACCACTCTTGGGAGCACACGGAGGGATATGGTGAGACAAGAAAGGTCCTCAGATAAAAACTGGAAAGAAGCCTTCGGAGAAACTGCATTGTGACATGTGAATGTGACTCCTAGACTTCCACGCAACTTTTCACTGACCCGTTTGCTAACACTGTTTGATTGCAGTCTGCACTGTGCTCTTTCTCAGCGCAATGAAGCTTACGGTGACCCAGGAAACATCGTAAATGAAAACTGGAAAGAAGCTTTGTGAGAAACTTCTCAGTGAAACGTAAATTCCTCACACAGAGTTCCCACTTAGTCTTCGCGAAGCAGTTTGCTAACACCGTTTTCGTGGAATCTGCATAGTACTATCTGGGAGCGCATTGAGGGCCCACGGTGAAAACGGAAACATCCTCAGATCGTAACGAGAAAGAAGCTGTCTCCGAAATTGCTTTGTGATGTGTCAGTTCACCACACAGAGATTCACCTTCCCTTCTGTAGCCCTTTGCCAGCACTGTTTCCCTGGATTCTGCAAAGTGATATTTGGGAGCTCATTGAGGGCTACGGGGAAAAGGAAATAGCCTCAGATAAAAACTGGAAGGTAGCGTTCTGAGAAACTGCATTGCGATGTGTGAATGCAACTCACAGAGTGACACTTGTCTCTTCAGTGACCAGTTTGCTCACACAGTTTCCTTGAAATCTGCCTTGGGATGCTTCTTAGCGCAATGAAGCTTACGGTGACAAAGGAAATCTCCTCAGAAAACGTTAAAAGAAGCTTTCTTAGAAACTGGTTTGCGATGTGTGAAATCATCTCCCAGCGTTACATCGGCGTTTCGTGGGGCAGTCGTTTAACACTGTCTCTCAGGAACTCGAGAAGGGCTACTTTGGATGGAATTGAGGCCTACGCTGATGAAGGACATATCCCCCATTAAAAACGTGAGAGAAGCTTTGTGAGACACTTCTCTGTGCTACGTGAATTCAACACATAGAGTTACAGCTGAATCTTCAGGAAGCAGTTTGCCACCACTGTTTTCCGGGAATCTGCAAAGTGATATTTGGGGGCGCATTCAGGGCCGATGGTGCAAAAGGAAACATCCTCAGACGATAACTAGAAAGAAGCTGACTCAGACATTGCTCTGTGATGTTGAATTCCCCACACGGAGCTTCACCTTTACCCTCTTGTAGCAGTATGCTAACACTGTTTTCGTGGATTCCGCAAAGGGATGTTTGGGAGCTCATTGAAGCCTATGGTGAAAAGGGAAATATCCTCAGACGCAAACAAGAAAGCAGTGTTTTGAGAAACGGCGTTGGGATGTGTGAATGCAACTCACGGAGTTACGGTTTTCTCTTCAGTGATCAACTTGCTAACACAGTTTTCCTGAAATCTGCCATGGCATATTTCTTAGCGCAATGAAGCTTACAGAGGGCATAGCCTCAGATAAAATGAGAAAAGAAGCTGTCTTAGAAACTGGATCGTGATGTGAGAATTCATCTCACAGAGTTACACACCCCTTTCGTGGAAGAGTCATTTAACACTGACTTTGAGGAACCTGGGAAGGGCTACTTCGGATCGAATTTAGGCCTACGCTGAAATACCCTCGATGCAAAACGTGAGCGAAGCTGTGTGAGAAACTTCTCTGTGATACGTGAATTCATCACACAGAGTTACAACTGAGTATTCAGGAAGCAGTTTGCTAACACCGTTTTCGTGGAATCTGCAGAGTGATATTTGGGGGCGCATTGAGGCCCATAGTGAACACGGAAACATCCTCCGATGTTAACTAGAAAGAAGCAGTCTCAGAAATTGCTCTGTGATGTTGAATCCACCACACGGAGATTCACCTTTACCTTCTTGTAGCAGTTTGCTAACACTGTTGCCGTGGATTCTGCAAAGTGATCTTTGGGAGCTCATTGTGGGCTACGGGGAAAAGAAAATATCCTCAGATAAGAAGCGGAAAGAAGCTTTCTGAGAAACTGCATTGCGGTGTGTGAATGCACCTCACGGAGTTACACTCTTCTCTTCAGTGATCAGTTTGCCAACACCGTTTTCTTGAAGCTTGCGATGAGATACTTCTCAGCGCTAGCAGCTTACGGTGACAAAGGAAGTATCCTCAGATAAGAAATGAAAGAAGCTTCCTCGGGAATTGCTTTCAGATACGAGACTTCAGCTCCCAGAGTTACATCACTGTGTCTTGGAGCCGTTTCCTAGCACTGTTTTTGTGGATTCTGAGAACTGATAATTTCGGATGGGAACTGATAATTTCGGCTGGGAGGCAGGAACTATCCTCCGAGAAAAAGCGGAAGGAAGCTTTCTGAGAAACTGCTTTGTGATGTGTGAATTCATTTCAAAGGGTTACACCACTCTTTCATGAGGAGTTTGCTAGCACTGTGTTTGTAGAATCTCACGAGTGATATCTTGGATAGCGTTGAATCCCATGGTGAATCATGAAATCTCCTCAGACCAATCTGCAGGGAGGCCTCCTCTGAAACTCCTTTGCTGTGGGTGACTTCGGCTCACAGAGTTCTACCATTGTTTCCCTTGAGACGCTTGCTAACAGTGTTTTCGCAGAATCTGCTCTAAGACACACAGTGGGGCTCCGAGACCACAAATAACCTCAGCTGGAAAACGAAAAATAGAAGCTTTCTGAGAAACGGCTTTGTGATGTGTGACTTCAACTCACTGAATTCCACCTGCGTTTCATGGAGCCGTTGGCTACCCCCGTTTCTGTGGAATCTGGAAACTGATATTTCAGACCCCTTTGAGGACTACGGGGCCAAAGGAAATATCCTCCGTTACAAAAGAGAAAGAAGCTTTCTGAGAAACTTCTTTGTGATCTGTGAATTCGTCTCACAGAATTGCAGCTTTCTCCTAATGAAGCCCTTCGCGAAGACTGTTCTCGTGGAATTTGCAAAATGATATTTGGGAGCTCACTGAGGGCTCCGGTGAAAAGGAAATAGCCTCAGACGCACACTGGAAAGAAGCTTTGTGAGAAACTGCATTGCGCTGTGTGAGTGCATCTCCCAGAGTTACACTTTTCCGTGATGAGTTTGACAAGACCGTTTCCTTGATATCCGCAATGGGAGACTTCTTGGAGCTACGCAGCTTACCGTGACAAAGGAAGTATCCCTAGATAAAAATGACAGAAGCTTCCTCAGAAATTGCTTTCAGATACGTGACTTCATCTGACCGAGTTACATCACTGTTTCTTGGAGCCGTTTCCCAGCACTGTTTATGTGGATTCCGAGAACTGATATTTCGGATGGGTTTGGAGAGTGTGGGGAGAAAGGGATTATCCTCCGAGAAAAAGCAGGGTGCAGCTTTCTGAGAAACAGCTTTGTGACGTGTGAGTTCATTTCAAAGGCTCTCACCACTCTTGGGAGCACAGGGAGGGATATGGTGAGAAAAGAAAGGTCCTCAGATAAAAACTGGAAAGAAGCCTCCGGAGAATCTGCATTGTGACATGTGAATGCGTCTCCCAGACTTCCACGCAACTTTTCACTGACCCGTTTGCTAACAGTGTTTGATTGCAGTCTGCACTGGGCTATTTCTCAGCGCAATGAAGCTTACGGTGACCCAGGAAATATCGTAAATGAAAACTGGAAAGAAGCTTTGTGAGAAACTTCTCAGTGAAACGTGAATTCATCTCACAGAGTTCCCACTTAGTCTTCGCGAAGCAGTTTGCTAACACCGTTTTCCTGGAATCTGCATAGTACTATGTGGGAGCTCATTGAGGGCCCACGGTGAAAACGGAAACATCCTCAGATCGTAACGAGAAAGAAGCTGTCTCCGAAATTCCTTTGTGATGTGTCAGTTCACCACACAGAGATTCACCTTCCCTTCTCTTAGCCCAGGGCTACGGGGAAAAGGAAATAGCCTCAGATAAAAACTGGAAGGAAGCGTTCTGAGAAACTGCATTGCGATGTGTGAATGCAACTCACAGAGTGACACTTGTCTCTTCAGTGACCAGTTTGCTCACACAGTTTCCTTGAAATCTGCCTTGGGATGCTTCTTAGCGCAATGAAGCTTACGGTGACAAAGGAAATCTCCTCAGAAAACATTAAAAGAAGCTTTCTTAGAAACTGGTTTGCGATGTGTGAAATCATCTCCCAGCGTTACATCGGCGTTTCGTGGGGCAGTCGTTTAACACTGTCTCTCAGGAACCCGAGAAGGGCTACTTTGGATGGAATTGAGGCCTACGCTGATGAAGGACATATCCCCCATTAAAAACGTGAGAGAAGCTTTGTGAGACACTTCTCTGTGCTACGTGAATTCAACACATAGAGTTACAGCTGAATCTTCAGGAAGCAGTTTGCCACCACTGTTTTCCGGGAATCTGCAAAGTGATATTTGGGGGCGCATTCAGGGCCGATGGTGCAAAAGGAAACATCCTCAGACGATAACTAGAAAGAAGCTGACTCAGACATTGCTTTGTGATGTTGAATTCCCCACACGGAGCTTCACCTTTACCCTCTTGTAGCAGTATGCTAACACTGTTTTCATGGATTCCGCAAAGGGATGTTTGGGAGCTCATTGAGGCCTTTGGTGAAAAGGGAAATATCCTCAGACGCAAACAAGAAAGCAGTGTTTTGAGAAACGGCGTTGGGATGTGTGAATGCAACTCACGGAGTTACAGTTTTCTCTTCAGTGATCAACTTGCTAACACAGTTTTCCTGAAATCTGCCATGGCATATTTCTTAGCGCAATGAAGCTTACAGAGGGCATAGCCTCAGATAAAATGAGAAAAGAAGCTGTCTTAGAAACTGGATCGTGATGTGAGAATTCATCTCACAGAGTTACACACCCCTTTCGTGGAAGAGTCATTTAACACTGTCTTTGAGGAACCTGAGAAGGGCTACTTCGGTTCGAATTCAGGCCTACGCTGAAATACCCTCGATGCAAAACGTGAGCGAAGCTGTGTGAGAAACTTCTCTGTGATACGTGAATTCATCACACAGAGTTACAACTGAGTCTTCAGGAAGCAGTTTGCTAACACCGTTTCCGTGGAGTCTGCAGAGTGATATTTGGGGGCGCATTGAGGCCCATAGTGAACACGGAAACATCCTCCGATATTAACTAGAAAGAAGCAGTCTCAGAAATTGCTCTGTGATGTTGAATCCACCACACAGAGATTCACCTTTACCTTCTTGTAGCAGTTTGCTTACACTGTTGCCGTGGATTCTGCAAAGTGATCTCTGGGAGCTCATTGTGGGCTACGGGGAAAAGAAAATACCGTCAAATAAGAAGCGGAAAGAAGCTTTCTGAGAAACTGCATTGCGGTGTGTGAATGCACCTCACGGAGTTACACTCTTCTCTTCAGTGATCAGTTTGCCAACACCGTTTTCTTGAAGCTTGCGATGAGATACTTCTCAGCGCTAGCAGCTTACGGTGACAAAGGAAATATCCTCAGATAAGAAATGAAAGAAGCTTCCTCGGGAATTGCTTTCAGATACGAGACTTCAGCTCCCAGAGTTACATCACTGTGTCTTGGAGCCGTTTCCTAGCACTGTTTTTGTGGATTCTGAGAACTGATAATTTCGGATGGGAACTGATAATTTCGGCTGGGAGGCAGGAACTATCCTCCGAGAAAAAGCGGAAGGAAGCTTTCTGAGAAACTGCTTTGTGATGTGTGAATTCATTTCAAAGGGTTACACCACTCTTTCATGAGGAGTTTGCTAGCACTGTGTTTGTAGAACCTCACGAGTGATATCTTGGATAGCGTTAAATCCCATGGTGAATCATGAAATCTCCTCAGACAAATCTGCAGAGAGGCCTCCTCTGAAACTCCTTTGCTGTGGGTGACTTCGGCTCACAGAGTTCTACATTGTTTCCCTTGAGACGCTTGCTAACAGTGTTTTCGCAGAATCTGCTCTAAGACACACAGTGGGGCTCCGAGACCACAAATAACCTCAGCTCGAAAACGAAAAATAGAAGCTTTCTGAGAAACTGCTTTGTGATGTGTGACTTCAACTTACTGAATTACACGTGCGTTTCATGGAGCCGTTGGCTACCCCCGTTTCTGTGGAATCTGGAAACTGATATTTCAGACCCCTTTGAGGACTACGGGGTCAAAGGAAATATCCTCCGTTACAAAGGAGAAAGAAGCTTTCTGAGAAACTTCTTTGTGATCTGTGAATTCGTCTCACAGAATTGCAGCTTTCTCCTAATGAAGCCCTTCGCGAAGACTGTTCTCGTGGAATTTGCAAAGTGATATTTGGGAGCTCACTGAGGGCTCCGGTGAAAAGGAAATAGCCTCAGATGCACACTGGAAAGAAGCTTTGTGAGAAACTGCATTGCGCTGTGTGAGTGCACCTCCCAGAGTTACACTTTTCAGTGATGAGTTTGACAAGACCGTTTCCTTGAAATCCGCAATGGGAGACTTCTTGGAGCTACGCAGCTTACCGTGACAAAGGAAGTATCCCTAGATAAAAATGACAGAAGCTTCCTCAGAAATTGCTTTCAGATACGTGACTTCATCTGACCGAGTTACATCACTGTTTCTTGGAGCCGTTTCCCAGCACTGTTTATGTGGATTCCGAGAACTGATATTTCGGATGGGTTTGGAGAGTGTGGGGAGAAAGGGATTATCCTCCGAGAAAAAGCAGGGTGCAGCTTTCTGAGAAACAGCTTTGTGACGTGTGAGTTCATTTCAAAGGCTTTCACCACTCTTGGGAGCACACGGAGGGATATGGTGAGAAAAGAAAGGTCCTCAGATAAAAACTGGAAAGAAGCCTTCGGAGAAACTGCATTGTGACATGTGAATGCGACTCCTAGACTTCCACGCAACTTTTCACTGACCCGTTTGCTAACACTGTTTGATTGCAGTCTGCACTGGGCTATTTCTCTGCGCAATGAAGCTTACGGTTACCCAGGAAATATCGTAAATGAAAACTGGAAAGAAGCTTTGTGAGAAACTTCTCAGTGAAACGTGAATTCATCTCACAGAGTTCCCACTTAGTCTTCGCGAAGCAGTTTGCTAACACCGTTTTCCTGGAATCTGCGTAGTACTATCTGGGAGCGCATTGAGGGACCACGGTGAAAACGGAAACATCCTCAGATCGTAACGAGAAAGAAGCTGTCTCTGAAATTGCTTTGTGTGGTGTGTCAGTTCACCACACAGAGATTCACCATCCCTTCTTGTAGCCCTTTGCCAGCACTGTTTCCCTGGATTCTGCAAAGTGATATTTGGGAGCTCATTGAGGGCTACGGGGAAAAGGAAATAGCCTCAGATAAAAACTGGAAGGAAGCGTTCTGAGAAACTGCATTGCGATGTGTGAATGCAACTCACAGAGTGACACTTGTCTCTTCAGTGACCAGTTTGCTCACACAGTTTCCTTGAAATCTGCCTTGGGATGCTTCTTAGCACAATGAAGCTTACGGTGACAAAGGAAATCTCCTCAGAAAACATTAAAAGAAGCTTTCTTAGAAACTGGTTTGCGATGTGTGAAATCATCTCCCAGCGTTACATCGGCGTTTCGTGGGGCAGTCGTTTAACACTGTCTCTCAGGAACCCGAGAAGGGCTACTTTGGATGGAATTGAGGCCTACGCTGATGAAGGACATATCTCCCATTAAAAACGTGAGAGAAGCTTTGTGAGACACTTCTCTGTGCTACATGAATTCAACACATAGAGTTACAGCTGAATCTTCAGGAAGCAGTTTGCCACCACTGTTTTCCGGGAATCTGCAAAGTGATATTTGGGGGCGCATTCAGGGCCCATGGTGCAAAAGGAGACATCCTCAGACGATAACTAGAAAGAAGCTGACTCAGACATTGCTTTGTGATGTTGAATTCCCCACACGGAGCTTCACCTTTACCCTCTTGTAGCAGTATGCTAACACTGTTTTCATGGATTCCGTAAACGGATGTTTGGGAGCTCATTGAGGCCTATGGTGAAAAGGGAAATATCCTCAGACACAAACAAGAAAGAAGTGTTTTGAGAAACGGCATTGGGATGTGTGAATGCAACTCACGGAGTTACAGTTTTTTCTTCAGTGATCAACTTGCTCTCACAGTTTTCCTGAAATCTGCCATGGCATATATTTCTTAGCGCAATGAAGCTTACAGAGGGCATAGCCTCAGATAAAATGAGAAAAGAAGCCGTCTTAGAAACTGGATCGTGATGTGAGAATTCATCTCACAGAGTTACACACCCCTTTCGTGGAAGTGTCATTTAACACTGTTTTTGAGGAACCTGAGAAGGGCTACTTCGGTACGAATTCAGGCCTACGCTGAAATACCCTCGATGCAAAACGTGAGCGAAGCTGTGTGAGAAACTTCTCTGTGATACGTGAATTCATCACACAGACTTACAACTGAGTCTTCAGGAAGCAGTTTGCTAACACCGTTTTCGTGGAATCTGCAAAGTGATATTTGGGGGCGCATTGAGGCCCATAGTGAACACGGAAACATCCTCCGATATTAACTAGAAAGAAGCAGTCTCAGAAATTGCTCTGTGATGTTGAATCCACCACACAGAGATTCACCTTTACCTTCTTGTAGCAGTTTGCTAACACTGTTGCCGTGGATTCTGCAAAGTGATCTTTGGGAGCTCATTGTGGGCTACGGGGAAAAGAAAATATCCTCAGATAAGAAGCGGAAGGAAGCTTTCTGAGAAACTGCATTGCGGTGTGTGAATGCACCTCACGGAGTTACACTCTTCTCTTCAGTGATCAGTTTGCCAACACCGTTTTCTTGAAGCTTGCGATGAGATACTTCTCAGCGCTAGCAGCTTACGGTGACAAAGGAAATATCCTCAGATAAGAAATGAAAGAAGCTTCCTCGGGAATTGCTTTCAGATACGAGACTTCAGCTCCCAGAGTTACATCACTGTGTCTTGGAGCCGTTTCCTAGCACTGTTTTTGTGGATTCTGAGAACTGATAATTTCGGATGGGAACTGATAATTTCGGCTGGGAGGCAGGAACTATCCTCCGAGAAAAAGCGGAAGGAAGCTTTCTGAGAAACTGCTTTGTGATGTGTGAATTCATTTCAAAGGGTTACACCACTCTTTCATGAGGAGTTTGCTAGCACTGTGTTTGTAGAATCTCACGAGTGATATCTTGGATAGCGTTGAATCCCATGGTGAATCATGAAATCTCCTCAGACCAATCTGCAGAGAGGCCTCCTCTGAAACTCCTTTGCTGTGGGTGACTTCGGCTCCCAGAGTTCTACCATTGTTTCCCTTGAGACGCTTGCTAACAGTGTTTTCGCAGAATCTGCTCTAAGACACACAGTGGGGCTCCGAGACCACAAATAACCTCAGCTCGAAAACGAAAAATAGAAGCTTTCTGAGAAACTGCTTTGTGATGTGTGACTTCAACTCACTGAATTACACCTGCCTTTCATGGAGCCGTTGGCTACCCCCGTTTCTGTGGAATCTGGAAACTGATATTTCAGACCCCTTTGAGGACTACGGGGCCAAAGGAAATATCCTCCGTTACAAAGGAGAAAGAAGCTTTCTGAGAAACTTCTTTGTGATCTGTGAATTCATCTCACAGAATTGCAGCTTTCTCCTAATGAAGCCCTTCGCGAAGACTGTTCTCGTGGAATTTGCAAAGTGATATTTGGGAGCTCACTGAGGGCTCCGGTGAAAAGGAAATAGCCTCAGATGCACACTGGAAAGAAGCTTTGTGAGAAACTGCATTGCGCTGTGTGAGTGCACCTCCCAGAGTTACACTTTTCAGTGATGAGTTTGACAAGACCGTTTCCTTGAAATCCGCAATGGGAGACTTCTTGGAGCTACGCAGCTTACCGTGACAAAGGAAGTATCCCTAGATAAAAATGACAGAAGCTTCCTCAGAAATTGCTTTCAGATACGTGACTTCATCTGACCGAGTTACATCACTGTTTCTTGGAGCCGTTTCCCAGCACTGTTTAGGTGGATTCTGAGAATTGATATTTCGGATGGGTTTGGAGAGTGTGGGGAGAAAGGGATTATCCTCCGAGAAAAAGCAGGGTGCAGCTTTCTGAGAAACAGCTTTTTGACGTGTGAGTTCATTTCAAAGGCTTTCACCACTCTTGGGAGCACACGGAGGGATATGGTGAGAAAAGAAAGGTCCTCAGATAAAAACTGGAAAGAAGCCTTCGGAGAAACTGCATTGTGACATGTGAATGTGACTCCTAGACTTCCACGCAACTTTTCACTGACCCGTTTGCTAACACTGTTTGATTGCAGTCTGCACTGTGCTCTTTCTCAGCGCAATGAAGCTTACGGTGACCCAGGAAACATCGTAAATGAAAACTGGAAAGAAGCTTTGTGAGAAACTTCTCAGTGAAACGTAAATTCCTCACACAGAGTTCCCACTTAGTCTTCGCGAAGCAGTTTGCTAACACCGTTTTCGTGGAATCTGCATAGTACTATCTGGGAGCGCATTGAGGGCCCACGGTGAAAACGGAAACATCCTCAGATCGTAACGAGAAAGAAGCTGTCTCCGAAATTGCTTTGTGATGTGTCAGTTCACCACACAGAGATTCACCTTCCCTTCTGTAGCCCTTTGCCAGCACTGTTTCCCTGGATTCTGCAAAGTGATATTTGGGAGCTCATTGAGGGCTACGGGGAAAAGGAAATAGCCTCAGATAAAAACTGGAAGGTAGCGTTCTGAGAAACTGCATTGCGATGTGTGAATGCAACTCACAGAGTGACACTTGTCTCTTCAGTGACCAGTTTGCTCACACAGTTTCCTTGAAATCTGCCTTGGGATGCTTCTTAGCGCAATGAAGCTTACGGTGACAAAGGAAATCTCCTCAGAAAACGTTAAAAGAAGCTTTCTTAGAAACTGGTTTGCGATGTGTGAAATCATCTCCCAGCGTTACATCGGCGTTTCGTGGGGCAGTCGTTTAACACTGTCTCTCAGGAACTCGAGAAGGGCTACTTTGGATGGAATTGAGGCCTACGCTGATGAAGGACATATCCCCCATTAAAAACGTGAGAGAAGCTTTGTGAGACACTTCTCTGTGCTACGTGAATTCAACACATAGAGTTACAGCTGAATCTTCAGGAAGCAGTTTGCCACCACTGTTTTCCGGGAATCTGCAAAGTGATATTTGGGGGCGCATTCAGGGCCGATGGTGCAAAAGGAAACATCCTCAGACGATAACTAGAAAGAAGCTGACTCAGACATTGCTCTGTGATGTTGAATTCCCCACACGGAGCTTCACCTTTACCCTCTTGTAGCAGTATGCTAACACTGTTTTCATGGATTCCGCAAAGGGATGTTTGGGAGCTCATTGAAGCCTATGGTGAAAAGGGAAATATCCTCAGACGCAAACAAGAAAGCAGTGTTTTGAGAAACGGCGTTGGGATGTGTGAATGCAACTCACGGAGTTACAGTTTTCTCTTCAGTGATCAACTTGCTAACACAGTTTTCCTGAAATCTGCCATGGCATGTATTTCTTAGCGCAATGAAGCTTGCAGAGGGCATGGCCTCAGATAAAATGAGAAAAGAAGCTGTCTTAGAAACTGGATCGTGATGTGAGAATTCATCTCACAGAGTTACACACCCCTTTCGTGGAAGAGTCATTTAACACTGTCTTTGAGGAACCTGAGAAGGGCTACTTCGGTTCGAATTCAGGCCTACGCTGAAATACCCTCGATGCAAAACGTGAGCGAAGCTGTGTGAGAAACTTCTCTGTGATACGTGAATTCATCACACAGAGTTACAACTGAGTCTTCAGGAAGCAGTTTGCTAACACCGTTTCCGTGGAGTCTGCAGAGTGATATTTGGGGGCGCATTGAGGCCCATAGTGAACACGGAAACATCCTCCGATATTAACTAGAAAGAAGCAGTCTCAGAAATTGCTCTGTGATGTTGAATCCACCACACAGAGATTCACCTTTACCTTCTTGTAGCAGTTTGCTTACACTGTTGCCGTGGATTCTGCAAAGTGATCTCTGGGAGCTCATTGTGGGCTACGAGAAAAGAAAATATCCTCAGATAAGAAGCGGAAGGAAGCTTTCTGAGAAACTGCATTGCGGTGTGTGAATGCACCTCACGGAGTTACACTCTTCTCTTCAGTGATCAGTTTGCCAACACCGTTTTCTTGAAGCTTGTGATGAGATACTTCTCAGCGCTAGCAGCTTACGGTGACAAAGGAAATATCCTCAGATAAGAAATGAAAGAAGCTTCCTCGGGAATTGCTTTCAGATACGAGACTTCAGCTCCCAGAGTTACATCACTGTGTCTTGGAGCCGTTTTCTAGCACTGTTTTTGTGGATTCTGAGAACTGATAATTTCGGATGGGAACTGATAATTTCGGCTGGGATGCAGGAACTATCCTCTGAGAAAAAGCGGAAGGAAGCTTTCTGAGAAACTGCTTTGTGATGTGTGAATTCATTTCAAAGGGTTACACCACTCTTTCATGAGGAATTTGTTAGCACTGTGTTTGTAGAATCTCACGAGTGATATCTTGGATAGCGTTGAATCCCATGGTGAATCATGAAATCTCCTCAGACCAATCTGCAGAGAGGCCTCCTCTGAAACTCCTTTGCTGTGGGTGACTTCGGCTCACAGAGTTCTACCATTGTTTCCCTTGAGACGCTTGCTAACAGTGTTTTCGCAGAATCTGCTCTAAGACACACAGTGGGGCTCCGAGACCACAAATAACCTCAGCTCGAAAACGAAAAATAGAAGCTTTCTGAGAAACTGCTTTGTGATGTGTGACTTCAACTCACTGAATTCCACCTGCGTTTCATGGAGCCGTTGGCTACCCCCGTTTCTGTGGAATCTGGAAACTGATATTTCAGACCCCTTTGAGGACTACGGGGTCAAAGGAAATATCCTCCGTTAGAAAGGAGAAAGAAGCTATCTGAGAAACTTCTTTGTGATCTGTGAATTCATCTCACAGAATTGCAGCTTTCTCCTAATGAAGCCCTTCGCGAAGACTGTTCTCGTGGAATTTGCAAAGTGATATTTGGGAGCTCACTGAGGGCTCCGGTGAAAAGGAAATAGCCTCAGATGCACACTGGAAAGAAGCTTTGTGAGAAACTGCATTGCGCTGTGTGAGTGCACCTCCCAGAGTTACACTTTTCCGTGATGAGTTTGACAAGACCGTTTCCTTGAAATCCGCAATGGGAGTCTTCTTGGAGCTACGCAGCTTACCGTGAAAAAGGAAGTATCCCTAGATAAAAATGACAGAAGCTTCCTCAGAAATTGCTTTCAGATACGTGACTTCATCTGACCGAGTTACATCACTGTTTCTTGGAGCCGTTTCCCAGCACTGTTTATGTGGATTCTGAGAACTGATATTTCGGATGGGTTTGGAGAGTGTGGGGAGAAAGGGATTATCCTCCGAGAAAAAGCAGGGTGCAGCTTTCTGAGAAACAGCTTTGTGACGTGTGAGTTCATTTCAAAGGCTTTCACCACTCTTGGGAGCACACGGAGGGATATGGTGAGAAAAGAAAGGTCCTCAGATAAAAACTGGAAAGAAGCCTTCGGAGAAACTGCATTGTGACATGTGAATGCGACTCCTAGACTTCCACGCAACTTTTCACTGACCCGTTTGCTAACACTGTTAGATTGCAGTCTGCACTGGGCTATTTCTCAGCGCAATGAAGCTTACGGTGACCCAGGAAATATCGTAAATGAAAACTGGAAAGAAGCTTTGTGAGAAACTTCTCAGTGAAACGTGAATTCATCTCACAGAGTTCCCACTGAGTCTTCGCGAAGCAGTTTGCTAACACCGTTTTCCTGGAATCTGCGTAATACTATCTGGGAGCGCATTAAGGGCCCACGGTGAAAACGGAAACATCCTCAGATCGTAACGAGAAAGAAGCTGTCTCCGAAATTGCTTTGTGATGTGTCAGTTCACCACACAGAGATTCACCTTCCCTTCTTGTAGCCCTTTGCCAGCACTGTTTCCCTGGATTTTGAAAAGTGATATTTGGGAGCTCATTGAGGGCTACGGGGAAAAGAAAATAGCCTCAGATAAAAACTGGAAGGAAGCGTTCTGAGAAACTCCATTGCGATGTGTGAATGCAACTCACAGAGTGACACTTGTCTCTTCAGTGACCAGTTTGCTCACACAGTTTCCTTGAAATCTGCCTTGGGATGCTTCTTAGCGCAATGAAGCTTACGGTGACAAAGGAAATCTCCTCAGAAAACATTAAAAGAAGCTTTCTTAGAAACTGGTTTGCGATGTGTGAAATCATCTCCCAGCGTTACATCGGCGTTTCGTGGGGCAGTCGTTTAACACTGTCTCTCAGGAACCCGAGAAGGGCTACTTTGGATGGAATTGAGGCCTACGCTGATGAAGGACATATCCCCCATTAAAAACGTGAGGGAAGCTTTGTGAGACACTTCTCTGTGCTTCGTGAATTCAACACATAGAGTTACAGCTGAATATTCAGGAAGCAGTTTGCCACCACTGTTTTCCGGGAATCTGCAAAGTGATATTTGGGGGCGCATTCAGGGCCCATGGTGCAAAAGGAAACATCCTCAGACGATAACTAGAAAGAAGCTGACTCAGACATTGCTTTGTGATGTTGAATTCCCCACACGGAGCTTCACCTTTAACATCTTGTAGCAGTATGCTAACACTGTTTTCATGGATTCCGCAAAGGGATGTTTGGGAGCTCATTGAGGCCTATGGTGAAAAGGGAAACATCCTCAGACACAAACAAGAAAGAAGTGTTTTGAGAAACGGCGTTGGGATGTGTGAATGCAACTCACGGACTTACAGTTTACTCTTCAGTGATCAACTTGCTCACACAGTTTTCCTGAAATCTGCCATGGCATATTTCTTAGCGCAATGAAGCTTACAGAGGGCATAGCCTCAGATAAAATGAGAAAAGAAGCTGTCTTAGAAACTGGATCGTGATGTGAGAATTCATCTCACAGAGTTACACACCCCTTTCGTGGAAGAGTCATTTAACACTGTCTTTGAGGAACCTGAAAAGGGCTACTTCGGTTCGAATTCAGGCCTACGCTGAAATTCCCTCGATGCAAAACGTGAGCGAAGCTGTGTGAGAAACTTCTCTGTGATACGTGAATTCATCACACAGAGTTACAACTGAGTCTTCAGGAAGCAGTTTGCTAACACCGTTTTCGTGGAATCTGCAAAGTGATATTTGGGGGCGCATTGAGGCCCATAGTGAACACGGAAACATCCTCCGATATTAACTAGAAAGAAGCAGTCTCAGAAATTGCTCTGTGATGTTGAATCCACCACACAGAGATTCACCTTTACCTTCTTGTAGCAGTTTGCTAACACCGTTGCCGTGGATTCTGCAAAGTGATCTTTGGGAGCTCATTGTGGGCTACGGGGAAAAGAAAATATCCTCAGATAAGAAGCGGAAAGAAGCTTTCTGAGAAACTGCATTGCGGTGTGTGAATGCACCTCACGGAGTTACACTCTTCTCTTCAGTGATCAGTTTGCCAACACCGTTTTCTTGAAGCTTGCGATGAGATACTTCTCAGCGCTAGCAGCTTACGGTGACAAAGGAAATATCCTCAGATAAGAAATGAAAGAAGCTTCCTCGGGAATTGCTTTCAGATACGAGACTTCAGCTCCCAGAGTTATATCACTGTGTCTTGGAGCCGATTCCTAGCACTGTTTTTGTGGATTCTGAGAACCGATAATTTCGGATGGGAACTGATAATTTCGGCTGGGAGGCAGGAACTATCCTCCGAGAAAAAGCGAAAGGAAGCTTTCTGAGAAACTGCTTTGTGATGTGTGAATTCATTTCAAAGGGTTACACCACTCTTTCATGAGGAGTTTGCTAGCACTGTGTTTGTAGAATCTCACGAGTGATATCTTGGATAGCGTTGAATCCCATGGTGAATCATGAAATCTCCTCAGACCAATCTGCAGAGAGGCCTCCTCTGAAACTCCTTTGCTGTGGGTGACTTCGGCTCACAGAGTTCTACCATTGTTTCCCTTGAGACGCTTGCTAACAGTGTTTTCGCAGAATCTGCTCTAAGACACACAGTGGGGCTCGGAGACCACAAATAACCTCAGCTCGAAAACGAAAAATAGAAGCTTTCTGAGAAACTGCTTTGTGATGTGTGACTTCAACTCAGTGAATTACACCTGCGTTTCATGGAGCCGTTGGCTACCCCCGTTTCTGTGGAATCTGGAAACTGATATTTCAGACCCCTTTGAGGACTACGGGGCCAAAGGAAATATCCTCCGTTACAAAGGAGAAAGAAGCTTTCTGAGAAACTTCTTTGTGATCTGTGAATTCATCTCACAGAATTGCAGCTTTCTCCTAATGAAGCCCTTCGCGAAGACTGTTCTCGTGGAATTTGCAAAGTGATATTTGGGAGCTCACTGAGGGCTCCGGTGAAAAGGAAATAGCCTCAGATGCACACTGGAAAGAAGCTTTGTGAGAAACTGCATTGCGCTGTGTGAGTGCACCTCCCAGAGTTACACTTTTCCGTGATGAGTTTGACAAGACCGTTTCCTTGAAATCCGCAATGGGAGACTTCTTGGAGCTACGCAGCTTACCGTGACAAAGGAAGTATCCCTAGATAAAAATGACAGAAGCTTCCTCAGAAATTGCTTTCAGATACGCGACTTCATCTGACGGAGTTACATCACTGTTTCTTGCAGCCGTTTCCCAGCACTGTTTATGTGGATTCCGAGAACTGATATTTCGGATGGGTTTGGAGAGTGTGGGGAGAAAGGGATTATCCTCCGAGAAAAAGCAGGGTGCAGCTTTCTGAGAAACAGCTTTGTGACGTGTGAGTTCATTTCAAAGGCTTTCACCACTCTTGGGAGCACACGGAGGGAAATGGTGAGAAAAGAAAGGTCATCAGATAAAAACTGGAAAGAAGCCTTCGGAGAAACTGCATTGTGACATGTGAATGCGACTCCTAGACTTCCACGCAACTTTTCACTGACCCGTTTGCTAACACTGTTTGATTGCAGTCTGCACTGGGCTATTTCTCAGCGCAATGAAGCTTACGGTGACCCAGGAAATATCGTAAATGAAAACTGGAAAGAAGCTTTGTGAGAAACTTCTCAGTGAAACGTGAATTCATCTCACAGAGTTCCCACTTAGTCTTCGCGAAGCAGTTTGCTAACACCGTTTTCCTGGAATCTGCGTAGTACTATCTGGGAGCGCATTGAGGGCCCACGGTGAAAACGGAAACATCCTCAGATCGTAACGAGAAAGAAGCTGTCTCCGAAATTGCTTTGTGATGTGTCAGTTCACCACACAGAGATTCACCTTCCCTTCTTGTAGCCCTTTGCCAGCATTGTTTCCCTGGATTCTGCAAAGTGATATTTGGGAGCTCATTGAGGGCTACGGGGAAAAGGAAATAGCCTCAGATACAAACTGGAAGGAAGCGTTCTGAGAAACTGCATTGCGATGTGTGAATGCAACTCACAGAGTGACACTTGTCTCTTCATTGACCAGTTTGCTCACACAGTTTCCTTGAAATCTGCCTTGGGATGCTTCTTAGCGCAATGAAGCTTACGGTGACAAAGGAAATCTCCTCAGAAAACATTAAAAGAAGCTTTCTTAGAAACTGGTTTGCGATGTGTGAAATCATCTCCCAGCGTTACATCGGCGTTTCGTGGGGCAGTCGTTTAACACTGTCTCTCAGGAAACCGAGAAGGGCTACTTTGGATGGAATTGAGGCCTACACTGATGAAGGACATATCCCCCATTAAAAACGTGAGAGAAGCTTTGTGAGACACTTCTCTGTGCTACGTGAATTCAACACATAGAGTTACAGCTGAATCTTCAGGAAGCAGTTTGCCACCACTGTTTTCCGGGAATCTGCAAAGTGATATTTGGGGGCGCATTCAGGGCCCATGGTGCAAAAGGAAACATCCTCAGACGATAACTAGAAAGAAGCTGACTCAGACATTGCTTTGTGATGTTGAATTCCCCACACGGAGCTTCACCTTTACCATCTTGTAGCAGTATGCTAACACTGTTTTCATGGATTCCGCAAAGGGATGTTTGGGAGCTCATTGAGGCCTATGGTGAAAAGGGAAACATCCTCAGACATAAACAAGAAAGAAGTGTTTTGAGAAACGGCGTTTGGATGTGTGAATGCAACTCACGGAGTTACAGTTTTCTCTTCAGTGATCAACTTGCTAACACGGTTTTCCTGAAATCTGCCATGGCATATATTTCTTAACGCAATGAAGCTTACAGAGGGCATAGCCTCAGATAAAATGAGAAAAGAAGCTGTCTTAGAAACTGGATCGTGATGTGAGAATTCATCTCACAGAGTTACACACCCCTTTCGTGGAAGAGTCATTTAACACTGTCTTTGAGGAACCTGAGAAGGGCTACTTCGGTTCGAATTCAGGCCTACGCTGAAATACCCTCGATGCAAAACGTGAGCGAAGCTGTGTGAGAAACTTCTCTGTGATACGTGAATTCATCACACAGAGTTACAACTGAGTCTTCAGGAAGCAGTTTGCTAACACCGTTTTCGTGGAATCTGCAAAGTGATATTTGGGGGCGCATTGAGGCCCATAGTGAACACGGAAACATCCTCCGATATTAACTAGAAAGAAGCAGTCTCAGAAATTGCTCTGTGATGTTGAATCCACCACACAGAGATTCACCTTTACCTTCTTGTAGCAGTTTGCTAACACTGTAGCCGTGGATTCTGCAAAGTGATCTTTGGGAGCTCATTGTGGGCTACGGGGAAAAGAAAATATCCTCAGATAAGAAGCGGAAAGAAGCTTTCTGAGAAACTGCATTGCGGTGTGTGAATGCACCTCACGGAGTTACACTCTTCTCTTCAGTGATCAGTTTGCCAACACCGTTTTCTTGAAGCTTGCGATGAGATACTTCTCAGCGCTAGCAGCTTACGGTGACAAAGGAAATATCCTCAGATAAGAAATGAAAGAAGCTTCCTCGGGAATTGCTTTCAGATACGAGACTTCAGCTCCCAGAGTTACATCACTGTGTCTTGGAGCCGTTTCCTAGCACTGTATTTGTGGATTCTGAGAACTGATAATTTCGGATGGGAACTGATAATTTCGGCTGGGAGGCAGGAACTATCCTCCGAGAAAAAGCGGAAGGAAGCTTTCTGAGAAACGGCTTTGTGATGTGTGAATTCATTTCAAAAGGTTACACCACTCTTTCATGAGGAGTTTGCTAGCACTGTGTTTGTAGAATCTCACGAGTGATATCTTGGATAGCGTTGAATCCCATGGTGAATCATGAAATCTCCTCAGACCAATCTGCAGAGAGGCCTCCTCTGAAACTCCTTTGCTGTGGGTGACTTCGGCTCACAGAGTTCTACCATTGTTTCCCTTGAGACGCTTGCTAACAGTGTTTTCACAGAATCTGCTCTAAGACACACAGTGGGGCTCCGAGACCACAAATAACCTCAGCTCGAAAACGAAAAATAGAAGCTTTCTGAGAAACTGCTTTGTGATGTGTGACTTCAACTCACTGAATTACACCTGCGTTTCATGGAGCCGTTGGCTACCCCCGTTTCTGTGGAATCTGGAAACTGATATTTCAGACCCCTTTGAGGACTGCGGGGCCAAAGGAAATATCCTCCGTTACAAAGGAGAAAGAAGCTTTCTGAGAAACTTCTTTGTGATCTGTGAATTCATCTCACAGAATTGCAGCTGTCTCCTAATGAAGCCCTTCGCGAAGACTGTTCTCGTGGAATTTGCAAAGTGATATTTGGGAGCTCACTGAGGGCTCCGGTGAAAAGGAAATAGCCTCAGATGCACACTGGAAAGAAGCTTTGTGAGAAACTGCATTGCGCTGTGTGAGTGCACCTCCCAGAGTTACACTTTTCCGTGATGAGTTTGACAAGACCGTTTCCTTGCAATCCGCAATGGGAGACTTCTTGGAGCTACGCACCTTACCGTGACAAAGGAAGTATCCCTAGATAAAAATGACAGAAGCTTCCTCAGAAATTGCTTTCAGATACGTGACTTCATCTGACCGAGTTACATCACTGTTTCTTGGAGCCGTTTCCCAGCACTGTTTATGTGGATTCTGAGAACTGATATTTCGGATGGGTTTGGAGAGTGTGGGGAGAAAGGGATTATCCTCCGAGAAAAAGCAGGGTGCAGCTTTCTGAGAAACAGCTTTGTGACGTGTGAGTTCATTTCAAAGGCTTTCACCACTCTTGGGAGCACACGGAGGGATATGGTGAGAAAAGAAAGGTCCTCAGATAAAAACTGGAAAGAAGCCTTCGGAGAAACTGCATTGTGACATGTGAATGCGACTCCTAGACTTCCACGCAACTTTTCACTGACCCGTTTGCTAACACTGTTTGATTGCAGTCTGCACTGGGCTATTTCTCAGCGCAATGAAGCTTACGGTGACCCAGGAAATATCGTAAATGAAAACTGGAAAGAAGCTTTGTGAGAAACTTCTCTGTGAAACGTGAATTCGTCTCACAGAGTTCCCACTTAGTCTTCGCGAAGCAGTTTGCTAACACCGTTTTCCTGGAATCTGCGTAGTACTATCTGGGAGCGCATTGAGGGCCCACGGTGAAAACGGAAACATCCTCAGATCGTAACGAGAAAGAAGCTGTCTCCGAAATTGCTTTGTGATGTGTCAGTTCACCACACAGAGATTCACCTTCCCTTCTTGTAGCCCTTTGCCAGCACTGTTTCCCTGGATTCTGCAAAGTGATATTTGGGAGCTCATTGAGGGCTACGGGGAAAAGGAAATAGCCTCAGATAAAAACTGGAAGGAAGCGTTCTGAGAAACTGCATTGCGATGTGTGAATGCAACTCACAGAGTGACACTTGTCTCTTCAGTGACCAGTTTGCTCACACAGTTTCCTTGAAATCTGCCTTGGGATGCTTCTTAGCGCAATGAAGCTTACGGTGACAAAGGAAATCTCCTCAGAAAACATTAAAAGAAGCTTTCTTAGAAACTGGTTTGCGATGTGTGAAATCATCTCCCAGCGTTACATCGGCGTTTCGTGGGGCAGTCGTTTAACACTGTCTCTCAGGAACCCGAGAAGGGCTACTTTGGATGGAATTGAGGCCTACGCTGATGAAGGACATATCCCCCATTAAAAACGTGAGAGAAGCTTTGTGAGACACTTCTCTGTGCTAAGTGAATTCAACACATAGAGTTACAGCTGAATCTTCAGGAAGCAGTTTGCCACCACTGTTTTCCGGGAATCTGCAAAGTGATATTTGGGGGCGCATTCAGGGCCCATGGTGCAAAAGGAAACATCCTCAGACGATAACTAGAAAGAAGCTGACTCAGACATTGCTTTGTGATGTTGAATTCCCCAAACGGAGCTTCACCTTTACCCTCTTGTAGCAGTATGCTAACACTGTTTTCATGGATTCCGCAAAGGGATGTTTGGGAGCTCATTGAGGCCTATGGTGAAAAGGGAAATATCCTCAGACACAAACAAGAAAGAAGTGTTTTGAGAAATGGCGTTGGGATGTGTGAATGCAACTCACGGAGTTACAGTTTTCTCTTCAGTGATCAACTTGCTCACACAGTTTTCCTGAAATCTGCCATGGCATATTTCTTAGCGCAATGAAGCTTACAGAGGGCATAGCCTCAGATAAAATGAGAAAAGAAGCTGTCTTAGAAACTGGATCGTGATGTGAGAATTCATCTCACAGAGTTACACACCCTTTTCATGGAAGAGTCATTTAACACTGTCTTTGAGGAACCTGGGAAGGGCTACTTCGGTTCGAATTCAGGCCTATGCTGAAATACCCTCGATGCAAAACGTGAGCGAAGCTGTGTGAGAAACTTCTCTGTGATACGAGAATTCATCACACAGAGTTACAACTGAGTCTTCAGGAAGCAGTTTGCTAACACCGTTTTCGTGGAATCTGCAAAGTGATATTTGGGGGCGCATTTAGGACCATAGTGAACACGGAAACATCCTCCGATATTAACTAGAAAGAAGCAGTCTCAGAAATTGCTCTGTGATGTTGAATCCACCGCACAGAGATTCACCTTTACCTTCTTATAGCAGTTTGCTAACACTGTTGCCGTGGATTCTGCAAAGTGATCTTTGGGAGCTCATTGTGGGCTACGGGGAGAAGAAAATATCCTCAGATAAGAAGGGGAAAGAAGCTTTCTGAGAAACTGCATTGCGGTGTGTGAATGCACCTCACGGAGTTACACTCTTCTCTTCAGTGATCAGTTTGCCAACACCGTTTTCTTGAAGCTTGCGATGAGATACTTCTCAGCGCTAGCAGCTTACGGTGACAAAGGAAATATCCTCAGATAAGAAATGAAAGAAGCTTCCTCGGGAATTGCTTTCAGATTCGAGACTTCAGCTCCCAGAGTTACATCACTGTGTCTTGGAGCCGTTTCCTAGCACTGCTTTTGTGGATTCTGAGAACTGATAATTTCGGATGGGAACTGATAATTTCGGCTGGGAGGCAGGAACTATCCTCCGAGAAAAAGCGGAAGGAAGCTTTCTGAGAAACTGCTTTGTGATGTGTGAATTCATTTCAAAGGGTTACACCACTCTTTCATGAGGAGTTTGCTAGCACTGTGTTTGTAGAATCTCACGAGTGATATCTTGGATAGCGTTGAATCCCATGGTGAATCATGAAATCTCCTCAGGCCAATCTGCAGAGAGGCCTCATCTGAAACTCCTTTGCTGTGGGTGACTTCGGCTCACAGAATTCTACCATTGTTTCCCTTGAGACGCTTGCTAACAGTGTTTTCGCAGAATCTGCTCTAAGACACACAGTGGGGCTCCGAGACCACAAATAACCTCAGCTCGAAAACGAAAAATAGAAGTTTTCTGAGAAACTGCTTTGTGATGTGTGACTTCAACTCACTGAATTACACCTGCCTTTCATGGAGCCGTTGGCTACCCCCGTTTCTGTGGAATCTGGAAACTGATATTTTAGACCCCTTTGAGGACTACGGGGCCAAAGGAAATATCCTCCGTTACAAAGGAGAAAGAAGCTTTCTGAGAAACTTCTTTGTGATCTGTGAATTCATCTCACAGAATTGCAGCTTTCTCCTAATGAAGCCCTTCGCGAAGACGGTTCTCGTGGAATTTGCAAAGTGATATTTGGGAGTTCACTGAGGGCTCCGGTGAAAAGGAAATAGCCTCAGATGCACACTGGAAAGAAGCTTTGTGAGAAACTGCATTGCGCTGTGTATGTGCACCTCCCAGAGTTACACTTTTCAGTGATGAGTTTGACAAGACCGTTTCCTTGAAATCCGCAATGGGAGACTTCTTGGAGCTACGCTGCTTACCGTGACAAAGGAAGTATCCCTAGATGAAAATGACAGAAGCTTCCTCAGAAATTGCTTTCAGATACGTGACTTCATCTGACCGAGTTACATCACTGTTTCTTGGAGCCGTTTCCCAGCACTGTTTATGTGGATTCTGAGAACTGATATTTCGGATGGGTTTGGAGAGTGTGGGGAGAAAGGGATTATCCTCCGAGAAAAAGCAGGGTGCAGCTTTCTGAGAAACAGCTTTGTGACGTGTGAGTTCATTTCAAAGGCTTTCACCACTCTTGGGAGCACACGGAGGGATATGGTGAGAAAAGAAAGGTCCTCAGATAAAAACTGGAAAGAAGCCTTCGGAGAAACTGCATTGTGACATGTGAATGCGACTCCTAGACTTCCACGCAACTTTTCACTGACCCGTTTGCTAACACTGTTTGATTGCAGTCTGCACTGGGCTATTTCTCAGCGCAATGAAGCTTACGGTGACCCAGGAAATATCGTAAATGAAAACTGGAAAGAAGCTTTGTGAGAAACTTCTCATTGAAACGTGAATTCATCTCACAGAGTTCCCAGTTAGTCTTCGCGAAGCAGTTTGCTAACACCGTTTTCCTGGAATCTGAGTAGTACTATCTGGGAGCGCATTGAGGGCCCACGGTGAAAACGGAAACATCCTCAGATCGTAACGAGAAAGAAGCTGTCTCCGAAATTGCTTTGTGATGTGTCAGTTCACCACACAGAGATTCACCTTCCCTTCTTGTAGCCCTTTGCCAGCACTGTTTCCCTGGGTTCTGCAAAGTGATATTTGGGAGCTCATTGAGGGCTACGGGGAAAAGGAAATAGCCTCAGATAAAAACTGGAAGGAAGCGTTCTGAGAAACTGCATTGCGATGTGTGAATGCAACTCACAGAGTGACACTTGTCTCTTCAGTGACCAGTTTGCTCACACAGTTTCCTTGAAATCTGCCTTGGGATGCTTCTTAGCGCAATGAAGCTTACGGTGACAAAGGAAATCTCCTCAGAAAACATTAAAAGAAGCTTTCTTAGAAACTGGTTTGCGATGTGTGAAATCATCTCCCAGCGTTACATCGGCGTTTCGTGGGGCAGTCGTTTAACACTGTCTCTCAGGAACCCGAGAAGGGCTACTTTGGATGGAATTGAGGCCTACGCTGATGAAGGACATATCCCCCATTAAAAACGTGAGGGAAGCTTTGTGAGACACTTCTCTGTGCTACGTGAATTCAACACATAGAGTTACAGCTGAATCTTCAGGAAGCAGTTTGCCACCACTGTTTTCCGGGAATCTGCAAAGTGATATTTGGGGGCGCATTCAGGGCCCATGGTGCAAAAGGAAACATCCTCAGACGATAACTAGAAAGAAGCTGACTCAGACATTGCTTTGTGATGTTGAATTCCCCACACGGAGCTTCACCTTTACCATCTTGTAGCAGTATGCTAACACTGTTTTCATGGATTCCGCAAAGGGATGTTTGGGAGCTCATTGAGGCCTATGGTGAAAAGGGAAATATTCTCAGACACAAACAAGAAAGAAGTGTTTTGAGAAACGGCGTTGGGATGTGTGAATGCAACTCACGGAGTTACAGTTTTCTCTTCAGTGATCAACTTGCTCACACAGTTTTCCTGAAATCTGCCATGGCATATTTCTTAGCGCAATGAAGCTTACAGAGGGCATAGCCTCAGATAAAATGAGAAAAGAAGCTGTCTTAGAAACTGGATCATGATGTGAGAATTCATCTCACAGAGTTACACACCCTTTTCGTGGAAGAGTCATTTAACACTGTCTTTGAGGAACCTGAGAAGGGCTACTTCGGTTCGAATTCAGGCCTACGCTGAAATACCCTCGATGCAAAACGTGAGCGAAGCTGTGTGAGAAACTTCTCTGTGATACGTGAATTCATCACACAGACTAACAACTGAGTCTTCAGGAAGCAGTTTGCTAACACCGTTTTCGTGGAATCTGCAAAGTGATATTTGCGGGCGCATTGAGGCCCATAGTGAACACGGAAACATCCTCCGATATTAACTAGAAAGAAGCAGTCTCAGAAATTGCTCTGTGATGTTGAATCCACCACACAGAGATTCACCTTTACCTTCTTGTAGCAGTTTGCTAACACTGTTGCCGTGGATTCTGCAAAGTGATCTTTGGGAGCTCATTGTGGGCTACGGGGAAAAGAAAATATCCTCAGATAAGAAGCGGAAGGAAGCTTTCTGAGAAACTGCATTGCGGTGTGTGAATGCACCTCACGGAGTTACACTCTTCCCTTCAGTGATCAGTTTGCCAACACCGTTTTCTTGAAGCTTGCGATGAGATACTTCTCAGCGCTAGCAGCTTACGGTGACAAAGGAAGTATCCTCAGATAAGAAATGAAAGAAGCTTCCTCGGGAATTGCTTTCAGATACGAGACTTCAGCTCCCAGAGTTACATCACTGTGTCTTGGAGCCGTTTCCTAGCACTGTTTTTGTGGATTCTGAGAACTGATAATTTCGGATGGGAACTGATAATTTCGGCTGGGAGGCAGGAACTATCCTCCGAGAAAAAGCGGAAGGAAGCTTTCTGAGAAACTGCTTTGTGATGTGTGAATTCATTTCAAAGGGTTACACCACTCTTTCATGAGGAGTTTGCTAGCACTGTGTTTGTAGAATCTCACGAGTGATATCTTGGATAGCGTTGAATCCCATGGTGAATCATGAAATCTCCTCAGACCAATCTGCAGAGAGGCCTCCTCTGAAACTCCTTTGCTGTGGGTGACTTCGGCTCACAGAGTTCTACCATTGTTTCCCTTGAGACGCTTGCTAACAGTGTTTTCGCAGAATCTGCTCTAAGACACACAGTGGGGCTCCGAGACCACGAATAACCTCAGCTCAAAAACGAAAAATAGAAGCTTTCTGAGAAACTGCTTTGTGATGTGTGACTTCAACTCACTGAATTACACCTGCGTTTCATGGAGCCGTTGGCTACCCCCGTTTCTGTGGAATCTGGAAACTGATATTTCAGACCCCTTTGAGGACTACGGGGCCAAAGGAAATATCCTCCGTTACAAAGGAGAAAGAAGCTTTCTGAGAAACTTCTTTGTGATCTGTGAATTCATCTCAGAGAATTGCAGCTTTCTCCTAATGAAGCCCTTCGCGAAGACTGTTCTCGTGGAATTTGCAAAGTGATATTTGGGAGCTCACTGAGGGCTCCGGTGAAAAGGAAATAGCCTCAGATGCACACTGGAAAGAAGCTTTGTGAGAAACTGCATTGCGCTGTGTGAGTGCACCTCCCAGAGTTACACTTTTCCGTGATGAGTTTGACAAGACCGTTTCCTTGAAATCCGCAATGGGAGACTTCTTGGAGCTACGCAGCTTACCGTGACAAAGGAAGTATCCCTAGATAAAAATGACAGAAGCTTCCTCAGAAATTGCTTTCAGATACGTGACTTCATCTGACCGAGTTACATCACTGTTTCTTGGAGCCGTTTCCCAGCACTGTTTATGTGGATTCCGAGAACTGATATTTCGGATGGGTTTGGAGAGTGTGGGGAGAAAGGGATTATCCTCCGAGAAAAAGCAGGGTGCAGCTTTCTGAGAAACAGCTTTGTGACGTGTGAGTTCATTTCAAAGGCTTTCACCACTCTTGGGAGCACACGGAGGGATATGGTGAGAAAAGAAAGGTCCTCAGATAAAAACTGGAAAGAAGCCTTCGGAGAAACTGCATTGTGACATGTGAATGCGACTCCTAGACTTCCACGCAACTTTTCACTGACCCGTTTGCTAACACTGTTTGATTGCAGTCTGCACTGGGCTATTTCTCAGCGCAATGAAGCTTACGGTGACCCAGGAAATATCGTAAATGAAAACTGGAAAGAAGCTTTGTGAGAAACTTCTCAGTGAAACGTGAATTCATCTCACAGAGTTCCCACTTAGTCTTCGCGAAGCAGTTTGCTAACACCGTTTTCCTGGAATCTGCGTAGTACTATCTGGGAGCGCATTGAGGGCCCACGGTGAAAACGGAAACATCCTCAGATCGTAACGAGAAAGAAGCTGTCTCCGAAATTGCTTTGTGATGTGTCAGTTCACCACACAGAGATTCACCTTCCCTTCTTGTAGCCCTTTGCCAGCACTGTTTCCCTAGATTCTGCAAAGTGATATTTGGGAGCTCATTGAGGGCTACGGGGAAAAGGAAATAGCCTCAGATAAAAACTGCAAGGAAGCGTTCTGAGAAACTGCATTGCGATGAGTGAATGCAACTCACAGAGTGACACTTGTCTCTTCAGTGACCAGTTTGCTCACACAGTTTCCTTGAAATCTGCCTTGGGTTGCTTCTTAGCGCAATGAAGCTTACGGTGACAAAGGAAATCTCCTCAGAAAACATTAAAAGAAGCTTTCTTAGAAACTGGTTTGCGATGTGTGAAATCATCTCCCAGCGTTACATCGGCGTTTCGTGGGGCAGTCGTTTAACACTGTCTCTCAGGAAACCGAGAAGGGCTACTTTGGATGGAATTGAGGCCTACGCTGATGAAGGACATATCCCCCATTAAAAACGTGAGAGAAGCTTTGTGAGACACTTCTCTGTGCTACGTGAATTCAACACATAGAGTTACAGCTGAATCTTCAGGAAGCAGTTTGCCACCACTGTTTTCCGGGAATCTGCAAAGTGATATTTGGGGGCGCATTCAGGGCCCATGGTGCAAAAGGAAACATCCTCAGACGATAACTAGAAAGAAGCTGACTCAGACATTGCTTTGTGATGTTGAATTCCCCACACGGAGCTTCACCTTTACCATCTTGTAGCAGTATGCTAACACTGTTTTCATGGATTCCGCAAAGGGATGTTTGGGAGCTCATTGAGGCCTATGGTGAAAAGGGAAACATCCTCAGACATAAACAAGAAAGAAGTGTTTTGAGAAACGGCGTTGGGATGTGTGAATGCAACTCACGGAGTTACAGTTTTCTCTTCAGTGATCAACTTGCTAACACGGTTTTCCTGAAATCTGCCATGGCATATATTTCTTAACGCAATGAAGCTTACAGAGGGCATAGCCTCAGATAAAATGAGAAAAGAAGCTGTCTTAGAAACTGGATCGTGATGTGAGAATTCATCTCACAGAGTTACACACCCCTTTCGTGGAAGAGTCATTTAACACTGTCTTTGAGGAACCTGAGAAGGGCTACTTCGGTTCGAATTCAGGCCTACGCTGAAATACCCTCGATGCAAAACGTGAGCGAAGTTGTGTGAGAAACTTCTCTGTGATACGTGAATTCATCACACAGAGTTACAACTGAGTCTTCAGGAAGCAGTTTGCTAACACCGTTTTCGTGGAATCTGCAAAGTGATATTTGGGGGCGCATTGAGGCCCATAGTGAACACGGAAACATCCTCCGATATTAACTAGAAAGAAGCAGTCTCAGAAATTGCTCTGTGATGTTGAATCCACCACACAGAGATTCACCTTTACCTTCTTGTAGCAGTTTGCTAACACTGTAGCCGTGGATTCTGCAAAGTGATCTTTGGGAGCTCATTGTGGGCTACGGGGAAAAGAAAATATCCTCAGATAAGAAGCGGAAAGAAGCTTTCTGAGAAACTGCATTGCGGTGTGTGAATGCACCTCACGGAGTTACACTCTTCTCTTCAGTGATCAGTTTGCCAACACCGTTTTCTTGAAGCTTGCGATGAGATACTTCTCAGCGCTAGCAGCTTACGGTGACAAAGGAAATATCCTCAGATAAGAAATGAAAGGAGCTTCCTCGGGAATTGCTTTCAGATACGAGACTTCAGCTCCCAGAGTTACATCACTGTGTCTTGGAGCCGTTTCCTAGCACTGTATTTGTGGATTCTGAGAACTGATAATTTCGGATGGGAACTGATAATTTCGGCTGGGAGGCAGGAACTATCCTCCGAGAAAAAGTGGAAGGAAGCTTTCTGAGAAACTGCTTTGTGAAATGTGAATTCATTTCAAAGGGTTACACCACTCTTTCATGAGGAGTTTGCTAGCACTGTGTTTGTAGAATCTCACGAGTGATATCTTGGATAGCGTTGAATCCCATGGTGAATCATGAAATCTCCTCAGACCAATCTGCAGAGAGGCCTCCTCTGAAACTCCTTTGCTGTGGGTGACTTCGGCTCACAGAGTTCTACCATTGTTTCCCTTGAGACGCTTGCTAACAGTGTTTTCACAGAATCTGCTCTAAGACACACAGTGGGGCTCCGAGACCACAAATAACCTCAGCTCGTAAACGAAAAATAGAAGCTTTCTGAGAAACTGCTTTGTGATGTGTGACTTCAACTCACTGAATTACACCTGCGTTTCATGGAGCCGTTGGCTACCCCCGTTTCTGTGGAATCTGGAAACTGATATTTCAGACCCCTTTGAGGACTACGGGGCCAAAGGAAATATCCTCCGTTACAAAGGAGAAAGAAGCTTTCTGAGAAACTTCTTTGTGATCTGTGAATTCATCTCACAGAATTGCAGCTTTCTCCTAATGAAGCCCTTCGCGAAGACTGTTCTCGTGGAATTTGCAAAGTGATATTTGGGAGCTCACTGAGGGCTCCGGTGAAAAGGAAATAGCCTCAGATGCACACTGGAAAGAAGCTTTGTGAGAAACTGCATTGCGCTGTGTGAGTGCACCTCCCAGAGTTACACTTTTCCGTGATGAGTTTGAGAAGACGGTTTCCTTGAAATCCGCAATGGGAGACTTCTTGGAGCTACGCAGCTTACCGTGACAAAGGAAGTATCCCTAGATAAAAATGACAGAAGCTTCCTCAGAAATTGCTTTCAGATACGTGACTTCATCTGACCGAGTTACATCACTGTTTCTTGGAGCCGCTTCCCAGCACTGTTTATGTGGATTCTGAGAACTGATATTTCGGATGGGTTTGGAGAGTGTGGGGAGAAAGGGATTATCCTCCAAGAAAAAGCAGGGTGCAGCTTTCTGAGAAACAGCTTTGTGACGTGTGAGTTCATTTCAAAGGCTTTCACCACTCTTGGGAGCACACGGAGGGATATGGTGAGAAAAGAAAGGTCCTCAGATAAAAACTGGAAAGAAGCCTTCGGAGAAACTGCATTGTGACATGTGAATGCGACTCCTAGACTTCCACGCAACTTTTCACTGACCCGTTTGCTAACACTGTTTGATTGCAGTCTGCACTGGGCTATTTCTCAGCGCAATGAAGCTTACGGTGACCCAGGAAATATCGTAAATGAAAACTGGAAAGTAGCTTTGTGAGAAACTTCTCAGTGAAACGTGAATTCATCTCACAGAGTTCCCACTTAGTCTTCGCGAAGCAGTTTGCTAACACCGTTTTCCTGGAATCTGCGTAGTACTATCTGGGAGCGCATTGAGGGCCCACGGTGAAAACGGAAACATCCTCAGATCGTAACGAGAAAGAAGCTGTCTCCGAAATTGCTTTGTGATGTGTCAGTTCACCACACAGAGATTCACCTTCCCTTCTTGTAGCCCTTTGCCAGCACTGTTTCCCTGGGTTCTGCAAAGTGATATTTGGGAGCTCATTGAGGGCTACGGGGAAAAGGAAATAGCCTCAGATAAAAACTGGAAGGAAGCGTTCTGAGAAACTGCATTGCGATGTGTGAATGCAACTCACAGAGTGACACTTGTCTCTTCAGTGACCAGTTTGCTCACACAGTTTCCTTGAAATCTGCCTTGGGATGCTTCTTAGCGCAATGAAGCTTACGGTGACAAAGGAAATCTCCTCAGAAAACATTAAAAGAAGCTTTCTTAGAAACTGGTTTGCGATGTGTGAAATCATCTCCCAGCGTTACATCGGCGTTTCGTGGGGCAGTCGTTTAACACTGTCTCTCAGGAACCCGAGAAGGGCTACTTTGGATGGAATTGAGGCCTACGCTGATGAAGGACATATCCCCCATTAAAAACGTGAGAGAAGCTTTGTGAGACACTTCTCTGTGCTACGTGAATTCAACACATAGAGTTACAGCTGAATCTTCAGGAAGCAGTTTGCCACCACTGTTTTCCGGGAATCTGCAAAGTGATATTTGGGGGCGCATTCAGGGCCCATGGTGCAAAAGGAAACATCCTCAGACGATAACTACAAAGAAGCTGACTCAGACATTGCTTTGTGATGTTGAATTCCCCACACGGAGCTTCACCTTTACCATCTTGTAGCAGTATGCTAACACTGTTTTCATGGATTCCGCAAAGGGATGTTTGGGAGCTCATTGAGGCCTATGGTGAAAAGGGAAACATCCTCAGACACAAACAAGAAAGAAGTGTTTTGAGAAACGGCGTTGGGATGTGTGAATGCAACTCACGGAGTTACAGTTTTCTCTTCAGTGATCAACTTGCTCACACAGCTTTCCTGAATTCTGCCATGGCATATTTCTTAGCGCAATGAAGCTTACAGAGGGCATAGCCTCAGATAAAATGAGAAAAGAAGCTGTCTTAGAAACTGGATCGTGATGTGAGAATTCATCTCACAGAGTTACACACCCCTTTCGTGGAAGAGTCATTTAACACTGTCTTTGAGGAACCTGAGAAGGGCTACTTCGGTTCGAATTCAGGCCTACGCTGAAATACCCTCGATGCAAAACGTGAGCGAAGCTGTGTGAGAAACTTCTCTGTGATACGTGAATTCATCACACAGAGTTACAACTGAGTCTTCAGGAAGCAGTTTGCTAACACCGTTTTCGTGGAATCTGCAAAGTGATATTTGGGGGCGCATTGAGGCCCATAGTGAACACGGAAACATCCTCCGATATTAACTAGAAAGAAGCAGTCTCAGAAATTGCTCTGTGATGTTGAATCCACCACACAGAGATTCACCTTTACCTTCTTGTAGCAGTTTGCTAACACTGTTGCCGTGGATTCTGCAAAGTGATCTTTGGGAGCTCATTGTGGGCTACGGGGAAAAGAAAATATCCTCAGATAAGAAGCGGAAGGAAGCTTTCTGAGAAACTGCATTGCGGTGTGTGAATGCACCTCACGGAGTTACACTCTTCTCTTCAGTGATCAGTTTGCCAACACCGTTTTCTTGAAGCTTGCGATGAGATACTTCTCAGCGCTAGCAGCTTACGGTGACAAAGGAAATATCCTCAGATAAGAAATGAAAGAAGCTTCCTCGGGAATTGCTTTCAGATACGAGACTTCAGCTCCCAGAGTTACATCACTGTGTCTTGGAGCCGTTTCCTAGCACTGTTTTTGTGGATTCTGAGAACTGATAATTTCGGATGGGAACTGATAATTTCGGCTGGGAGGCAGGAACTATCCTCCGAGAAAAAGCGGAAGGAAGCTTTCTGAGAAACTGCTTTGTGATGTGTGAATTCATTTCAAAGGGTTACACCACTCTTTCATGAGGAGTTTGCTAGCACTGTGTTTGTAGAATCTCACGAGTGATATCTTGGATAGCGTTGAATCCCATGGTGAATCATGAAATCTCCTCAGACCAATCTGCAGAGAGGCCTCCTCTGAAACTCCTTTGCTGTGGGTGACTTCGGCTCACAGAGTTCTACCATTGTTTCCCTTGAGACGCTTGCTAACAGTGTTTTCGCAGAATCTGCTCTAAGACACACAGTGGGGCTCCGAGACCACAAATAACCTCAGCTCGAAAACGAAAAATAGAAGCTTTCTGAGAAACTGCTATGTGATGTGTGACTTCAACTCACTGAATTACACCTGCCTTTCATGGAGCCGTTGGCTACCCCCGTTTCTGTGGAAACAGGAAACTGATATTTCAGACCCCTTTGAGGACTACGGGGCCAAAGGAAATATCCTCCGTTACAAAGGAGAAAGAAGCTTTCTGAGAAACTTCTTTGTGATCTGTGAATTCATCTCACAGAATTGCAGCTTTCTCCTAATGAAGCCCTTCGCGAAGACTGTTCTCGTGGAATTTGCAAAGTGATATTTGGGAGCACACTGAGGGCTCCGGTGAAAAGGAAATAGCCTCAGATGCACACTGGAAAGAAGCTTTGTGAGAAACTGCATTGCGCTGTGTGAGTGCACCTCCCAGAATTACACTTTTCCGTGATGAGTTTGACAAGACCGTTTCCTTGAAATCCGCAATGGGAGACTTCTTGGAGCTACGCAGCTTACCGTGACAAAGGAAGTATCCCTAGATAAAAATGACAGAAGCTTCCTCAGAAATTGCTTTCAGATACGTGACTTCATCTGACCGAGTTACATCACTGTTTCTTGGAGCCGTTTCCCAGCACTGTTTATGTGGATTCCGAGAAATGATATTTCGGATGGGTTTGGAGAGTGTGGGGAGAAAGGGATTATCCTCCGAGAAAAGCAGGGTGCAGCTTTCAGAGAAACAGCTTTGTGACGTGTGAGTTCATTTCAAAGGCTTTCACCACTCTTGGGAGCACACGGAGGGATATGGTGAGAAAAGAAAGGTCCTCAGATAAAAACTGGAAAGAAGCCTTCGGAGAAACTGCATTGTGACATGTGAATGCGACTCCTAGACTTCCACGCAACTTTTCACTGACCCGTTTGCTAACACTGTTTGATTGCAGTAAGCACTGGGCTATTTCTCAGCGCAATGAAGCTTACGGTGACCCAGGAAATATCGTAAATGAAAACTGCAAAGAAGCTTTGTGAGAAACTTCTCAGTGAAACGTGAATTCATCTCACAGAGTTCCCACTTAGTCTTCGCGAAGCAGTTTGCTAACACCGTTTTCGTGGAATCTGCATAGTACTATCTGGGAGCGCATTGAGGGCCCACGGTGAAAACGGAAACATCCTCAGATCGTAACGAGAAAAAAGCTGTCTCCGAAATTGCTTTGTGATGTGTCAGTTCACCACACAGAGATTCACCTTCCCTTCTTGTAGCCCTTTGCCAGCACTGTTTCCCTGGATTCTGCAAAGTGATATTTGGGAGCTCATTGAGGGCTACGGGGAAAAGGAAATAGCCTCAGATACAAACTGGAAGCAAGCGTTCTGAGAAACTGCATTGCGATGTGTGAATGCAACTCACAGAGTGACACTTGTCTCTTCAGTGACCAGTTTGCTCACACAGTTTCCTTGAAATCTGCCTTGGGATGCTTCTTAGCGCAATGAAGCTTACGGTGACAAAGGAAATCTCCTCAGAAAACATTAAAAGAAGCTTTCTTAGAAACTGGTTTGCGATGTGTGAAATCATCTCCCAGCGTTACATCGGCGTTTCGTGGGGCAGTCGTTTAACACTGTCTCTCAGGAACCCGAGAAGGGCTACTTTGGATGGAATTGAGGCCTACGCTGATGAAGGACATATCCCCCATTAAAAACGTGAGAGAAGCTTTGTGAGACACTTCTCTGTGTTACGTGAATTCAACACATAGAGTTACAGCTGAATCTTCAGGAAGCAGTTTGCCACCACTGTTTTCCGGGAATCTGCAAAGTGATATTTGGGGGCGCATTCAGGGCCCATGGTGCAAAAGGAAACATCCTCAGACGATAACTAGAAAGAAGCTGACTCAGACATTGCTTTGTGATGTTGAATTCCCCACACGGAGCTTCACCTTTACCCTCTTGTAGCAGTATGCTAACACTGTTTTCATGGATTCCGCAAAGGGATGTTTGGGAGTTCATTGAGGCCTATGGTGAAAAGTGAAATATCCTCAGACGCAAACAAGAAAGAAGTGTTTTGAGAAACGGCGTTGGGATGTGTGAATGCAACTCACGGAGTTACAGTTTTCTCTTCAGTGATCAACTTGCTCACACAGTTTTCCTGAAATCTGCCATGGCATATATTTCTTAGCGCAATGAAGCTTACAGAGGGCATAGCCTCAGATAAAATGAGAAAAGAAGCTGTCTTAGAAACTGGATCGTGATGTGAGAATTCATCTCACAGAGTTACACACCCCTTTCGTGGAAGAGTCATTTAACACTGTCTTTGAGGAACCTGAGAAGGGCTACTTCGGTTCGAATTCAGGCCTACGCTGAAATACCCTCGATGCAAAACGTGAGCGAAGCTGTGTGAGAAACTTCTCTGTGATACGTGAATTCATCACACAGAGTTACAACTGTGTCTTCAGGAAGCAGTTTGCTAACACCGTTTTCGTGGAATCTGCAAAGTGATATTTGCGGGCGCATTGAGGCCCATAGTGAACACGGAAACATCCTCCGATATTAACTAGAAAGAAGCAGTCTCAGAAATTGCTCTGTGATGTTGAATCCACCACACAGAGATTCACCTTTACCTTCTTGTAGCAGTTTGCTAACACTGTTGCCGTGGATTCTGCAAAGTGATCTTTGGGAGCTCATTGTGGGCTACGGGGAAAAGAAAATATCCTCAGATAAGAAGCGGAAGGAAGCTTTCTGAGAAACTGCATTGCAGTGTGTGAATGCACCTCACGGAGTTACACTCTTCTCTTCAGTGATCAGTTTGCCAACACCTTTTTCTTGAAGCTTGCGATGAGATACTTCTCAGCGCTAGCAGCTTACGGTGACAAAGGAAATATCCTCAGATAAGAAATGAAAGAAGCTTCCTCGGGAATTGCTTTCAGATACGAGACTTCAGCTCCCAGAGTTACATCACTGTGTCTTGGAGCCGTTTCCTAGCACTGTTTTTGTGGATTCTGAGAACTGATAATTTCGGATGGGAACTGATAATTTCGGCTGGGAGGCAGGAACTATCCTCCGAGAAAAAGCGGAAGGAAGCTTTCTGAGAAACTGCTTTGTGATGTGTGAATTCATTTCAAAGGGTTACACCACTCTTTCATGAGGAGTTTGCTAGCACTGTGTTTGTAGAATCTCACGAGTGATATCTTGGATAGCGTTGAATCCCATGGTGAATCATGAAATCTCCTCAGACCAATGTGCAGAGAGGCCTCCTCTGAAACTCCTTTGCTGTGGGTGACTTCGGCTCACAGAGTTCTACCATTGTTTCCCTTGAGACGCTTGCTAACAGTGTTTTCGCAGAATCTGCTCTAAGACACACAGTGGGGCTCCGAGACCACAAATAACCTCAGCTCGAAAACGAAAAATAGAAGCTTTCTGAGAAACTGCTTTGTGATGTGTGACTTCAACTCACTGAATTACACCTGCGTTTCATGGAGCCGTTGGCTACCCCCGTTTCTGTGGAATCAGGAAACTGATATTTCAGACCCCTTTGAGGACTACGGGGCCAAAGGAAATATCCTCCGTTACAAAGGAGAAAGAAGCTTTCTGAGAAACTTCTTTGTGATCTGTGAATTCATCTCACAGAATTGCAGCTTTCTCCTAATGAAGCCCTTCGCGAAGACTGTTCTCGTGGAATTTGCAAAGTGATATTTGGGAGCTCACTGAGGGCTCCGGTGAAAAGGAAATAGCCTCAGATGCACACTGGAAAGAAGCTTTGTGAGAAACTGCATTGTGCTGTGTGAGTGCACCTCCCAGAGTTACACTTTTCAGGGATGAGTTTGACAAGACCGTTTCCTTGAAATCCGCAATGGGAGACTTCTTGGAGCTACGCAGCTTACCGTGACAAAGGAAGTATCCCTAGATAAAAATGACAGAAGCTTCCTCAGAAATTGCTTTCAGATACGTGACTTCATCTGACCGAGTTACATCACTGTTTCTTGGAGCCGTTTCCCAGCACTGTTTATGTGGATTCCAAGAACTGATATTTCGGATGGGTTTGGAGAGTGTGGGGAGAAAGGGATTATCCTCCGAGAAAAAGCAGGGTGCAGCTTTCCGAGAAACAGCTTTGTGACGTGTGAGTTCATTTCCAAGGCTTTCACCACTCTTGGGAGCACACGGAGGGATATGGTGAGAAAAGGAAGGTCCTCAGATAAAAACTGGAAAGAAGCCTTCGGAGAAACTGCATTGTGACATGTGAATGCGACTCCTAGACTTCCACGCAACTTTTCACTGACCCGTTTGCTAACACTGTTTGATTGCAGTACGCACTGGGCTATTTCTCAGCGCAATGAAGCTTACGGTGACCCAGGAAATATCGTAAATGAAAACTGCAAAGAAGCTTTGTGAGAAACTTCTCAGTGAAACGTGAATTCATCTCACAGAGTTCCCACTTAGTCTTCGCGAAGCAGTTTGCTAACACCGTTTTCGTGGAATCTGCATAGTACTATCTTGGAGCGCATTGAGGGCCCACGGTGAAAACGGAAACATCCTCAGATCGTAACGAGAAAGAAGCTGTCTCCGAAATTGCTTTGTGATGTGTCAGTTCACCACACAGAGATTCACCTTCCCTTCTTGTAGCCCTTTGCCAGCACTGTTTCCCTGGATTCTGCAAAGTGATATTTGGGAGCTCACTGAGGGCTACGGGGAAAAGGAAATAGCCTCAGATAAAAACTGGAAGGAAGCGTTCTGAGAAACTGCATTGCTATGTGTGAAAGCAACTCACAGAGTGACACTTGTCTCTTCAGTGACCAGTTTGCTCACACAGTTTCCTTGAAATCTGCCTTGGGATGCTTCTTAGCGCAATGAAGCTTACGGTGACAAAGGAAATCTCCTCAGAAAACAATAAAAGAAGCTTTCTTAGAAACTGGTTTGCGATGTGTGAAATCATCTCCCAGCGTTACATCGGCGTTTCGTGGGGCAGTCGTTTAACACTGTCTCTCAGGAACCCGAGAAGGGCTACTTTGGATGGAATTGAGGCCTACGCTGATGAAGGACATATCCCCCATTAAAAACGTGAGAGAAGCTTTGTGAGACACTTCTCTGTGCTACGTGAATTCAACACATAGAGTTACAGCTGAATCTTCAGGAAGCAGTTTGCCACCACTGTTTTCCGGGAATCTGCAAAGTGATATTTGGGGACGCATTCAGGGCCCATGGTGCAAAAGGAAACATCCTCAGACGATAACTAGAAAGAAGCTGACTCAGACATTGCTTTGTGATGTTGAATTCCCCACACGGAGCTTCACCTTTACCCTCTTGTAGCAGTATGCTAACACTGTTTTCATGGATTCCGCAAAGGGATGTTTGGGAGCTCATTGAGGCCTATGGTGAAAAGGGAAATATCCTCAGACACAAACAAGAAAGAAGTGTTTTGAGAAACGGCGTTGGGATGTGTGAATGCAACTCACGGAGTTACAGTTTTCTCTTCAGTGATCAACATGCTCACACAGTTTTCCTGAAATCTGCCATGGCATATTTCTTAGCGCAATGAAGCTTACAGAGGGCATAGCCTCAGATAAAATGAGAAAAGAAGCTGTCTTAGAAACTGGATCGTGATGTGAGAATTCATCTCACAGAGTTACACACCCTTTCGTGGAAGAGTCATTTAACACAGTCTTTGAGGAACCTGAGAAGTGCTACTTCGGTTCGAATTCAGGCCTACGCTGAAATACCCTCGATGCAAAACGTGAGCGAAGCTGTGTGAGAAACTTCTCTGTGATACGTGAATTCATCACACAGAGTTACAACTGAGTCTTCAGGAAGCAGTTTGCTAACACCGTTTTCGTGGAATCTGCAAAGTGATATTTGGGGGCGCATTGAGGCCCATAGTGAACACGGAAACATCCTCCGATATTAACTAGAAAGAAGCAGTCTCAGAAATTGCTCTGTGATGTTCAATCCACCACACAGAGATTCACCTTTACCTTCTCGTATCAGTTTGCTAACACTGTTGCCATGGATTCTGCAAAGTGATCTTTGGGAGCTCATTGTGGGCTACGAGAAAAGAAAATATCCTCAGATAAGAAGCGGAAGGAAGCTTTCTGGAAACTGCATTGCGGTGTGTGAATGCACCTCACGGAGTTACACTCTTCTCTTCAGTGATCAGTTTGCCAACACCGTTTTCTTGAAGCTTGCGATGAGATACTTCTCAGCGCTAGCAGCTTACGGTGACAAAGGAAATATCCTCAGATGAGAAATGAAAGAAGCTTCCTCGGGAATTGCTTTCAGATACGAGACTTCAGCTCCCAGAGTTACATCACTGTGTCTTGGAGCCGTTTCCTAGCACTGTTCTTGTGGATTCTGAGAACTGATAATTTCGGTTGGGAACTGATAATTTCGGCTGGGAGGCAGGAACTATCCTCTGAGAAAAAGCGGAAGGAAGCTTTCTGAGAAACTGCTTTGTGATGTGTGAATTCATTTCAAAGGGTTACACCACTCTTTCATGAGGAGTTTGCTAGCACTGTGTTTGTAGAATCTCACGAGTGATATCTTGGATAGCGTTGAATCCCATGGTGAATCATGAAATCTCCTCAGACCAATGTGCAGAGAGGCCTCCTCTGAAACTCCTTTGCTGTGGGTGACTTCGGCTCACAGAGTTCTACCATTGTTTCCCTTGAGACGCTTGCTAACAGTGTTTTCGCAGAATCTGCTCTAAGACACACAGTGGGGCTCCGAGACCACAAATAACCTCAGCTCGAAAACGAAAAATAGAAGCTTTCTGAGAAACTGCTTTGTGATGTGTGACTTCAACTCACTGAATTACACCTGCGTTTCATGGAGCCGTTGGCTACCCCCGTTTCTGTGGAATCTGGAAACTGATATTTCAGACCCCTTTGAGGACTACGGGGCCAAAGGAAATATCCTCCGTTACAAAGGAGAAAGAAGCTTTCTGAGAAACTTCTTTGTGATCTGTGAATTCATCTCACAGAATTGCAGCTTTCTCCTAATGAAGCCCTTCGCGAAGACTGTTCTCGTGGAATTTGCAAAGTGATATTTGGGAGCTCACTGAGGGCTCCGGTGTAAAGGAAATAGCCTCAGATGCACACTGGAAAGAAGCTTTGTGAGAAACTGCATTGCGCTGTGTTAGTGCACCTCCCAGAGTTACACTTTTCCGTGATGAGTTTGACAAGACCGTTTCCTTGAAATCCGCAATGGGAGACTTCTTGGAGCTACGCAGCTTACCGTGACAAAGGAAGTATCCCTAGATAAAAATGACAGAAGCTTCCTCAGAAATTGCTTTCAGATACGTGACTTCATCTGACCGAGTTACATCACTGTTTCTTGGAGCCGTTTCCCAGCACTGTTTATGTGGATTCCGAGAACTGATATTTCGGATGGGTTTGGAGAGTGTGGGGAGAAAGGGATTATCCTCCGAGAAAAAGCAGGGTGCAGCTTTCTGAGAAACAGCTTTGTGACGTGTGAGTTCATTTCAAAGGCTTTCACCACTCTTGGGAGCACACGGAGGGATATGGTGAGAAAAGAAAGGTCCTCAGATAAAAACTGGAAAGAAGCCTTCGGAGAAACTGCATTGTGACATGTGAATGCGACTCCTAGACTTCCACGCAACTTTTCACTGACCCGTTTGCTAACACTGTTTGATTGCAGTCTGCACTGGGCTATTTCTCAGCGCAATGAAGCTTACGGTGACCCAAGAAATATCGTAAATGAAAACTGGAAAGAAGCTTTGTGAGAAACTTCTCAGTGAAACGTGAATTCATCTCACAGAGTTCCCACTTAGTCTTCGCGAAGCAGTTTGCTAACACCGTTTTCGTGGAATCTGCATAGTACTATCTGGGAGCGCATTGAGGGCCCACGGTGAAAACGGAAACATCCTCAGATCGTAACGAGAAAGAAGCTGTCTCCGAAATTGCTTTGTGATGTGTCAGTTCACCACACAGAGATTCACCTTCCCTTCTTGTAGCCCTTTGCCAGCACTGTTTCCCTGGATTCTGCAAAGTGATATTTGGGAGCTCATTGAGGGCTACGGGGAAAAGGAAATAGCCTCAGATACAAACTGGAAGGAAGCGTTCTGAGAAACTGCATTGCGATGTGTGAATGCAACTCACAGAGTGACACTTGTCTCTTCAGTGACCAGTTTGCTCACACAGTTTCCTTGAAATCTGCCTTGGGATGCTTCTTAGCGCAATGAAGCTTACGGTGACAAAGGAAATCTCCTCAGAAAACATTAAAAGAAGCTTTCTTAGAAACTGGTTTGCGATGTGTGAAATCATCTCCCAGCGTTACATCGGCGTTTCGTGGGGCAGTCGTTTAACACTGTCTCTCAGGAACCCGAGAAGGGCTACTTTGGATGGAATTGAGGCCTACGCTGATGAAGGACATATCCCCCATTAAAAACGTGAGAGAAGCTTTGTGAGACACTTCTCTGTGCTACGTGAATTCAACACATAGAGTTACAGCTGAATCTTCAGGAAGCAGTTTGCCACCACTGTTTTCCGGGAATCTGCAAAGTGATATTTGGGGGCGCATTCAGGGCCCATGGTGCAAAAGGAAACATCCTCAGACGATAACTAGAAAGAAGCTGACTCAGACATTGCTTTGTGATGTTGAATTCCCCACACGGAGCTTCAACTTTACCCTCTTGTAGCAGTATGCTAACACTGTTTTCATGGATTCCGCAAAGGGATGTTTGGGAGCTCATTGAGGCCTATGGTGAAAAGTGAAATATCCTCAGACGCAAACAAGAAAGAAGTGTTTTGAGAAACGGCGTTGGGATGTGTGAATGCAACTCACGGAGTTACAGTTTTCTCTTCAGTGATCAACTTGCTCACACAGTTTTCCTGAAATCTGCCATGGCATATATTTCTTAGCGCAATGAAGCTTACAGAGGGCATAGCCTCAGATAAAATGAGAAAAGAAGCTGTCTTAGAAACTGGATCGTGATGTGAGAATTCATCTCACAGAGTTACACACCCCTTTCGTGGAAGAGTCATTTAACACTGTCTTTGAGGAACCTGAGAAGGGCTACTTCGGTTCGAATTCAGGCCTACGCTGAAATACCCTCGATGCAAAACGTGAGCGAAGCTGTGTGAGAAACTTCTCTGTGATACGTGAATTCATCACACAGAGTTACAACTGAGTCTTCAGGAAGCAGTTTGCTAACACCGTTTTCGTGGAATCTGCAAAGTGATATTTGGGGGCGCATTGAGGCCCATAGTGAACACGGAAACATCCTCCGATATTAACTAGAAAGAAGCAGTCTCAGAAATTGCTCTGTGATGTTCAATCCACCACACAGAGATTCACCTTTACCTTCTCGTAGCAGTTTGCTAACACTGTTGCCATGGATTCTGCAAAGTGATCTTTGGGAGCTCATTGTGGGCTACGAGAAAAGAAAATATCCTCAGATAAGAAGCGGAAGGAAGCTTTCTGGAAACTGCATTGCGGTGTGTGAATGCACCTCACGGAGTTACACTCTTCTCTTCAGTGATCAGTTTGCCAACACCGTTTTCTTGAAGCTTGCGATGAGATACTTCTCAGCGCTAGCAGCTTACGGTGACAAAGGAAATATCCTCAGATGAGAAATGAAAGAAGCTTCCTCGGGAATTGCTTTCAGATACGAGACTTCAGCTCCCAGAGTTACATCACTGTGTCTTGGAGCCGTTTCCTAGCACTGTTCTTGTGGATTCTGAGAACTGATAATTTCGGTTGGGAACTGATAATTTCGGCTGGGAGGCAGGAACTATCCTCTGAGAAAAAGCGGAAGGAAGCTTTCTGAGAAACTGCTTTGTGATGTGTGAATTCATTTCAAAGGGTTACACCACTCTTTCATGAGGAGTTTGCTAGCACTGTGTTTGTAGAATCTCACGAGTGATATCTTGGATAGCGTTGAATCCCATGGTGAATCATGAAATCTCCTCAGACCAATGTGCAGAGAGGCCTCCTCTGAAACTCCTTTGCTGTGGGTGACTTCGGCTCACAGAGTTCTACCATTGTTTCCCTTGAGACGCTTGCTAACAGTGTTTTCGCAGAATCTGCTCTAAGACACACAGTGGGGCTCCGAGACCACAAATAACCTCAGCTCGAAAACGATAAATAGAAGCTTTCTGAGAAACTGCTTTGTGATGTGTGACTTCAACTCACTGAATTACACCTGCGTTTCATGGAGCCGTTGGCTACCCCCGTTTCTGTGGAATCTGGAAACTGATATTTCAGACCCCTTTGAGGACTACGGGGCCAAAGGAAATATCCTCCGTTACAAAGGAGAAAGAAGCTTTCTGAGAAACTTCTTTGTGATCTGTGAATTCATCTCACAGAATTGCAGCTTTCTCCTAATGAAGCCCTTCGCGAAGACTGTTCTCGTGGAATTTGCAAAGTGATATTTGGGAGCTCACTGAGGGCTCCGGTGAAAAGGAAATGGCCTCAGATGCACACTGGAAAGAAGCTTTGTGAGAAACTGCATTGCGCTGTGTGAGTGCACCTCCCAGAGTTACACTTTTCCGTGATGAGTTTGACAAGACCGTTTCCTTGAAATCCGCAATGGGAGACTTCTTGGAGCTACGCAGCTTACCGTGACAAAGGAAGTATCCCTAGATAAAAATGACAGAAGCTTCCTCAGAAATTGCTTTCAGATACGTGACTTCATCTGACCGAGTTACATCACTGTTTCTTGCAGCCGTTTCCCAGCACTGTTTATGTGGATTCCGAGAACTGATATTTCGGATGGGTTTGGAGAGTGTGGGGAGAAAGGGATTATCCTCCGAGAAAAAGCAGGGTGCAGCTTTCCGAGAAACAGCTTTGTGACGTGTGAGTTCATTTCAAAGGCTTTCACCACTCTTGGGAGCACACGGAGGGATATGGTGAGAAAAGAAAGGTCCTCAGATAAAAACTGGAAAGAAGCCTTCGGAGAAACTGCATTGTGACATGTGAATGCGACTCCTAGACTTCCACGCAACTTTTCACTGACCCGTTTGCTAACACTGTTTGATTGCAGTACGCACTGGGCTATTTCTCAGCGCAATGAAGCTTATGGTGACCCAGGAAATATCGTAAATGAAAACTGGAAAGAAGCTTTGTGAGAAACTTCTCAGTGAAACGTGAATTCATCTCACAGAGTTCCCACTTAGTCTTCGCGAAGCAGTTTGCTAACACCGTTTTCCTGAAATCTGCGTAGTAATATCTGGGAGCGCATTGAGGGCCCACGGTGAAAACGGAAACATCCTCAGATCGTAACGAGAAAGAAGCTGTCTCCGAAATTGCTTTGTGATGTGTCAGTTCACCACACAGAGATTCACCATCCCTTCTTGTAGCCCTTTGCCAGCACTGTTTCCCTGGATTCTGCAAAGTGATATTTGGGAGCTCATTGAGGGCTACGGGGAAAAGGAAATAGCCTCAGATAAAAACTGGAAGGAAGCGTTCTGAGAAACTGCATTGCGATGTGTGAATGCAACTCAAAGAGTGACACTTGTCTCTTCAGTGACCAGTTTGCTCACACAGTTTCCTTGAAATCTGCCTTGGGATGCTTCTTAGCGCAATGAAGCTTACGGTGACAAAGGAAATCTCCTCAGAAAACATTAAAAGAAGCTTTCTTAGAAACTGGTTTGCGATGTGTGAAATCATCTCCCAGCGTTACATCGGTGTTTCGTGGGCCAGTCGTTTCACACTGTCTCTCACGAACCCGAGAAGGGCTACTTTGGATGGAATTGAGGCCTACGCTGATGAAGGACATATCCCCCATTAAAAACGTGAGAGAAGCTTTGTGAGACACTTCTCTGTGCTACGTGAATTCAACACATAGAGTTACAGCTGAATCTTCAGGAAGCAGTTTGCCACCACTGTTTTCCGGGAATCTGCAAAGTGATATTTGGGGGCGCATTCAGGGCCCATGGTGCCAAAGGAAGCATCCTCAGCCGATAACTAGAAAGAAGCTGACTCAGACATTGCTTTGTGATATTGAATTCCCCACACGGAGCTTCACCTTTACCCCCTTGTAGCAGTATGCTAACACTGTTTTCATGGATTCCGCAAAGGGATGTTTGGGAGCTCATTGAGGCCTACGGTGAAAAGGGAAATATCCTCAGACACAAACAAGAAAGAAGTGTTTTGAGAAACGGCGTTGGGATGTGTGAATGCAACTCACAGAGTTACAGTTTTCTCCTCAGTGATCAACTTGCTCACACAGTTTTCCTGAAATCTGCCATAGCATATTTCTTAGCGCAATGAAGCTTACAGAGGGCATAGCCTCAGATAAAATGAGAAAAGAATCTGTCTTAGAAACTGGATCGTGATGTGAGAATTCATCTCACAGAGTTACACACCCCTTTCGTGGAAGAGTCATTTAACACTGTCTTTGAGGAACCTGAGAAGGGCTACTTCGGTTCGAATTCAGGCCTACGCTGAAATACCCTCGATGCAAAACGTGAGCGAAGCTGTGTGAGAAACTTCTCTGTGATACGTGAATTCATCACACAGAGTTACAACTGAGTCTTCAGGAAGCAGTTTGCTAACACCGTTTTCGTTGAATCTGCAAAGTGATATTTGGGGGCGCATTGAGGCCCATAGTGAACACGGAAACATCCTCCGATATTAACTAGAAAGAAGCAGTCTCAGAAATTGCTGTGTGATGTTGAATCCACCACACAGAGATTCACCTTTACCTTCTTGTAGCAGTTTGCTAACACTGTTGCCGTGGATTCTGCAAAGTGACATTTGGGAGCTCATTGTGGGCTACGGGGAAAAGAAAATATCCTCAGATAAGAAGCGGAGAGAAGCTTTCTGAGAAACTGCATTGCGGTGTGTGAATGCACCTCACGGAGTTACACTCTTCTCTTCAGTGATCAGTTTGCCAACACCGTTTTCTTGAAGCTTGCGATGAGATACTTCTCAGCGCTAGCAGCTTACGGTGACAAAGGAAATATCCTCAGATAAGAAATGAAAGAAGCTTCCTCGGGAATTGCTTTCAGATACGAGACTTCAGCTCCCAGAGTTACATCACTGTGTCTTGGAGCCGTTTCCTAGCACTGTTTTTGTGGATTCTGAGAACTGATAATTTCGGATGGGAACTGATAATTTCGGCTTGGAGGCAGGAACTATCCTCCGAGAAAAAGCGGAAGGAAGCTTTCTGAGAAACTGCTTTGTGATGTGTGAATTCATTTCAAAGGGTTACACCACTCTTTCATGAGGAGTTTGCTAGCACTGTGTTTGTAGAATCTCACGAGTGATATCTTGGATAGCGTTGAATCCCATGGTGAATCATGAAATCTCCTCAGACCAATCTGCAGAGAGGCCTCCTCTGAAACTCCTTTGCTGTCGGTGACTTCGGCTCACAGAGTTCTACCATTGTTTCCCTTGAGACGCTTGCTAACAGTGTTTTCGCAGAATCTGCTCTAAGACACACAGTGGGGCTCCGAGACCACAAATAACCTCAGCTCGAAAACGAAAAATAGAAGCTTTCTGAGAAACTGCTTTGTGATGTGTGACTTCAACTCACTGAATTACACCTGCGTTTCATGGAGCCGTTGGCTACCCCCGTTTCTGTGGAATCTGGAAACTGATATTTCAGACCCCTTTGAGGACTACGGGGCCAAAGGAAATATCCTCCGTTACAAAGGAGAAAGAAGCTTTCTGAGAAACTTCTTTGTGATCTGTGAATTCATCTCACAGAATTGCAGCTTTCTCCTAATGAAGCCCTTCGCGAAGACTGTTCTCGTGGAATTTGCAAAGTGATATTTGGGAGCTCACTGAGGGCTCCAGTGAAAAGGAAATAGCCTCAGATACACACTGGAAAGAAGCTTTGTGAGAAACTGCATTGCGCTGTGTGAGTGCACCTCCCAGAGTTACACTTTTCCGTGATGAGTTTGACAAGACCGTTTCCTTGAAATCCGCAATGGGAGACCTCTTGGAGCTACGCAGCTTACCGTGACAAAGGAAGTATCCCTAGATGAAAATGACAGAAGCTTCCTCAGAAATTGCTTTCAGATACGTGACTTCATCTGACCGAGTTACATCACTGTTTCTTGGAGCCGTTTCCCAGCACTGTTTATGTGGATTCCGAGAACTGATATTTCGGATGGGTTTGGAGAGTGTGGGGAGAAAGGGATTATCCTCGGAGAAAAAGCAGGGTGCAGCTTTCTGAGAAACAGCTTTGTGACGTGTGAGTTCATTTCAAAGGCTTTCACCACTCTTGGGAGCACACGGAGCGATATGGTGAGAAAAGAAAGGTCCTCAGATAAAAACTGGAAAGAAGCCTTCGGAGAAACTGCATTGTGACATGTGAATGCGATTCCTAGACTTCCACGCAACTTTTCACTGACCCGTTTGCTAACACTGTTTGATTGCAGTCTGCACTGGGCTATTTCTCAGCGCAATGAAGCTTACGGTGACTCAGGAAATATCGTAAATGAAAACTGCAAAGAAGCTTTGTGAGAAACTTCTCAGTGAAACGTGAATTCATCTCACAGAGTTCCCACTTAGTCTTCGCGAAGCAGTTTGCTAACACCGTTTTGGTGGAATCTGCATAGTACTATCTGGGAGCGCATTGAGGGCCCACGGTGAAAACGGAAACATCCTCAGATCGTAACGAGAAAGAAGCTGTCTCCGAAATTGCTTTGTGATTTGTCAGTTCAGCACACAGAGATTCAACTTCCCTTCTTGTAGCCCTTTGCCAGCACTGTTTCCCTGGATTCTGCAAAGTGATATTTGGGAGCTCATTGAGGGCTACGGGGAAAAGGAAATAGCCTCAGATACAAACTGGAAGGAAGCGTTCTGAGAAACTGCATTGCGATGTGTGAATGCAACTCACAGAGTGACACTTGTCTCTTCAGTGACCAGTTTGCTCACACAGTTTCCTTGAAATCTGCCTTGGGATGCTTCTTAGCGCAATGAAGCTTACGGTGACAAAGGAAATCTCCTCAGAAAACATTAAAAGAAGCTTTCTTAGAAACTGGTTTGCGATGTGTGAAATCATCTCCCAGCGTTACATCGGCGTTTCGTGGGGCAGTCGTTTAACACTGTCTCTCAGGAACCCGAGAAGGGCTACTTTGGATGGAATTGAGGCCTACGCTGATGAAGGACATATCCCCCATTAAAAACGTGAGAGAAGCTTTGTGAGACACTTCTCTGTGCTACGTGAATTCAACACATAGAGTTACAGCTGAATCTTCAGGAAGCAGTTTGCCACCACTGTTTTCCGGGAATCTGCAAAGTGATATTTGGGGGCGCATTCAGGGCCCATGGTGCAAAAGGAAACATCCTCAGACGATAACTAGAAAGAAGCTGACTCAGACATTGCTTTGTGATGTTGAATTCCCCACACGGAGCTTCACCTTTACCCTCTTGTAGCAGTATGCTAACACTGTTTTCATGGATTCCGCAAAGGGATGTTTGGGAGCTCATTGAGGCCTATGGTGAAAAGGGAAATATCCTCAGACACAAACAAGAAAGAAGTGTTTTGAGAAACGGCGTTGGGATGTGTGAATGCAACTCACGGAGTTACAGTTTTCTCTTCAGTGATCAACTTGCTCACACAGTTTTCCTGAAATCTGACATGGCATATATTTCTTAGCGCAATGAAGCTTACAGAGGGCATAGCCTCAGATAAAATGAGAAAAGAAGCTGTCTTAGAAACTGGATCGTGATGTGAGAATTCATCTCACAGAGTTACACACCCCTTTCGTGGAAGAGTCATTTAACACTGTCTTTGAGGAACCTGAGAAGGGCTACTTCGGTTCGAATTCAGGCCTATGCTGAAATACCCTCGATGCAAAACGTGAGCGAAGCTGTGTGAGAAACTTCTCTGTGATACGTGAATTCATCACACAGAGTTACAACTGAGTCTTCAGGAAGCAGTTTGCTAACACCGTTTTCGTGGAATCTGCAAAGTGATATTTGGGGGCGCATTGAGGCCCATAGTGAACACGGAAACATCCTCCGATATTAACTAGAAAGAAGCAGTCTCAGAAATTGCTCTGTGATGTTGAATCCACCACACAGAGATTCACCTTTACCTTCTTGTAGCAGTTTGCTAACACTGTTGCCGTGGATTCTGCAAAGTGATCTTTGGGAGCTCATTGTGGGCTACGGGGAAAAGAAAATATCCTCAGATAAGAAGCGGAAGGAAGCTTTCTGATAAACTGCATTGCGGTGTGTGACTGCACCTCACGGAGTTACACTCTTCTCTTCAGTGATCAGTTTGCCAACACCGTTTTCTTGAAGCTTGCGATGAGATACTTCTCAGCGCTAGCAGCTTACGGTGACAAAGGAAATATCCTCAGATAAGAAATGAAAGAAGCTTCCTCGGGAATTGCTTTCAGATACGAGACTTCAGCTCCCAGAGTTACATCTCTGTGTCTTGGAGCCGTTTCCTAGCACTGTTTTTGTGGATTCTGAGAACTGATAATTTCGGATGGGAACTGATAATTTCGGCTGGGAGGCAGGAACTATCCTCCGAGAAAAAGCGGAAGGAAGCTTTCTGAGAAACTGCTTTGTGATGTGTGAATTCATTTCAAAGGGTTACACCACTCTTTCATGAGGAGTTTGCTAGCACTGTGTTTGTAGAATCTCACGAGTGATATCTTGGATAGCGTTGAATCCCATGGTGAATCAAGAAATCTCCTCAGACAAATCTGCAGAGAGGCCTCCTATGAAACTCCTTTGCTGTGGGTGACTTCGGCTCACAGAGTTCTACCATTGTTTCCCTTGAGACGCTTGCTAACAGTGTTTTCGCAGAATCTGCTCTAAGACACACAGTGGGGCTCCGAGATCACAAATAACCTCAGCTCGAAAACGAAAAATAGAAGCTTTCTGAGAAACTGCTTTGTGATGTGTGACTTCAACTCACTGAATTACACCTGCGTTTCATGGAGCCGTTGGCTACCCCCGTTTCTGTGGAATCTGGAAACTGATATTTCAGACCCCTTTGAGGACTACGGGGCCAAAGGAAATATCCTCCGTTACAAAGGAGAAAGAAGCTTTCTGAGAAACTTCTTTGTGATCTGTGAATTCATCTCACAGAATTGCAGCTTTCTCCTAATGAAGCCCTTCGCGAAGACTGTTCACGTGGAATTTGCAAAGTAATATTTGGGAGCTCACTGAGGGCTCCGGTGAAAAGGAAATAGCCTCAGATGCACACTGGAAAGAAGCTTTGTGAGAAACTGCATTGCGCTGTGTGAGTGCACCTCCCAGAGTTACACTTTTCAGTGATGAGTTTGACAAGACCGTTTCCTTGAAATCCGCAATGGGAGACTTCTTGGAGCTACGCAGCTTACCGTGACAAAGGAAGTATCCCTAGATAAAAATGACAGAAGCTTCCTCAGAAATTGCTTTCAGATACGTGACTTCATCTGACCGAGTTACATCACTGTTTCTTGGAGCCGTTTCCCAGCACTGTTTATGTGGATTCCGAGAACTGATATTTCGGATGGGTTTGGAGAGTGTGGGGAGAAAGGGATTATCCTCCGAGAAAAAGCAGGGTGCAGCTTTCTGAGAAACAGCTTTGTGACGTGTGAGTTCATTTCAAAGGCTTTCACCACTCTTGGGAGCACACGGAGGGATATGGTGAGAAAAGAAAGGTCCTCAGATAAAAACTGGAAAGAAGCCTTCGGAGAAACTGCATTGTGACATGGGAATGCGACTCCTAGACTTCCACGCAACTTTTCACTGACCCGTTTGCTAACACTGTTTGATTGCAGTCTGCACTGGGCTATTTCTCAGCGCAATGAAGCTTACGGTGACCCAGGAAATACCGTAAATGAAAACTGGAAAGAAGCTTTGTGAGAAACTTCTCAGTGAAACGTGAATTCATCTCACAGAGTTCCCACTTAGTCTTCGCGAAGCAGTTTGCTAACACCGTTTTCGTGGAATCTGCATAGTACTATCTGGGAGCGCATTGAGGGCCCACGGTGAAAACGGAAACATCCTCAGATCGTAACGAGAAAGAAGCTGTCTCCGAAATTGCTTTGTGATGTTTCAGTTCACCACACAGAGATTCACCTTCCCTTCTTGTAGCCCTTTGCCAGCACTGTTTCCCTGGATTCTGCAAAGTGATATTTGGGAGCTCATTGAGGGCTACGGGGAAAAGGAAATAGCCTCAGATAAAAACTGGAAGGAAGCGTTCTGAGAAACTGCAATGCGATGTGTGAATGCAACTCACAGAGTGACACTTGTCTCTTCAGTGACCAGTTTGCTCACACAGTTTCCTTGAAATCTGCCTTGGGATGCTTCTTAGCGCAATGAAGCTTACGGTGACAAAGGAAATCTCCTCAGAAAACATTAAAAGAAGCTTTCTTAGAAACTGGTTTGCGATGTGTGAAATCATCTCCCAGCGTTACATCGGCGTTTCGTGGGGCAGTCGTTTAACACTGTCTCTCAGGAACCCGAGAAGGGCTACTTTGGATGGAATTGAGGCCTACGCTGATGAAGGACATATCCCCCATTAAAAACGTGAGAGAAGCTTTGTGAGACACTTCTCTGTGCTACGTGAATTCAACACATAGAGTTACAGCTGAATCTTCAGGAAGCAGTTTGCCACCACTGTTTTCCGGGAATCTGCAAAGTGATATTTGGGGGCGCATTCAGGGCCCATGGTGCCAAAGGAAACATCCTCAGACGATAACTAGAAAGAAGCTGACTCAGACATTGCTTTGTGATGTTGAATTCCCCACACGGAGCTTCACCTTTATCCTCTTGTAGCAGTATGCTAACACTGTTTTCATGGATTCCGCAAAGGGATGTTTGGGAGCTCATTGAGGCCTATGGTGAAAAGGGAAATATCCTCAGACACAAACAAGAAAGAAGTGTTTTGAGAAACGGCGTTGGGATGTGTGAATGCAACTCACGGAGTTACAGTTTTCTCTTCAGTGATCAACTTGCTCACACAGTTTTCCTGAAATCTGACATGGCATATATTTCTTAGCGCAATGAAGCTTACAGAGGGCATAGCCTCAGATAAAATGAGAAAAGAAGCTGTCTCAGAAACTGGATCGTGATGTGAGAATTCATTTCACAGAGTTACACACCCCTTTCGTGGAAGAGTCATTTAACACTGTCTTTGAGGAACCTGAGAAGGGCTACTTCGGTTCGAATTCAGGCCTACGCTGAAATACCCTCGATGCAAAACGTGAGCGAAGCTGTGTGAGAAACTTCTCTGTGATACGTGAATTCATCACACAGAGTTACAACTGAGTCTTCAGGAAGCAGTTTGCTAACACCGTTTTCGTGGAATCTGCAAAGTGATATTTGGGGGCGCATTGAGGCCCATAGTGAACACGGAAACATCCTCCGATATTAACTAGAAAGAAGCAGTCTCAGAAATTGCTCTGTGATGTTGAATCCACCACACAGAGATTCACCTTTACCTTCTTGTAGCAGTTTGCTAACACTGTTGCCGTGGATTCTGCAAAGTGATCTTTGGGAGCTCATTGTGGGCTACGGGGAAAAGAAAATATCCTCAGATAAGAAGCGGAAGGAAGCTTTCTGAGAAACTGCATTGCGGTGTGTGACTGCACCTCACGGAGTTACACTCTTCTCTTCAGTGATCAGTTTGCCAACACCGTTTTCTTGAAGCTTGCGATGAGATACTTCTCAGCGCTAGCAGCTTACGGTAACAAAGGAAATATCCTCCGATAAGAAATGAAAGAAGCTTCCTCGGGAATTGCTTTCAGATACGAGACTTCAGCTCCCAGAGTTACATCACTGTGTCTTGGAGCCCTTTCCTAGCACTGTTTTTGTGGATTCTGAGAACTGATAATTTCGGATGGGAACTGATAATTTCGGCTGGGAGGCAGGAACTATCCTCCGAGAAAAAGCGGAAGGAAGCTTTCTGAGAAACTGCTTTGTGATGTGTGAATTCATTTCAAAGGGTTACACCACTCTTTCATGAGGAGTTTGCTAGCACTGTGTTTGTAGAACCTCACGAGTGATATCTTGGATAGCGTTAAATCCCATGGTGAATCATGAAATTTCCTCAGACAAATCTGCAGAGAGGCCTCCTCTGAAACTCCTTTGCTGTGGGTGACTTCGGCTCACAGAGTTCTACCATTGTTTCCCTTGAGACGCTTGCTAACAGTGTTTTCGCAGAATCTGCTCTAAGACACACAGTGGGGATCCGAGACCACAAATAACCTCAGCTCGAAAACGAAAAATAGAAGCTTTCTGAGAAACTGCTTTGTGATGTGTGACTTCAACTCACTGAATTACACCTGCGTTTCATGGAGCCGTTGGCTACCCCCGTTTCTGTGGAATCTGGAAACTGATATTTCAGACCCCTTTGAGGACTACGGGGCCAAAGGAAATATCCTCCGTTACAAAGGAGAAAGAAGCTTTCTGAGAAACTTCTTAGTGATCTGTGAATTCATCTCACAGAATTGCAGCTTTCTCCTAATGAAGCCCTTCGCGAAGACTGTTCTCGTGGAATTTGCAAAGTGATATTTGGGAGCCCACTGAGGGCTCCGGTGAAAAGGAAATAGCCTCAGATGCACACTGGAAAGAAGCTTTGTGAGAAACTGCATTGCGCTGTGTGAGTGCACCTCCCAGAGTTGCACTTTTCAGTGATGAGTTTGACAAGACCGTTTCCTTGAAATCCGCAATGGGAGACTTCTTGGAGCTACGCAGCTTACCGTGACAAAGGAAGTATCCCTAGATATAAATGACAGAAGCTTCCTCAGAAATTGCTTTCAGATACGTGACTTCATCTGACCGAGTTACATCACTGTTTCTTGGAGCCGTTTCCCAGCACTGTTTATGTGGATTCCGAGAACTGATATTTCGGATGGGTTTGGAGAGTGTGGGGAGAAAGGGATTATCCTCCGAGAAAAAGCAGGGTGCAGCTTTCTGAGAAACAGCTTTGTGACGTGTGAGTTCATTTCAAAGGCTTTCACCACTCTTGGGAGCACACGGAGGGATATGGTGAGAAAAGAAAGGTCCTCAGATAAAAACTGGAAAGAAGCCTTCGGAGGAACTGCATTGTGACATGTGAATGCGACTCCTAGACTTCCACGCAACTTTTCACTGACCCGTTTGCTAACACTGTTTGATTGCAGTCTGCACTGGGCTATTTCTCAGCGCAATGAAGCTTACGGTGACCCAGGAAATATCGTAAATGAAAACTGGAAAGAAGCTTTGTGAGAAACTTCTCAGTGAAACGTGAATTCATCTCACAGAGTTCCCACTTAGTCTTTGCGAAGCAGTTTGCTAACACCGTTTTCGTGGAATCTGCGTAGTACTATCTGGGAGCGCATTGAGGGCCCACGGTGAAAACGGAAACATCCTCAGATCGTAACGAGAAAGAAGCTGTCTCCGAAATTGCTTTGTGATGTGTCAGTTCACCACACAGAGATTCACCTTCCCTTCTTGTAGCCCTTTGCCAGCACTGTTTCCCTGGATTCTGCAAAGTGATATTTGGGAGCTCATTGAGGGCTACGGGGAAAAGGAAATAGCCTCAGATAAAAACTGGAAGGAAGCGTCCTGAGAAACTGCATTGCGATGTGTGAATGCAACTCACAGAGTGACACTTGTCTCTTCAGTGACCAGTTTGCTCACACAGTTTCCTTGAAATCTGCCTTGGGATGCTTCTTAGCGCAATGAAGCTTACGGTGACAAAGGAAATCTCCTCAGAAAACATTAAAAGAAGCTTTCTTAGAAACTGGTTTGCGATGTGTGAAATCATCTCCCAGCGTTACATCGGCGTTTCGGGGGGCAGTCGTTTAACACTGTCTCTCAGGAACCCGAGAAGGGCTACTTTTAATGGAATTGAGGCCTACGCTGATGAAGGACATATCCCCCATTAAAAACGTGAGAGAAGCTTTGTGAGACACTTCTCTGTGCTGCGTGAATTCAACACATAGAGTTACAGCTGAATCTTCAGGAAGCAGTTTGCCACCACTGTTTTCCGGGAATCTGCAAAGTGATATTTGGGGGCGCATTCAGGGCCCATGGTGCAAAAGGAAACATCCTCAGACGATAACTAGAAAGAAGCTGACTCAGACATTGCTTTGTGATGTTGAATTCCCCACACGGAGCTTCACCTTTACCCTCTTGTAGCAGTATGCTAACACTGTTTTCATGGATTCCGCAAAGGGATGTTTGGGAGCTCATTGAGGCCTATGGTGAAAAGGGAAATATCCTCAGACACAACCAAGAAAGAAGTGTTTTGAGAAAGGGCGTTGGGATGTGTGAATGCAACTCACGGAGTTACAGTTTTCTCTTCAGTGATCAACTTGCTAACACAGTTTTCCTGAAATCTGCCATGGCATATATTTCTTAGCGCAATGAAGCTTACAGAGGGCATAGCCTCAGATAAAATGAGAAAAGAAGCTGTCTCAGAAACTGGATCGTGATGTGCGAATTCATCTCACAGAGTTACACACCCCTTTCGTGGAAGAGTCATTTAACACTGTCTTTGAGGAACCTGAGAAGGGCTACTTCGGTTCGAATTCAGGCCTATGCTGAAATACCCTCGATGCAAAACGTGAGCGAAGCTGTGTGAGAAAATTCTCTGTGATACGTGAATTCATCACACAGAGTTACAACTGAGTCTTCAGGAAGCAGTTTGCTAACACCGTTTTCGTGGAATCTGCAGAGTGATATTTGGGGGCGCATTGAGGCCCATATCGAACACGGAAACATCCTCCGATATTAACTAGAAAGAAGCAGTCTCAGAAATTGCTCTGTGATGTTGAATCCACCACACAGAGATTCACCTTTACCTTCTTGTAGCAGTTTGCTAACACTGTTGCCGTGGATTCTGCAAAGTGATCTTTGGGAGCTCATTGTGGGCTACGGGGAAAAGAAAATATCCTCAGATAAGAAGTGGAAAAAGCTTTCTGAGAAACTGCATTGCGGTGTGTGAATGCACCTCACGGAGTTACACTCTTCTCTTCAGTGATCAGTTTGCCAACACCGTTTTCTTGAAGCTTGCGATGAGATACTTCTCAGCGCTAGCAGCTTACGGTGACAAAGGAAATATCCTCCGATAAGAAATGAAAGAAGCTTCCTCGGGAATTGCTTTCAGATACGAGACTTCAGCTCCCAGAGTTACATCACTGTGTCTTGGAGCCGTTTCCTAGCACTGTTTTTGTGGATTCTGAGAACTGATAATTTCGGATGGGAACTGATAATTTCGGCTGGGAGGCAGGAACTATCCTCCGAGAAAAAGCGGAAGGAAGCTTTCTGAGAAACTGCTTTGTGATGTGTGAATTCATTTCAAAGGGTTACACCACTCTTTCATGAGGAGTTTGCTAGCACTGTGTTTGTAGAATCTCACGAGTGATATCTTGGATAGCGTTGAATCCCATGGTGAATCATGAAATCTCCTCAGACCAATGTGCAGAGAGGCCTCCTCTGAAACTCCTTTGCTGTGGGTGACTTCGGCTCACAGAGTTCTACCATTGTTTCCCTTGAGACGCTTGCTAACAGTGTTTTCGCAGAATCTGCTCTAAGACACACAGTGGGGCTCCGAGACCACAAATAACCTCAGCTCGAAAACGAAAAATAGAAGCTTTCTGAGAAACTGCTTTGTGATGTGTGACTTCAACTCACTGAATTACACCTGCGTTTCATGGAGCCGTTGGCTACCCCCGTTTCTGTGGAATCTGGAAACTGATATTTCAGACCCCGTTGAGGACTACGGGGCCAAAGGAAATATCCTCCGTTACAAAGGAGAAAGAAGCTTTCTGAGAAACTTCTTTGTGATCTGTGAATTCATCTCACAGAATTGCAGCTTTCTCCTAATGAAGCCCTTCGCGAAGACTGTTCTCGTGGAATTTGCAAAGTGATATTTGGGAGCTCACTGAGGGCTCCGGTGAAAAGGAAATAGCCTCAGATGCACACTGGAAAGAAGCTTTGTGAGAAACTGCATTGCGCTGTGTGAGTGCACCTCCCAGAGTTACACTTTTCCGTGATGAGTTTGACAAGACCGTTTCCTTGAAATCCGCAATGGGAGACTTCTTGGAGCTACGCAGCTTACCGTGACAAAGGAAGTATCCCTAGATAAAAATGACAGAAGCTTCCTCAGAAATTGCTTTCAGATACGTGACTTCATCTGACCGAGTTACATCACTGTTTCTTGGAGCCGTTTCCCAGCACTGTTTATGTGGATTCCGAGAACTGATATTTCGGATGGGTTTGGAGAGTGTGGGGAGAAAGGGTTTATCCTCCGAGAAAAAGCAGGGTGCAGCTTTCTGAGAAACAGCTTTGTGACGTGTGAGTTCATTTCAAAGGCTTTCACCACTCTTGGGAGCACACGGAGGGATATGGTGAGAAAAGAAAGGTCCTCAGATAAAAACTGGAAAGAAGCCTTCGGAGAAACTGCATTGTGACATGGGAATGCGACTCCTAGACTTCCACGCAACTTTTCACTGACCCGTTTGCTAACACTGTTTGATTGCAGTCTGCACTGGGCTATTTCTCAGCGCAATGAAGCTTACGGTGACCCAGGAAATATCGTAAATGAAAACTGGAAAGAAGCTTTGTGAGAAACTTCTCAGTGAAACGTGAATTCATCTCACAGAGTTCCCACTTAGTCTTCGCGAAGCAGTTTGCTAACACCGTTTTCGTGGAATCTGCATAGTACTATCTGGGAGCGCATTGAGGGCCCACGGTGAAAACGGAAACATCCTCAGATCGTAACGAGAAAGAAGCTGTCTTCGAAATTGCTTTGTGATGTGTCAGTTCACCACACAGAGATTCACCTTCCCTTCTTGTAGCCCTTTGCCAGCACTGTTTCCCTGGATTCTGCAAAGTGATATTTGGGAGCTCATTGAGGGCTACGGGGAAAAGGAAATAGCCTCAGATTAAAACTGGAAGGAAGCGTTCTGAGAAACTGCATTGCGATGTGTGAATGCAACTCACAGAGTGACACTTGTCTCTTCAGTGACCAGTTTGCTCACACAGTTTCCTTGAAATCTGCCTTGGGATGCTTCTTAGCGCAATGAAGCTTACGGTGACAAAGGAAATCCCCTAGAAAACATTAAAAGAAGCTTTCTTAGAAACTGGTTTGCGATGTGTGAAATCATCTCCCAGTGTTACATCGGCGTTTCGTGGGGCAGTCGTTTAACACTGTCTCTCAGGAACCCGAGAAGGGCTACTTTGGATGGAATTGAGGCCTACGCTGATGAAGGACATATCCCCCATTAAAAACGTGAGAGAAGCTTTGTGAGACACTTCTCTGTGCTACGTGAATTCAACACATAGAGTTACAGCTGAATCTTCAGGAAGCAGTTTGCCACCACTGTTTTCCGGGAATCTGCAAAGTGATATTTGGGGGCGCATTCAGGGCCCATGGTGCAAAAGGAAACATCCTCAGACGATAACTAGAAAGAAGCTGACTCAGACATTGCTTTGTGATGTTGAATTCCCCACACGGAGCTTCACCTTTACCTCTTGTAGCAGTATGCTAACACTGTTTTCATGGATTCCGCAAAGGGATGTTTGGGAGCTCATTGAGGCCTATGGTGAAAAGGGAAATATCCTCAGACACAAACAAGAAAGAAGTGTTTTGAGAAACGGCGTTGGGATGTGTGAATGCAACTCACGGAGTTACAGTTTTCTCTTCAGTGATCAACTTGCTCACACAGTTTTCCTGAAATCTGCCATGGCATATATTTCTTAGCGCAATGAAGCTTACAGAGGGCATAGCCTCAGATAAAATGAGAAAAGAAGCTGTCTTAGAAACTGGATCGTGATGTGAGAATTCATCTCACAGAGTTACACACCCCTTTCGTGGAAGAGTCATTTAACACTGTCTTTGAGGAACCTGAGAAGGGCTACTTCGGTTCGAATTCAGGCCTACGCTGAAATACCCTCGATGCAAAACGTGAGCGAAGCTGTGTGAGAAACTTCTCTGTGATACGTGAATTCATCACACAGAGTTACAACTGAGTCTTCAGGAAGCAGTTTGCTAACACCGTTTTCGTGGAATCTGCAAAGTGATATTTGGGGGCGCATTGAGGCCCATAGTGAACACGGAAACATCCTCCGATATTAACTAGAAAGAAGCAGTCTCAGAAATTGCTCTGTGATGTTGAATCCACCACACAGAGATTCACCTTTACCTTCTTGTAGCAGTTTGCTAACACTGTTGCCGTGGATTCTGCAAAATGATCTTTGGGAGCTCATTGTGGGCTACGGGGAAAAGAAAATATCCTCAGATAAGAAGCGGAAGGAAGCTTTCTGAGAAACTGCATTGCGGTGTGTGACTGCACCTCACGGAGTTACACTCTTCTCTTCAGTGATCAGTTTGCCAACACCGTTTTCTTGAAGCTTGCGATGAGATACTTCTCAGCGCTAGCAGCTTACGGTGACAAAGGAAATATCCTCAGATAAGAAATGAAAGAAGCTTCCTCGGGAATTGCTTTCAGATACGAGACTTCAGCTCCCAGAGTTACATCACTGTGTCTTGGAGCCGTTTCCTAGCACTGTTTTTGTGGATTCTGAGAACTGATAATTTCGGATGGGAACTGATAATTTCGGCTGGGAGGCAGGAACTCTCCTCCGAGAAAAAGCGGAAGGAAGCTTTCTGAGAAACTGCTTTGTGATGTGTGAATTCATTTCAAAGGGTTACACGACTCTTTCATGAGGAGTTTGCTAGCACTGTGTTTGTAGAATCTCACGAGTGATATCTTGGATAGCGTTGAATCCCATGGTGAATCATGAAATCTCCTCAGACCAATCTGCAGAGAGGCCTCCTCTGAAACTCCTTTGCTGTGGGTGACTTCGGCTCACAGAGTTCTACCATTGTTTCCCTTGAGACGCTTGCTAACAGTGTTTTCGCAGAATCTGCTCTAAGACACACAGTGGGGCTCCGAGACCACAAATAACCTCAGCTCGAAAACGAAAAATAGAAGCTTTCTGAGAAACTGCTTTGTGATGTGTGACTTCAACTCACTGAATTACACCTGCGTTTCATGGAGCCGTTGGCTACCCCCGTTTCTGTGGAATCTGGAAACTGATATTTCAGACCCCTTTGAGGACTACGGGGCCAAAGGAAATATCCTCCGTTACAAAGGAGAAAGAAGCTTTCTGAGAAACTTCTTTGTGATCTGTGAATTCATCTCACAGAATTGCAGTTTTCTCCTAATGAAGCCCTTCGCGAAGACTGTTCTCGTGGAATTTGCAAAGTGATATTTGGGAGCTCACTGAGGGCTCCGGTGAAAAGGAAATAGCCTCAGATGCACACTGGAAAGAAGCTTTGTGAGAAACTGCATTGCGCTGTGTGAGTGCACCTCCCAGAGTTACACTTTTCCGTGATGAGTTTGACAAGACCGTTTCCTTGAAATCCGCAATGGGAGACTTCTTGGAGCTACGCAGCTTACCGTGACAAAGGAAGTATCCCTAGATATAAATGACAGAAGCTTCCTCAGAAATTGCTTTCAGATACGTGACTTCATCTGACCGACTTTCATCACTGTTTCTTGGAGCCGTTTCCCAGCACTGTTTATGTGGATTCCGAGAACTGATATTTCGGATGGGTTTGGAGAGTGTGGGGAGAAAGGGATTATCCTCCGAGAAAAAGCAGGGTGCAGCTTTCCGAGAAACAGCTTTGTGACGTGTGAGTTCATTTCAAAGGCTTTCACCACTCTTGGGAGCACACGGAGGGATATGGTGAGAAAAGAAAGGTCCTCAGATAAAAACTGGAAAGAAGCCTTCGGAGAAACTGCATTGTGACATGTGAATGCGACTCCTAGACTTCCACGCAACTTTTCACTGACCCGTTTGCTAACACTGTTTGATTGCAGTATGCACTGGGCTATTTCTCAGCGCAATGAAGCTTACGGTGACCCAGGAAATATCGTAAATGAAAACTGCAAAGAAGCTTTGTGAGAAACTTCTCAGTGAAACGTGAATTCATCTCACAGAGTTCCCACTTAGTCTTCGCGAAGCAGTTTGCTAACACCGTTTTCCTGGAATGTGCGTAGTACTATCTGGGAGCGCATTGAGGGCCCACGGTGAAAACGGAAACATCCTCAGATCGTAAAGAGAAAGAAGCTGTCTGCGAAATTGCTTTGTGATGTGTCAGTTCACCACACAGAGATTCACCTTCCCTTCTTGTAGCCCTTTGCCAGCACTGTTTCCCTGGATTCTGCAAAGTGATATTTGGGAGCTCATTGAGGGCTACGGGGAAAAGGAAATAGCCTCAGATAAAAACTGGAAGGAAGCGTTCTGGGAAACTGCATTGCGATGTGTGAATGCAACTCACAGAGTGACACTTGTCTCTTCAGTGACCAGTTTGCTCACACAGTTTCCTTGAAATCTGCCTTGGGATGCTTCTTAGCGCAATGAAGCTTACGGTGACAAAGGAAATCTCCTCAGAAAACATTAAAAGAAGCTTTCTTAGAAACTGGTTTGCGATGTGTGAAATCATCTCCCAGCGTTACATCGGCGTTTCGTGGGCCAGTCGTTTAACACTGTCTCTCACGAACCCGAGAAGGGCTACTTTGGATGGAATTGAGGCCAACGCTGATGAAGGACATATCCCCCATTAAAAACGTGAGAGAAGCTTTGTGAGACACTTCTCTGTGCTACGTGAATTCAACACATAGAGTTACAGCTGAATCTTCAGGAAGCTGTTTGAGACCACTGTTTTCCGGGAATCTGCAAAGTGATATTTGGGGGCGCATTCAGGGCCCATGGTGCCAAAGGAAACATCCTCAGACGATAACTAGAAAGAAGCTGACTCAGACATTGCTTTGTGATATTGAATTCCCCACACGGAGCATCACCTTTACCATCTTGTAGCAGTATGCTAACACTGTTTTCATGGATTCCGCAAAGGGATGTTTGGGAGCTCATTGAGGCCTATGGTGAAAAGGGAAATATCCTCAGACACAAACAAGAAAGAAGTGTTTTGAGAAACGGCGTTGGGATGTGTGAATGCAACTCACAGAGTTACAGTTTTCTCTTCAGTGATCAACTTGCTCACACAGTTTTCCTGAAATCTGCCATGGCATATATTTCGTAGCGCAATGAAGCTTACAGAGGGCATAGCCTCAGATAAAATGAGAAAAGAAGCTGTCTTAGAAACTGGATCGTGATGTGGGAATTCATCTCACAGAGTTACACACCCCTTTCGTGGAAGAGTCATTTAACACTGTCTTTGAGGAACCTGAGAAGGGCTACTTCGGATCGAATTCAGGCCTACGCTTAAATACCCTCGATACAAAACGTGAGCGAAGCTGTGTGAGAAACTTCTCTGTGATACGTGAATTCATCACTCAGAGTTACAACTGAGTCTTCAGGAAGCAGTTTGCTAACACCGTTTTCGTGGAATCTGCAAAGTGATATTTGGGGGCGCATTGAGGCCCATAGTGAACACGGAAACATCCTCCGATATGAACTAGAAAGAAGCAGTCTCAGAAATTGCTCTGTGATGTTGAATCCACCACACAGAGATTCACCTTTACCTTCTTGTAGCAGTTTGCTAACACTGTTGCCGTGGATTCTGCAAACTGACATTTGGGAGCTCATTGTGGGCTACGGGGAAAAGAAAATATCCTCAGGTAAGAAGCGGAAGGAAGTTTTCTGAGAAACTGCATTGCGGTGTGTGAATGCACCTCACGGAGTTACACTCTTGTCTTCAGTGATCAGTTTGCCAACACCGTTTTCTTGAAGCTTGCGATGAGATACTTCTCAGCGCTAGGAGCTTACGGTGACAAAGGAAATATCCTCAGATAAGAAATGAAAGAAGCTTCCTCGGGAATTGCTTTCAGATACGAGACTTCAGCTCCCAGAGTTACATCACTGTGTCTTGGAGCCGTTTCCTAGCACTGTTTTTGTGGATTCTGAGAACTGATAATTCCGGATGGGAACTGATAATTTCGGCTGGGAGGCAGGAACTATCCTCCGAGAAAAAGCGGAAGGAAGCTTTCTGAGAAACTGCTTTGTGATGTGTGAATTCATTTCAAAGGGTTACACCACTCTTTCATGAGGAGTTTGCTAGCACTGTGTTTGTAGAATCTCACGAGTGATATCTTGGATAGCGTTGAATCCCATGGTGAATCATGAAATCTCCTCAGACCAATCTGCAGAGAGGCCTCCTCTGAAACTCCTTTGCTGTGGGTGACTTCGGCTCACAGAGTTCTACCATTGTTTCCCTTGAGACGCTTGCTAACAGTGTTTTCGCAGAATCTGCTCTAAGACACACAGTGGGGCTCCGAGACCACAAATAACCTCAGCTCGAAAACGAAAAATAGAAGCTTTCTGAGAAACTGCTTTGTGATGTGTGACTTCAACTCACTGAATTACACCTGCCTTTCATGGAGCCGTTGGCTACCCACGTTTCTGTGGAATCTGGAAACTGATATTTCAGACCCCTTTGAGGACTACGGGGCCAAAGGAAATATCCTCCGTTACAAAGGAGAAAGAAGCTTTCTGAGAAACTTCTTTGTGATCTGTGAATTCATCTCACAGAATTGCAGCTTTCTCCTAATGAAGCCCTTCGCGAAGACTGTTCTCGTGGAATTTGCAAAGTGATATTTGGGAGCTCACTGAGGGCTCCGGTGAAAAGGAAATAGCCTCAGATGCACACTGGAAAGAAGCTTTGTGAGAAACTGCATTGCGCTGTGTGACTGCACCTCCCAGAGTTACACTTTTCCGTGATGAGTTTGACAAGACCGTTTCCTTGAAATCCGCAATGGGAGACTTCTTGGAGCTACGCAGCTTACCGTGACAAAGGAAGTATCCCTAGATAAAAATGACAGAAGCTTCCTCAGAAATTGCTTTCAGATACGTGACTTCATCTGACCGAGTTACATCACTGTTTCTTGGAGCCGTTTCCCAGCACTGTTTATGTGGATTCTGAGAACTGATATTTCGGATGGGTTTGGAGAGTGTGGGGAGAAAGGGATTATCCTCCGAGAAAAAGCAGGGTGCAGCTTTCTGAGAAACAGCTTTGTGACGTGTGAGTTCATTTCAAAGGCTTTCACCACTCTTGGGAGCACACGGAGGGATATGGTGAGAAAAGAAATGTCCTCAGATAAAAACTGGAAAGAAGCCTTCGGAGAAACTGCATTGTGACATGTGAATGCGACTCCTAGACTTCCACGCAACTTTTCACTGACCCGTTTGCTAACACTGTTTGATTGCAGTCTGCCCTGGGCTATTTCTCAGTGCAATGAAGCTTACGGTGACCCAGGAAATATCGTAAATGAAAACTGGAAAGAAGCTTTGTGAGAAACTTCTCAGTGAAACGTGAATTCATCTCACAGAGTTCCCACTTAGTCTTCGCGAAGCTGTTTGCTAACACCGTTTTCCTGGAATCTGCGTAGTACTATCTGGGAGCACATTGAGGGCCCACGGTGAAAACGGAAACATCCTCAGATCGTAACGAGAAAGAAGCTGTCTCCGAAATTGCTTTGTGATGTGTCAGTTCACCACACAGAGATTCACGTTCCCTTCTTGTAGCCCTTTGCCAGCACTGTTTCCCTGGATTCCGTAAAGTGATATTTGGGAGCTCATTGAGGGCTACGGGGAAAAGGAAATAGCCTCAGATAAAAACTGGAAGGAAGCGTTCTGAGAAACTGCATTGCGATGTGTGAATGCAACTCACAGAGTGACACTTGTCTCTTCAGTGACCAGTTTGCTCACACAGTTTCCTTGAAATCTGCCTTGGGATGCTTCTTAGCGCAATGAAGCTTACGGTGACAAAGGAAATCTCCTCAGAAAACATTAAAAGAAGCTTTCTTAGAAACTGGTTTGCGATGTGTGAAATCATCTCCCGGCGTTACGTCGGCGTTTCGTGGGGCAGTCGTTTAACACTGTCTCTCAGGAACCCGAGAAGGGCTACTTTGGATGGAATTGAGGCCTACGCTGATGAAGGACATATCCCCCATTAAAAACGTGAGAGAAGCTTTGTGAGACACTTCTCTGTGCTACGTGAATTCAACACATAGAGTTACAGCTGAATCTTCAGGAAGCAGTTTGCCACCACTGTTTTCCGGGAATCTGCAAAGTGATATTTGGGGGCGCATTCAGGGCCCATGGTGCAAAAGGAAACATCCTCAGACGATAACTAGAAAGAAGCTGACTCAGACATTGCTTTGTGATGTTGAATTCCCCACACGGAGCTTCACCTTTACCTCTTGTAGCAGTATGCTAACACTGTTTTCATGGATTCCGCAAAGGGATGTTTGGGAGCTCATTGAGGCCTATGGTGAAAAGGGAAATATCCTCAGACACAAACAAGAAAGAAGTGTTTTGAGAAACGGCGTTGGGATGTGTGAATGCAACTCACGGAGTTACAGTTTTCTCTTCAGTGATCAACTTGCTCACACAGTTTTCCTGAAATCTGCCATGGCATATATTTCTTAGCGCAATGAAGCTTACAGAGGGCATAGCCTCAGATAAAATGAGAAAAGAAGCTGTCTTAGAAACTGGATCGTGATGTGAGAATTCATCTCACAGAGTTACACACCCCTTTCGTGGAAGAGTCATTTAACACTGTCTTTGAGGAACCTGAGAAGGGCTACTTCGGTTCGAATTCAGGCCTACGCTGAAATACCCTCGATGCAAAACGTGAGCGTAGCTGTGTGAGAAACTTCTCTGTGATACGTGAATTCATCACACAGAGTTACAACTGAGTCTTCAGGAAGCAGTTTGCTAACACCGTTTTCGTGGAATCTGCAAAGTGATATTTGGGGGCGCATTGAGGCCCATAGTGAACACGGAAACATCCTCCGATATTAACTAGAAAGAAGCAGTCTCAGAAATTGCTCTGTGATGTTGAATCCACCACACAGAGATTCACCTTTACCTTCTTGTAGCAGTTTGCTAACACTGTTGCCGTGGATTCTGCAAAATGATCTTTGGGAGCTCATTGTGGGCTACGGGGAAAAGAAAATATCCTCAGATAAGAAGCGGAAGGAAGCTTTCTGAGAAACTGCATTGCGGTGTGTGACTGCACCTCACGGAGTTACACTCTTCTCTTCAGTGATCAGTTTGCCAACACCGTTTTCTTGAAGCTTGCGATGAGATATTTCTCAGCGCTAGCAGCTTACGGTGACAAAGGAAATATCCTCAGATAAGAAATGAAAGAAGCTTCCTCGGGAATTGCTTTCAGATACGAGACTTCAGCTCCCAGAGTTACATCACTGTGTCTTGGAGCCGTTTCCTAGCACTGTTTTTGGGGATTCTGAGAACTGATAATTTCGGATGGGAACTGATAATTTCGGCTGGGAGGCAGGAACTCTCCTACGAGAAAAAGCGGAAGGAAGCTTTCTGAGAAACTGCTTTGTGATGTGTGAATTCATTTCAAAGGGTTACACGACTCTTTCATGAGGAGTTTGCTAGCACTGTGTTTGTAGAATCTCACGAGTGATATCTTGGATAGCGTTGAATCCCATGGTGAATCATGAAATCTCCTCAGACCAATCTGCAGAGAGGCCTCCTCTGAAACTCCTTTGCTGTGGGTGACTTCGGCTCACAGAGTTCTACCATTGTTTCCCTTGAGACGCTTGCTAACAGTGTTTTCGCAGAATCTGCTCTAAGACACACAGTGGGGCTCCGAGACCACAAATAACCTCAGCTCGAAAACGAAAAATAGAAGCTTTCTGAGAAACTGCTTTGTGATGTGTGACTTCAACTCACTGAATTACACCTGCGTTTCATGGAGCCGTTGGCTACCCCCGTTTCTGTGGAATCTGGAAACTGATATTTCAGACCCCTTTGAGGACTACGGGGCCAAAGGAAATATCCTCCGTTACAAAGGAGAAAGAAGCTTTCTGAGAAACTTCTTTGTGATCTGTGAATTCATCTCACAGAATTGCAGTTTTCTCCTAATGAAGCCCTTCGCGAAGACTGTTCTCGTGGAATTTGCAAAGTGATATTTGGGAGCTCACTGAGGGCTCCGGTGAAAAGGAAATAGCCTCAGATGCACACTGGAAAGAAGCTTTGTGAGAAACTGCATTGCGCTGTGTGAGTGCACCTCCCAGAGTTACACTTTTCCGTGATGAGTTTGACAAGACCGTTTCCTTGAAATCCGCAATGGGAGACTTCTTGGAGCTACGCAGCTTACCGTGACAAAGGAAGTATCCCTAGATAAAAATGACAGAAGCTTCCTCAGAAATTGCTTTCAGATACGTGACTTCATCTGACCGAGTTACATCACTGTTTCTTGGAGCCGTTTCCCAGCACTGTTTATGTGGATTCCGAGAACTGATATTTCGGATGGGTTTGGAGAGTGTGGGGAGAAAGGGATTATCCTCCGAGAAAAAGCAGGGTGCAGCTTTCTGAGAAACAGCTTTGTGACGTGTGAGTTCATTTCAAAGGCTTTCACCACTCTTGGGAGCACACGGAGGGATATGGTGAGAAAAGAAAGGTCCTCAGATAAAAACTGGAAAGAAGCCTTCGGAGAAACTGCATTGTGACATGTGAATGCGACTCCTAGACTTCCACGCAACTTTTCACTGACCCGTTTGCTAACACTGTTTGATTGCAGTCTGCCCTGGGCTATTTCTCAGCGCAATGAAGCTTACGGTGACCCAGGAAATATCGTAAATGAAAACTGGAAAGAAGCTTTGTGAGAAACTTCTCAGTGAAACGTGAATTCATCTCACAGAATTCCCACTTAGTCTTCGCGAAGCAGTTTGCTAACACCGTTTTCCTGGAATCTGCGTAGTACTATCTGGGAGTGTATTGAGGGCCCACGGTGAAAACGGAAACATCCTCAGATCGTAACGAGAAAGAAGCTGTCTCCGAAATTGCTTTGTGATGTGTCAGTTCACCACACAGAGATTCACCTTCCCTTCTTGTAGCCCTTTGCCAGCACTGTTTCCCTGGATTCTGCAAAGTGATATTTGGGAGCTCATTGAGGGCTACGGGGAAAAGGAAATAGCCTCAGATAAAAACTGGAAGGAAGCGTTCTGAGAAACTGCATTGCGATGTGTGAATGCAACTCACAGAGTGACACTTGTCTCTTCAGTGACCAGTTTGCTCACACAGTTTCCTTGAAATCTGCCTTGGGATGCTTCTTAGCGCAATGAAGCTTACGGTGACAAAGGAAATCTCCTCAGAAAACATGAAAAGAAGCTTTCTTAGAAACTGGTTTGCGATTTGTGAAATCATCTCCCAGCGTTACATCGGCGTTTCGTGGGGCAGTCGTTTAACACTGTCTCTCAGGAACCCGAGAAGGGCTACTTTGGATGGAATTGAGGCCTACGCTGATGAAGGACATATCCCCCATTAAAAACGTGAGAGAAGCTTTGTGAGACACTTCTCTGTGCTACGTGAATTCAACACATAGAGTTACAGCTGAATCTTCAGGAAGCAGTTTGCCACCACTGTTTTCCGGGAATCTGCAAAGTGATATTTGGGGGCGCATTCAGGGCCCATGGTGCAAAAGGAAACATCCTCAGACGATAACTAGAAAGAATCTGACTCAGACATTGCTTTGTGATGTTGAATGCCCCACACGGAGCTTCACCTTTACCCTCTTGTAGCAGTATGCTAACACTGTTTTCATGGATTCCGCAAAGGGATGCTTGGGAGCTCATTGAGGCCTATGGTGAAAAGGGAAATATCCTCAGACACAAACAAGAAAGAAGTGTTTTGAGAAACGGCGTTGGGATGTGTGAATGCAACTCACGGAGTTACAGTTTTCTCTTCAGTGATCAACTTGCTCACACAGCTTTCCTGAAATCTGCCATGGCATATTTCTTAGCGCAATGAAGCTTACAGAGGGCATAGCCTCAGATAAAATGAGAAAAGAAGCTGTCTTAGAAACTGGATCGTGATGTGAGAATTCATCTCACAGAGTTACACACCCCTTTCGTGGAAGAGTCATTTAACACTGTCTTTGAGGAACCTGAGAAGGGCTACTTCGGTTCGAATTCAGGCCTACGCTGAAATACCCTCGATGCAAAACGTGACCGAAGCTCTGTGAGAAACTTCTCTGTGATACGTGAATTCATCACACAGAGTTACAACTGAGTCTTCAGGAAGCAGTTTGCTAACACCGTTTTCGTGGAATCTGCAAAGTGATATTTGGGGGCGCATTGAGGCCCATAGTGAACACGGAAACATCCTCCGATATGAACTAGAAAGAAGCAGTGTCAGAAATTGCTCTGTGATGTTGAATCCACCACACAGAGATTCACCTTTACCTTCTTGTAGCAGTTTGCTAACACTGTTGCCGTGGATTCTGCAAAGTGATCTTTGGGAGCTCATTGTGGGCTACGGGGAAAAGAAAATATCCTCAGATAAGAAGCGGAAGGAAGCTTTCTGAGAAACTGCATTGCGGTGTGTGACTGCACCTCACGGAGTTACACTCTTCTCTTCAGTGATCAGTTTGCCAACACCGTTTTCTTGAAGCCTGCGATGAGATACTTCTCAGCGCTAGCAGCTTACGGTGACAAAGGAAATATCCTCAGATAAGAAACGAAAGAAGCTTCCTCGGGAATTGCTTTCAGATACGAGACTTCAGCTCCCAGAGTTACATGACTGTGTCTTGGAGCCGTTTCCTAGCACTGTTTTTGTGGATTCTGAGAACTGATAATTTCGGATGGGAACTGATAATTTCGGCTGGGAGGCAGGAACTATCCTCCGAGAAAAAGCGGAAGGAAGCTTTCTGAGAAACTGCTTTGTGATGTGTGAATTCATTTCAAAGGGTTACACCACTCTTTCATGAGGAGTTTGCTAGCACTGTGTTTGTAGAATCTCACGAGTGATATCTTGGATAGCGTTGAATCCCATGGTGAATCATGAAATCTCCTCAGACCAATCTGCAGAGAGGCCTCCTCTGAAACTCCTTTGCTGTGGGTGACTTCGGCTCACAGAGTTCTACCATTGTTTCCCTTGAGACGCTTGCTAACAGTGTTTTCGCAGAATCTGCTCTAAGACACACAGTGGGGCTCCGAGACCACAAATAACCTCAGCTCGAAAACGAAAAATAGAAGCTTTCTGAGAAACTGCTTTGTGATGTGTGACTTCAACTCACTGAATTACACCTGCGTTTCATGGAGCCGTTGGCTACCCCCGTTTCTCTGGAATCTGGAAACTGATATTTCAGACCCCTTTGAGGACTACGGGGTCAAAGGAAATATCCTCCGTTACAAAGGAGAAAGAAGCTTTCTGAGAAACTTCTTTGTGATCTGTGAATTCATCTCACAGAATTGCAGCTTTCTCCTAATGAAGCCCTTCGCGAAGACTGTTCTCGTGGAATTTGCAAAGTGATATTTGGGAGCTCACTGAGGGCTCCGGTGAAAAGGAAATAGCCTCAGATGCACACTGGAAAGAAGCTTTGTGAGAAACTGCATTGCGCTGTGTGAGTGCACCTCCCAGAGTTACACTTTTCCGTGATGAGTTTGACAAGACCGTTTCCTTGCAATCCGCAATGGGAGACTTCTTGGAGCTACGCAGCTTACCGTGACAAAGGAAGTATCCCTAGATAAAAATGACAGAAGCTTCCTCAGAAATTGCTTTCAGATACGTGACTTCATCTGACCGAGTTACATCACTGTTTCTTGGAGCCGTTTCCCAGCACTGTTTATGTGGATTCTGAGAACTGATATTTCGGATGGGTTTGGAGAGTGTGGGGAGAAAGGGATTATCCTCCGAGAAAAAGCAGGGTGCAGCTTTCTGAGAAACAGCTTTGTGACGTGTGAGTTCATTTCAAAGGCTTTCACCACTCTTGGGAGCATACGGAGGGATATGGTGAGAAAAGAAAGGTCCTCAGATAAAAACTGGAAAGAAGCCTTCGGAGAAACTGCATTGTGACATGTGAATGCGACTCCTAGACTTCCACGCAACTTTTCACTGACCCGTTTGCTAACACTGTTTGATTGCAGTCTGCACTGGGCTATTTCTCAGTGCAATGAAGCTTACGGTGACCCAGGAAATATCATAAATGAAAACTGGAAAGAAGCTTTGTGAGAAACTTCTCAGTGAAACGTGAATTCATCTCACAGAGTTCCCACTTAGTCTTCGCGAAGCAGTTTGCTAACACCGTTTTCCTGGAATCTGCGTTGTAGTATCTGGGAGCACATTGAGGGCCCACGGTGAAAACGGAAACATCCTCAGATCGTAACGAGAAAGAAGCTGTCTCCGAAATTGCTTTGTGATGTGTCAGTTCACCACACAGAGATTCACCTTCCCTTCTTGTAGCCCTTTGCCAACACTGTTTCCCTGGATTCCGCAAAGTGATATTTGGGAGCTCATTGAGGGCTACGGGGAAAAGGAAATAGCCTCAGATACAAACTGGAAGGAAGCGTTCTGAGAAACTGCATTGCGATGTGTGAATGCAACTCACAAAGTGACACTTGTCTCTTCAGTGACCAGTTTGCTCACACAGTTTCCTTGAAATCTGCCTTGGGATGCTTCTTAGCGCAATGAAGCTTACGGTGACAAAGGAAATCTCCTCAGAAAACATTAAAAGAAGCTTTCTTAGAAACTGGTTTGCGATGTGTGAAATCATCTCCCAGCGTTACATCGGCGTTTCGTGGGGCAGTCGTTTAACACTGTCTCTCAGGAACCCGATAAGTGCTACTTTGGATGGAATTGAGGCCTACGCTGATGAAGGACATATCCCCCATTAAAAACGTGAGAGAAGCTTTGTGAGACACTTCTCTGTGCTACGTGAATTCAACACATAGAGTTACAGCTGAATCTTCAGGAAGCAGTTTGCCACCACTGTTTTCCGGGAATCTGCAAAGTGATATTTGGGGGCGCATTCAGGGCCCATGGTGCAAAAGGAAACATCCTCAGACGATAACTAGAAAGAAGCTGACTCAGACATTGCTTTGTGATGTTGAATGCCCCACACGGAGCTTCACCTTTACCCTCTTGTAGCAGTATGCTAACACTGTTTTCATGGATTCCGCAAAGGGATGCTTGGGAGCTCATTGAGGCCTATGGTGAAAAGGGAAATATCCTCAGACACAAACAAGAAAGAAGTGTTTTGAGAAACGGCGTTGGGATGTGTGAATGCAACTCACGGAGTTACAGTTTTCTCTTCAGTGATCAACTTGCTCACACAGCTTTCCTGAAATCTGCCATGGCATATTTCTTAGCGCAAAAGCTTACAGAGGGCATAGCCTCAGATAAAATGAGAAAAGAAGCTGTCTTAGAAACTGGATCGTGATGTGAGAATTCATCTCACAGAGTTACACACCCCTTTCGTGGAAGAGTCATTTAACACTGTCTTTGAGGAACCTGAGAAGGGCTACTTCGGTTCGAATTCAGGCCTACGCTGAAATACCCTCGATGTAAAACGTGAGCGAAGCTGTGTGAGAAACTTGTCTGTGATACGTGAATTCATCACACAGAGTTACAACTGAGTCTTCAGGAAGCAGTTTGCTAACACCGTTTTCGTGGAATCTGCAAAGTGATATTTGGGGGCGCATTGAGGCCCATAGTGAACACGGAAACATCCTCCGATATAAACTAGAAAGAAGCAGTCTCAGAAATTGCTCTGTGATGTTGAATCCACCACACAGAGATTCACCTTTACCTTCTTGTAGCAGTTTGCTAACACTGTTGCCGTGGATTTTGCAAAGTGATCTTTGGGAGCTCATTGTGGGCTACGGGGAAAAGAAAATATCCTCAGATAAGAAGCGGAAAGAAGCTTTCTGAGAAACTGCATTGCGGTGTGTGAATGCACCTCACGGAGTTACACTCTTCTCTTCAGTGATCAGTTTGCCAACACCGTTTTCTTGAAGCTTGCGATGAGATACTTCTCAGCGCTAGCACCTTACGGTGACAAAGGAAGTATCCTCAGATAAGAAATGAAAGAAGCTTCCTCGGGAATTGCTTTCAGATACGAGACTTCAGCTCCCAGAGTTACATCACTGTGTCTTGGAGCCGTTTCCTAGCACTGTTTTTGTGGATTCTGAGAACTGATAATTTCGGATGGGAACTGATAATTTCGGCTGGGAGGCAGGAACTATCCTCCGAGAAAAAGCGGAAGGAAGCTTTCTGAGAAACTGCTTTGTGATGTGTGAATTCATTTCAAAGGGTTACACCACTCTTTCATGAGGAGTTTGCTAGCACTGTGTTTGTAGAATCTCACGAGTGATATCTTGGATAGCGTTGAATCCCATGGTGAATCATGAAATCTCCTCAGACCAATCTGCAGAGAGGCCTCCTCTGAAACTCCTTTGCTGTGGGTGACTTCGGCTCACAGAGTTCTACCATTGTTTCCCTTGAGACGCTTGCTAACAGTGTTTTCGCAGAATCTGCTCTAAGAACCACAGTGGGGCTCCGAGACCACAAATAACCTCAGCTCGAAAACGAAAAATAGAAGCTTTCTGAGAAACTGCTTTGTGATGTGTGACTTCAACTCACTGAATTACACCTGCGTTTCATGGAGCCGTTGGCTACCCCCGTTTCTGTGGAATCTGGAAACTGATATTTCAGACCCCTTTGAGGACTACGGGGCCAAAGGAAATATCCTCCGTTACAAAGGAGAAAGAAGCTTTCTGAGAAACTTCTTTGTGATCTGTGAATTCATCTCACAGAATTGCAGCTTTCTCCTAATGAAGCCCTTCGCGAAGACTGTTCTCGTGGAATTTGCAAAGTGATATTTGGGAGCTCACTGAGGGCTCCGGTGAAAAGGAAATAGCCTCAGATGCACACTGGAAAGAAGCTTTGTGAGAAACTGCATTGCACTGTGTGAGTGCACCTCCCAGAGTTACACTTTTCCGTGATGAGTTTGACAAGACCGTTTCCTTGAAATCCGCAATGGGAGACTTCTTGGAGCTACGCAGCTTACCGTGACAAAGGAAGTATCCCTAGATAAAAATGACAGAAGCTTCCTCAGAAATTGCTTTCAGATACGTGACTTCATCTGACCGAGTTACATCACTGTTTCTTGGAGCCGTTTCCCAGCACTGTTTATGTGGATTCTGAGAACTGATATTTCGGATGGGTTTGGAGAGTGTGGGGACAAAGGGATTATCCTCCGAGAAAAAGCAGGGTGCAGCTTTCTGAGAAACAGCTTTGTGACGTGTGAGTTCATTTCCAAGGCTTTCACCACTCTTGGGAGCATACGGAGGGATATGGTGAGAAAAGAAAGGTCCTCAGATAAAAACTGGAAAGAAGCCTTCGGAGAAACTGCATTGTGACATGTGAATGCGACTCCTAGACTTCCACGCAACTTTTCACTGACCCGTTTGCTAACACTGTTTGATTGCAGTCTGCACTGGGCTATTTCTCAGTGCAATGAAGCTTACGGTGACCCAGTAAATATCATAAAAGAAAACTGGAAAGAAGCTTTGTGAGAAACTTCTCAGTGAAACGTGAATTCATCTCACAGAGTTCCCACTTAGTCTTCGCGAAGCAGTTTGCTAACACCGTTTTCCTGGAATCTGCGTTGTAGTATCTGGGAGCACATTGAGGGCCCACGGTGAAAACGGAAACATCCTCAGATCGTAACGAGAAAGAAGCTGTCTCCGAAATTGCTTTGTGATGTGTCAGTTCACCACACAGAGATTCACCTTCCCTTCTTGTAGCCCTTTGCCAACACTGTTTCCCTGGATTCCGCAAAGTGATATTTGGGAGCTCATTGAGGGCTACGGGGAAAAGGAAATAGCCTCAGATACAAACTGGAAGGAAGCGTTCTGAGAAACTGCATTGCGATGTGTGAATGCAACTCACAAAGTGACACTTGTCTCTTCAGTGACCAGTTTGCTCACACAGTTTCCTTGAAATCTGCCTTGGGATGCTTCTTAGCGCAATGAAGCTTACGGTGACAAAGGAAATCTCCTCAGAAAACATTAAAAGAAGCTTTCTTAGAAACTGGTTTGCGATGTGTGAAATCATCTCCCAGCGTTACATCGGCGTTTCGTGGGGCAGTCGTTTAACACTGTCTCTCAGGAACCCGATAAGTGCTACTTTGGATGGAATTGAGGCCTACGCTGATGAAGGACATATCCCCCATTAAAAACGTGAGAGAAGCTTTGTGAGACACTTCTCTGTGCTACGTGAATTCAACACATAGAGTTACAGCTGAATCTTCAGGAAGCAGTTTGCCACCACTGTTTTCCGGTAATCTGCAAAGTGATATTTGGGGGCGCATTCAGGGCCCATGGTGCAAAAGGAAACATCCTCAGACGATAACTAGAAAGAAGCTGACTCAGACATTGCTTTGTGATGTTGAATGCCCCACACGGAGCTTCACCTTTACCCTCTTGTAGCAGTATGCTAACACTGTTTTCATGGATTCCGCAAAGGGATGCTTGGGAGCTCATTGAGGCCTATGGTGAAAAGGGAAATATCCTCAGACACAAACAAGAAAGAAGTGTTTTGAGAAACGGCGTTGGGATGTGTGAATGCAACTCACGGAGTTACAGTTTTCTCTTCAGTGATCAACTTGCTCACACAGCTTTCCTGAAATCTGCCATGGCATATTTCTTAGCGCAAAAGCTTACAGAGGGCATAGCCTCAGATAAAATGAGAAAAGAAGCTGTCTTAGAAACTGGATCGTGATGTGAGAATTCATCTCACAGAGTTACACACCCCTTTCGTGGAAGAGTCATTTAACACTGTCTTTGAGGAACCTGAGAAGGGCTACTTCGGTTCGAATTCAGGCCTACGCTGAAATACCCTCGATGTAAAACGTGAGCGAAGCTGTGTGAGAAACTTGTCTGTGATACGTGAATTCATCACACAGAGTTACAACTGAGTCTTCAGGAAGCAGTTTGCTAACACCGTTTTCGTGGAATCTGCAAAGTGATATTTGGGGGCGCATTGAGGCCCATAGTGAACACGGAAACATCCTCCGATATAAACTAGAAAGAAGCAGTCTCAGAAATTGCTCTGTGATGTTGAATCCACCACACAGAGATTCACCTTTACCTTCTTGTAGCAGTTTGCTAACACTGTTGCCGTGGATTTTGCAAAGTGATCTTTGGGAGCTCATTGTGGGCTACGGGGAAAAGAAAATATCCTCAGATAAGAAGTGGAAAGAAGCTTTCTGAGAAACTGCATTGCGGTGTGTGAATGCACCTCACGGAGTTACACTCTTCTCTTCAGTGATCAGTTTGCCAACACCGTTTTCTTGAAGCTTGCGATGAGATACTTCTCAGCGCTAGCACCTTACGGTGACAAAGGAAGTATCCTCAGATAAGAAATGAAAGAAGCTTCCTCGGGAATTGCTTTCAGATACGAGACTTCAGCTCCCAGAGTTACATCACTGTGTCTTGGAGCCGTTTCCTAGCACTGTTTTTGTGGATTCTGAGAACTGATAATTTCGGATGGGAACTGATAATTTCGGCTGGGAGGCAGGAACTATCCTCCGAGAAAAAGCGGAAGGAAGCTTTCTGAGAAACTGCTTTGTGATGTGTGAATTCATTTCAAAGGGTTACACCACTCTTTCATGAGGAGTTTGCTAGCACTGTGTTTGTAGAATCTCACGAGTGATATCTTGGATAGCGTTGAATCCCATGGTGAATCATGAAATCTCCTCAGACCAATGTGCAGAGAGGCCTCCTCTGAAACTCCTTTGCTGTGGGTGACTTCGGCTCACAGAGTTCTACCATTGTTTCCCTTGAGACGCTTGCGAACAGTGTTTTCGCAGAATCTGCTCTAAGAACCACAGTGGGGCTCCGAGACCACAAATAACCTCAGCTCGAAAACGAAAAATAGAAGCTTTCTGAGAAACTGCTTTGTGATGTGTGACTTCAACTCACTGAATTACACCTGCCTTTCATGGAGCCGTTGGCTACCCCGTTTCTGTGGAATCTGGAAACTGATATTTCAGACCCCTTTGAGGACTACGGGGCCAAAGGAAATGTCCTCCGTTACAAAGGAGAAAGAAGCTTTCTGAGAAACTTCTTTGTGATCTGTGAATTCATCTCACAGAATTGCAGCTTTCTCCTAATGAAGCCCTTCGCGAAGACTGTTCTCGTGGAATTTGCGAAGTGATATTTGGGAGCTCACTGAAGGCTCCGGTGAAAAGGAAATAGCCTCAGATGCACACTGGAAAGAAGCTTTGTGAGAAACTGCATTGCGCTGTGTGAGTGCACCTCCCAGAGTTACACTTTTCCGTGATGAGTTTGACAAGACCGTTTCCTTGCAATCCGCAATGGGAGACTTCTTGGAGCTACGCAGCTTACCGTGACAAAGGAAGTATCCCTAGATAAAAATGACAGAAGCTTCCTCAGAAATTGCTTTCAGATACGTGACTTCATCCGACCGAGTTACATCACTGTTTCTTGGAGCCGTTTCCCAGCACTGTTTATGTGGATTCTGAGAACTGATATTTCGGATGGGTTTGGAGAGTGTGGGGAGAAAGGGATTATCCTATGAGAAAAAGCAGGGTGCAGCTTTCTGAGAAACAGCTTTGTGACGTGTGAGTTCATTTCAAAGGCTTTCACCACTCTTGGGAGCACACGGAGGGATATGGTGAGAAAAGAAAGGTCCTCAGATAAAAACTGGAAAGAAGCCTTCGGAGAAACTGCATTGTGACATGTGAATGCGACTCCTAGACTTCCACGCAACTTTTCACTGACCCTTTGCTAACACTGTTTGATTGCAGTCTGCACTGGGCTATTTCTCAGCGCAATGAAGCTTACGGGGACCCAGGAAATACCGTAAATGAAAACTGGAAAGAAGCTTTGTGAGAAACTTCTCAGTGAAACGTGAATTCATCTCACAGAGTTCCCACTTAGTCTTCGCGAAGCAGTATGCTAACACCGTTTTCGTGGAATCTGCATAGTACTATCTGGGAGCGCATTGAGGGCCCACGGTGAAAACGGAAACATCCTCAGATCGTAACGAGAAAGAAGCTGTCTCCGAAATTGCTTTGTGATGTGTCAGTTCACCACACAGAGATTCACCTTCCCTTCTTGTAGCCCTTTGCCAGCACTGTTTCCCTGGATTCTGCAAAGTGATATTTGGGAGCTCATTGAGGGCTATGGGGAAAAGGAAATAGCCTCAGATACAAACTGGAAGGAAGCGTTCTGAGAAACTGCATTGCGATGTGTGAATGCAAATCACAGAGTGACACTTGTCTCTTCAGTGACCAGTTTGCTCACACAGTTTCCTTGAAATCTGCCTTGGGATGCTTCTTAGCGTAATGAAGCTTACGGTGACAAAGGAAATCTCCTCAGAAAACATTAAAAGAAGCTTTCTTAGAAACTGGTTTGCGATGTGTGAAATCATCTCCCAGCGTTACATCGGCGTTTCGTGGGGCAGTCGTTTAACACTGTCTCTCAGGAACCCGAGAAGGGCTACTTTGGATGGAATTGAGGCCTACGCTGATGAAGGACATATCCCCCATTAAAAACGTGAGAGAAGCTTTGTGAGACACTTCTCTGTGCTACGTGAATTCAACACATAGAGTTACAGCTGAATCTTCAGGAAGCAGTTTGCCACCACTGTTTTCCGGGAATCTGCAAAGTGATATTTGGGGGCACATTCAGGGCCCATGGTGCAAAAGGAAACATCCTCCGACGATAACTAGAAAGAAGCTGACTCAGACATTGCTTTGTGATGTTGAATTCCCCACACGGAGCTTCACCTTTACCCTCTTGTAGCAGTATGCTAACACTGTTTTCATGGATTCCGCAAAGGGATGTTAGGGAGCTCATTGAGGCCTATGGTGAAAAGGGAAATATCCTCAGACACAAACAAGAAAGAAGTGTTTTGAGAAACGGCGTTGGGATGTGTGAATGCAACTCACGGAGTTACAGTTTTCTCTTCAGTGATCAACTTGCTAACACAGTTTTCCTGAAATCTGCCATGGCATATTTCTTAGCGCAATGAAGCTTACAGAGGGCATAGCCTCAGATAAAATGAGAAAAGAAGCTGTCTTAGAAACTGGATCGTGATGTGAGAATTCATCTCACAGAGTTACACACCCCTTTCGTGGAAGAGTCATTTAACACTGTCTTTGAGGAACCTGAGAAGGGCTACTTCGGTTCGAATTCAGGCCTACGCTGAAATACCCTCGATGCAAAACGTGAGCGAAGCTGTGTGAGAAACTTCTCTGTGATACGTGAATTCATCACACAGAGTTACAACTGAGTCTTCAGGAAGCAGTTTGCTAACACCGTTTTCGTGGAATCTGCAGAGTGATATTTGGGGGCGCATTGAGGCCCATAGTGAACACGGAAACATCCTCCGATATTAACTAGAAAGAAGCAGTCTCAGAAATTGCTCTGTGATGTTGAATCCACCACACAGAGATTCACCTTTACCTTCTTGTAGCAGTTTGCTAACACTGTTGCCGTGGATTCTGCAAAGTGATCTTTGGGAGCTCATTGTGGGCTACGGGGAAAACAAAATATCCTCAGATAAGAAGCGGAAGGAAGCTTTCTGAGAAACTGCCTTGCGGTGTGTGAATGCACCTCACGGAGTTACCCTCTTCACTTCAGTGATCAGTTTGCCAACACCGTTTTCTTGAAGCTTGCGATGAGATACTTCTCAGCGCTAGCAGCTTACGGTGACAAAGGAAATATCCTCAGATAAGAAATGAAAGAAGCTTCCTCGGGAATTGCTTTCAGATACGAGACTTCAGCTCCCAGAGTTACATCACTGTGTCTTGGAGCCGTTTCCTAGCACTGTTTATGTGGATTCTGAGAACTGATAATTTCGGATGGGAACTGATAATTTCGGCTGGGAGGCAGGAACTATCCTCCGAGAAAAAGCGGAAGGAAGCTTTCTGAGAAACTGCTTTGTGATGTGTGAATTCATTTCAAAGGGTTACACCACTCTTTCATGAGGAGTTTGCTACCACTGTGTTTGTAGAATCTCACGAGTGATATCTTGGATAGCGTTGAATCCCATGGTGAATCATGAAATCTCCTCAGACCAATGTGCAGAGAGGCCTCCTCTGAAACTCCTTTGCTGTGGGTGACTTCGGCTCACAGAGTTCTACCATTGTTTCCCTTGAGACGCTTGCTAACAGTGTTTTCGCAGAATCTGCTCTAAGACACACAGTGGGGCTCCGAGACCACAAATAACCTCAGCTCGAAAACGAAAAATAGAAGCTTTCTGAGAAACGGCTTTCTGATGTGTGACTTCAACTAACTGAATTACACCTGCGTTTCATGGAGCCGATGGCTACCCCCGTTTCTGTGGAATCTGGAAACCGATATTTCAGACCCCTTTGAGGACTACAGGGCCAAAGGAAATGTCCTCCGTTACAAAGGAGAAAGAAGCTTTCTGAGAAACTTCTTTGTGATCTGTGAATTCATCTCACAGAATTGCAGCTTTCTCCTAATGAAGCCCTTCGCGAAGACTGTTCTCGTGGAATTTGCAAAGTGATATTTGGGAGCTCACTGAGGGCTCCGGTGAAAAGGAAATAGCCTCAGATGCACACTGGAAAAAAGCTTTGTGAGAAACTGCATTGCGCTGTGTGAGTGCACCTCCCAGAGTTACACTTTTCCGTGATGAGTTTGACAAGACCGTTTCCTTGAAATCCGCAATGGGAGACTTCTTGGAGCTACGCAGCTTACCGTGACAAAGGAAGTATCCCTAGATAAAAATGACAGAAGCTTCCTCAGAAATTGCTTTCAGATGCGTGAATTCATCTGACCGAGTTACATCACTGTTTCTTGGAGCCGTTTCCCAGCACTGTTTATGTGGATTCTGAGAACTGATATTTCGGATGGGTTTGGAGAGTGTGGGGAGAAAGGGATTATCCTCCGAGAAAAAGCAGGATGCAGCTTTCTGAGAAACAGCTTTGTGACGTGTGAGTTCATTTCAAAGGCTTTCACCACTCTTGGGAGCACACGGAGGGATATGGTGAGAAAAGAAAGGTCCTCAGATAAAAACTGGAAAGAAGCCTTCGGAGAAACTGCGTTGTGACATGTGAATGCGACTCCTAGACTTCCACGCAACTTTTCACTGACCCGTTTGCTAACACTGTTTGATTGCAGTCTGCACTGTGCTAGTTCTCAGCGCAATGAAGCTTACGGTGACCCAGGAAATATCGTAAATGAAAACTGGAAAGAAGCTTTGTGAGAAACTTCTCAGTGAAACGTGAATTCATCTCACAGAGTTCCCACTTAGTCTTCACGAAGCAGTTTGCTAACACCGTTTTCGTGGAATCTGCATAGTACTATCTGGGAGCGCATTGAGGGCCCACAGTGAAAACGGAAACATCCTCAGATCGTAACGAGAAAGAAGCTGTCTCCGAAATTGCTTTGTGATGTGTCAGTTCACCACACAGAGATTCACCTTCCCTTCTTGTAGCCCTTTGCCAGCACTGTTTCCCAGGATTCTGCAAAGTGATATTTGGGAGCTCATTGAGGGCTACGGGGAAAAGGAAATAGCCTCAGATACAAACTGGAAGGAAGCGTTCTGAGAAACTGCATTGCGATGTGTGAATGCAAATCACAGAGTGACACTTGTCTCTTCAGTGACCAGTTTGCTCACACAGTTTCCTTGAAATCTGCCTTGGGATGCTTCTTAGCGCAATGAAGCTTACGGTGACAAAGGAAATCTCCTCAGAAAACATTAAAAGAAGCTTTCTTAGAAACTGGTTTGCGATGTGTGAAATCATCTCCCAGCGTTACATCGGCGTTTCGTGGGGCAGTCGTTTAACACTGTCTCTCAGGAACCCGAGAAGGGCTACTTTGGATGGAATTGAGGCCTACGCTGATGAAGGACATATCCCCCATTAAAAACGTGAGAGAAGCTTTGTGAGACACTTCTCTGTGCTACGTGAATTCAACACATAGAATTACAGCTGAATCTTAAGGAAGCAGTTTGCCACCACTGTTTTCCGGGAATCTGCAAAGTGATATTTGGGGGCGCATTCAGGGCCCATGGTGCAAAAGGAAACATCCTCCGACGATAACTAGAAAGAAGCTGACTCAGACATTGCTTTGTGATTTGAATTCCCCACACGGAGCTTCACCTTTACCCTCTTGTAGCAGTATGCTAACACTGTTTTCATGGATTCCGCAAAGGGATGTTAGGGAGCTCATTGAGGCCTATGGTGAAAAGGGAAATATCCTCAGACACAAACAAGAAAGAAGTGTTTTGAGAAACGGCGTTGGGATGTGTGAATGCAACTCACGGAGTTACAGTTTTCTCTTCAGTGATCAACTTGCTAACACAGTTTTCCTGAAATCTGCCATGGCATATTTCTTAGCGCAATGAAGCTTACAGAGGGCATAGACTCAGATAAAATGAGAAAAGAAGCTGTCTTAGAAACTGGATCGTGATGTGAGAATTCATCTCACAGAGTTACACACCCCTTTCGTGGAAGAGTCATTTAACACTGTCTTTGAGGAACCTGAGAAGGGCTACTTCGGTTCGAATTCAGGCGTACGCTGAAATACCCTCGATGCAAAACGTGAGCGAAGCTGTGTGAGAAACTTGTCTGTGATACGTGAATTCATCACACAGAGTTACAACTGTGTCTTCAGGAAGCAGTTTGCTAACACCGTTTTCGTGGAATCTGCAGAGTGATATTTGGGGGCGCATTGAGGCCCATAGTGAACACGGAAACATCCTCCGATATTAACTAGAAAGAAGCAGTCTCAGAAATTGCTCTGTGATGTTGAATCCACCACACAGAGATTCACCTTTACCTTCTTGTAGCAGTTTGCTAACACCGTTGCCGTGGATTCTGCAAAGTGATCTTTGGGAGCTCATTGTGGGCTACGGGGAAAAGAAAATATCCTCAGATAAGAAGCGGAAAGAAGCTTTCTGACAACCTGCATTGCGGTGTGTGAATGCACCACACGGAGTTACACTGTTCTCTTCAGTGATCAGTTTGCCAACACCGTTTTCTTGAAGCTTGCGATGAGATACTTCTCAGCGCTAGCAGCTTACGGTGACAAAGGAAATATCCTCAGATAAGAAATGAAAGAAGCTTCCTCGGGAATTGCTTTCAGATACGAGACTTCAGCTCCCAGAGTTACATCACTGTGTCTTGGAGCCGTTTCCTAGCACTGTTTTTGTGGATTCTGAGAACTGATAATTTCGGATGGGAACTGATAATTTCAGCTGGGAGGCAGGAACTATCCTCCGAGAAAAAGCGGAAGGAAGCTTTCTGAGAAACTGCTTTGTGATGTGTGAATTCATTTCAAAGGGTTACACCACTCTTTCATGAGGAGTTTGCTAGCACTGTGTTTGTAGAATCTCACGAGTGATATCTTGGATAGCGTTGAATCCCATGGTGAATCATGAAATCTCCTCAGACCAATGTGCAGAGAGGCCTCCTCTGAAACTCTTTGCTGTGGGTGACTTCGGCTCACAGAGTTCTACCATTGTTTCCCTTGAGACGCTTGCTAACAGTGTTTTCGCAGAATCTGCTCTAAGACACACAGTGGGGCTCCGAGACCACAAATAACCTCAGCTCGAAAACGAAAAATAGAAGCTTTCTGAGAAACTGCTTTGTGATGTGTGACTTCAACTCACTGAATTACACCTGCGTTTCATGGAGCCGTTGGCTACCCCCGTTTCTCTGGAATCTGGAAACTGATATTTCAGACCCCTTTGAGGACTACGGGGCCAAAGGAAATATCCTCCGTTACAAAGGAGAAAGAAGCTTTCTGAGAAACTTCTTTGTGATCTGTGAATTCATCTCACAGAATTGCAGCTTTCTCCTAATGAAGCCCTTCGCGAAGACTGTTCTCGTGGAATTTGCGAAGTGATATTTGGGAGCTCACTGAGGGCTCCGGTGAAAAGGAAATAGCCTCAGATGCACACAGGAAAGAAGATTTGTGAGAAACTGCATTGCGCTGTGTGAGTGCACCTCCCAGAGTTACACTTTTCCGTGATGAGTTTGACAAGACCGTTTCCTTGAAATCCGCAATGGGAGACTTCTTGGAGCTACGCAGCTTACCGTGACAAAGGAAGTATCCCTAGATAAAAATGACAGAAGCTTCCTCAGAAATTGCTTTCAGATACGTGACTTCATCTGACCGAGTTACATCACTGTTTCTTGGAGCCGTTTCCCAGCACTGTTTATGTGGATTCCGAGAACTGATATTTCGGATGGGTTTGGAGAGTGTGGGGAGAAAGGGATTATCCTCCGAGAAAAAGCAGGGTGCAGCTTTCTGAGAAACAGCTTTGTGACGTGTGAGTTCATTTCAAAGGCTCTCACCACTCTTGGAAGCACACGGAGGGATATGGTGAGAAAAGAAAGGTCCTCAGATAAAAACTGGAAAGAAGCCTTCGGAGAAACTGCATTGTGACATGTGAATGCGACTCCTAGACTTCCACGCAACTTTTCACTGACCCGTTTGCTAACACTGTATGATTGCAGTCTGCACTGGGCTATTTCTCAGCGCAATGAAGCTTACGGTGACCCAGGAAATATCGTAAATGAAAACTGGAAAGAAGCTTTGTGAGAAACTTCTCAGTGAAACGTGAATTCATCTCACAGAGTTCCCACTTAGTCTTCGCGAAGCAGTTTGCTAACACCGTTTTCGTGGAATCTGCAGAGTGATATTTGGGGGCGCATTGAGGCCCATAGTGAACACGGAAACATCCTCCGATATTAACTAGAAAGAAGCAGTCTCAGAAATTGCTCTGTGATGTTGAATCCACCACACAGAGATTCACCTTTACCTTCTTGTAGCAGTTTGCTAACACTGTTGCCGTGGATTCTGCAAAGTGATCCTTGGGAGCTCATTGTGGGCTACGGGGAAAAGAAAATATCCTCAGATTAGAAGCGGAAAGAAGCTTTCTGAGAAACTGCATTGCGGTGTGTGAATGCACCTCACGGAGTTACACTCTTCTCTTCAGTGATCAGTTTGCCAACACCGTTTTCTTGAAGCTTGCGATGAGATACTTCTCAGCGCTAGCAGCTTACGGTGACAAAGGAAATATCCTCAGATAAGAAATGAAAGAAGCTTCCTCGGGAATTGCTTTCAGATACGAGACTTCAGCTCCCAGAATTACATCACTGTGTCTTGGAGCCGTTTCCTAGCACTGTTTTTGTGGATTCTGAGAACTGATAATTTCGGATGGGAACTGATAATTTCGGCTGGGAGGCAGGAACTATCCTCTGAGAAAAAGCGGAAGGAAGCTTTCTGAGAAACTGCTTTGTGATGTGTGAATTCATTTCAAAGGGTTACACCACTCTTTCATGAGGAGTTTGCTAGCACTCTGTTTGTAGAATCTCACGAGTGATATCTTGGATAACGTTGAATCCCATGGTGAATCATGAAATCTCCTCAGACCAATGTGCAGAGAGGCCTCCTCTGAAACTCCTTTGCTGTGGGTGACTTCGGCTCACAGAGTTCTACCATTGCTTCCCTTGAGACGCTTGCTAACAGTGTTTTCGCAGAATCTGCTCTAAGACACACAGTGGGGCTCCGAGACTACAAATAACCTCAGCTCGAAAACGAAAAATAGAAGCTTTCTGAGAAACTGCTTTGTGATGTGTGACTTCAACTCACTGAATTCCACCTGCCTTTCATGGAGCCGTTGGCTACCCCCGTTTCTGAGGAATCTGGAAACTGATATTTCAGACCCCTTTGAGGACTACGGGGCCAAAGGAAATATCCTCCGTTACAAAGGAGAAAGAAGCTTTCTGAGAAACTTTTTTGTGATCTGTGTATTCATCTCACAGAATTGCAGCTTTCTCCTAATGAAGCCCTTCGCGAAGACTGTTCTCGTGGAATTTGCAAAGTGATGTTTGGGAGCTCACTGAGGTCTCCGCTGATAAGGAAATAGCCTCAGATGCACACTGGAAAGAAGCTTTGTGAGAAACTGCATTGCGCTGTGTGAGTGCACCTCCCAGAGTTACACTTTTCAGTGATGAGTTTGACAAGACCGTTTCCTTGAAATCCGCAATGGGAGACTTCTTGGAGCTACGCAGCTTACCGTGACAAAGGAAGTATCCCTAGATAAAAATGACAGAAGCTTCCTCAGAAATTGCTTTCAGATACGTGACTTCATCTGACCGAGTTACATCACTGTTTCTTGGAGCCGTTTCCCAGCACTGTTTATGTGGATTCCGAGAACTGATATTTCGGATGGGTTTGGAGAGTGTGGGGAGAAAGGGATTATCCTCCGAGAAAAAGCAGGGTGCAGCTTTCTGAGAAACAGCTTTGTGACGTGTGAGTTCATTTCAAAGGCTCTCACCACTCTTGGAAGCACACGGAGGGATATGGTGAGAAAAGAAAGGTCCTCAGATAAAAACTGGAAAGAAGCCTTCGGAGAAACTGCATTGTGACATGTGAATGCGACTCCTAGACTTCCACGCAACTTTTCACTGACCCGTTTGCTAACACTGTTTGATTGCAGTCTGCACTGGGCTATTTCTCAGCGCAATGAAGCTTACGGTGACCCAGGAAATATCGTAAATGAAAACTGGAAAGAAGCTTTGTGAGAAACTTCTCAGTGAAACGTGAATTCATCTCACAGAGTTCCCACTTAGTCTTCGCGAAGCAGTTTGCTAACACCGTTTTCGTGGAATCTGCAGAGTGATATTTGGGGGCGCATTGAGGCCCATAGTGAACACGGAAACATCCTCCGATATTAACTAGAAAGAAGCAGTCTCAGAAATTGCTCTGTGATGTTGAATCCACCACACAGAGATTCACCTTTACCTTCTTGTAGCAGTTTGCTAACACTGTTGCCGTGGATTCTGCAAAGTGATCTTTGGGAGCTCATTGTGGGCTACGGGGAAAAGAAAATATCCTCAGATTAGAAGCGGAAAGAAGCTTTCTGAGAAACTGCATTGCGGTGTGTGAATGCACCTCACGGAGTTACACTCTTCTCTTCAGTGATCAGTTTGCCAACACCGTTTTCTTGAAGCTTGCGATGAGATACTTCTCAGCGCTAGCAGCTTACGGTGACAAAGGAAATATCCTCAGATAAGAAATGAAAGAAGCTTCCTCGGGAATTGCTTTCAGATACGAGACTTCAGCTCCCAGAATTACATCACTGTGTCTTGGAGCCGTTTCCTAGCACTGTTTTTGTGGATTCTGAGAACTGATAATTTCGGATGGGAACTGATAATTTCGGCTGGGAGGCAGGAACTATCCTCTGAGAAAAAGCGGAAGGAAGCTTTCTGAGAAACTGCTTTGTGATGTGTGAATTCATTTCAAAGGGTTACACCACTCTTTCATGAGGAGTTTGCTAGCACTGTGTTTGTAGAATCTCACGAGTGATATCTTGGATAACGTTGAATCCCATGGTGAATCATGAAATCTCCTCAGACCAATGTGCAGAGAGGCCTCCTCTGAAACTCCTTTGCTGTGGGTGACTTCGGCTCACAGAGTTCTACCATTGCTTCCCTTGAGACGCTTGCTAACAGTGTTTTCGCAGAATCTGCTCTAAGACACACAGTGGGGCTCCGAGACCACAAATAACCTCAGCTCGAAAACGAAAAATAGAAGCTTTCTGAGAAACTGCTTTGTGATGTGTGACTTCAACTCACTGAATTACACCTGCCTTTCATGGAGCCGTTGGCTACCCCCGTTTCTGAGGAATCTGGAAACTGATATTTCAGACCCCTTTGAGGACTACGGGGCCAAAGGAAATATCCTCCGTTACAAAGGAGAAAGAAGCTTTCTGAGAAACTTTTTTGTGATCTGTGTATTCATCTCACAGAATTGCAGCTTTCTCCTAATGAAGCCCTTCGCGAAGACTGTTCTCGTGGAATTTGCAAAGTGATGTTTGGGAGCTCACTGAGGTCTCCGCTGATAAGGAAATAGCCTCAGATGCACACTGGAAAGAAGCTTTGTGAGAAACTGCCTTGCGCTGTGTGAGTGCACCTCCCAGAGTTACACTTTTCAGTGATGAGTTTGACAAGACCGTTTCCTTGAAATCCGCAATGGGAGACTTCTTGGAGCTACGCAGCTTACCGTGACAAAGGAAGTATCCCTAGATAAAAATGACAGAAGCTTCCTCAGAAATTGCTTTCAGATACGTGACTTCATCTGACCGAGTTACATCACTGTTTCTTGGAGCCGTTTCCCAGCACTGTTTATGTGGATTCCGAGAACTGATATTTCGGAAGGGTTTGGAGAGTGTGGGGAGAAAGGGATTATCCTCCGAGAAAAAGCAGGGTGCAGCTTTCTGAGAAACAGCTTTGTGACGTGTGAGTTCATTTCAAAGGCTCTCACCACTCTTGGAAGCACACGGAGGGATATGGTGAGAAAAGAAAGGTCCTCAGATAAAAACTGGAAAGAAGCCTTCGGAGAAACTGCATTGTGACATGTGAATGCGACTCCTACACTTCCACGCAACTTTTCACTGACCCGTTTGCTAACACTGTTTGATTGCAGTCTGCACTGGGCTATTTCTCAGCGCAATGAAGCTTACGGTGACCCAGGAAATATCGTAAATGAAAACTGGAAAGAAGCTTTGTGAGAAACTTCTCAGTGAAACGTGAATTCATCTCACAGAGTTCCCACTTAGTCTTCGCGAAGCAGTTTGCTAACACCGTTTTCGTGGAATCTGCATAGTACTATCTGGGAGCGCATTGAGGGCCCACGGTGAAAACGGAAACATCCTCAGATCGTAACGAGAAAGAAGCTGTCTCCGAAATTGCTTTGTGATGTCTCAGTTCACCACACAGAGATTCACCTTCCCTTCTTGTAGCCCTTTGCCAGCACTGTTTCCCTGGATTCTGCAAAGTGATATTTGGGAGCTCATTGAGGGCTACGGGGAAAAGGAAATAGCCTCAGAGAAAAACTGGAAGGAAGCGTTCTGAGAAACTGCATTGCGATGTGTGAATGCAACTCACAGAGTGACACTTGTCTCTTCAGTGACCAGTTTGCTCACACAGTTTCCTTGAAATCTGCCTTGGGATGCTTCTTAGCGCAATGAAGCTTACGGTGACAAAGGAAATCTCCTCAGAAAACATTAAAAGAAGCTTTCTTAGAAACTGGTTTGCGATGTGTGAAATCATCTCCCAGCGTTACATCGGCGTTTCGTGGGGCAGTCGTTTAACACTGTCTCTCAGGAACCCGAGAAGGGCTACTTTGGATGGAATTGAGGCCTACGCTGATGAAGGACATATCCCCCATTAAAAACGTGAGAGAAGCTTTGTGAGACACTTCTCTGTGCTACGTGAATTCAACACATAGAGTTACAGCTGAATCTTCAGGAAGCAGTTTGCCACCACTGTTTTCCGGGAATCTGCAAAGTGATATTTGGGGGCGCATTCAGGGCCCATGGTGCAAAAGGAAACATCCTCAGATGATAACTAGAAAGAAGCTGACTCAGACATTGCTTTGTGATGTTGAATTCCCCACACGGAGCTTCACCTTTACCCTCTTGTAGCAGTATGCTAACACTGTTTTCATGGATTCCGCAAAGGGATGTTTGGGAGCTCATTGAGGCCTATGGTGAAAAGGGAAATATCCTCAGACACAAACAAGAAAGAAGTGTTTTGAGAAACGGCGTTGGGATGTGTGAATGCAACTCACGGAGTTACAGTTTTCTCTTCAGTGATCAACTTGCTAACACAGTTTTCCTGAAATCTGACATGGCATATATTTCTTAGCGCAATGAAGCTTACAGAGGGCATAGCCTCAGATAAAATGAGAAAAGAAGCTGTCTCAGAAACTGGATCGTGATGTGCGAATTCATCTCACAGAGTTACACACCCCTTTCGTGGAAGAGTCATTTAACACTGTCTTTGAGGAACCTGAGAAGGGCTACTTCGGTTCGAATTCAGGCCTATGCTGAAATACCCTCGATGCAAAACGTGAGCGAAGCTTTGTGAGAAACTTCTCTGTGATACGTGAATTCATCACACAGAGTTACAACTGAGTCTTCAGGAAGGAGTTTGCTAACACCGTTTTCGTGGAATCTGCAGAGTGATATTTGGGGGCGCATTGAGGCCCATAGTGAACACGGAAACATCCTCCGATATTAACTAGAAAGAAGCAGTCTCAGAAATTGCTCTGTGATGTTGAAACCACCACACAGAGATTCACCTTTACCTTCTTGTAGCAGTTTGCTAACACTGTTGCCGTGGATTCTGCAAAGTGATCTTTGGGAGCTCATTGTGGGCTACGGGGAAAAGAAAATATCCTCAGATAAGAAGCGGAAGGAAGCTTTCTGAGAAACTGCCTTGCGGTGTGTGAATGCACCTCACGGAGTTACCCTCTTCACTTCAGTGATCAGTTTGCCAACACCGTTTTCTTGAAGCTTGCGATGAGATACTTCTCAGTGCTAGCAGCTTACGGTGACAAAGGAAATATCCTCAGATAAGAAATGAAAGAAGCTTCCTCGGGAATTGCTTTCAGATACGAGACTTCAGCTCCCAGAGTTACATCACTGTGTCTTGGAGCCGTTTCCTAGCACTGTTTATGTGGATTCTGAGAACTGATAATTTCGGATGGGAACTGATAATTTCGGCTGGGAGGCAGGAACTATCCTCCGAGAAAAAGCGGAAGGAAGCTTTCTGAGAAACTGCTTTGTGATGTGTGAATTCATTTCAAAGGGTTACACCACTCTTTCATGAGGAGTTTGCTAGCACTGTGTTTGTAGAATCTCACGAGTGATATCTTGGATAGCATTGAATCCCATGGTGAATCATGAAATCTCCTCAGACCAATGTGCAGAGAGGCCTCCTCTGAAACTCCTTTGCTGTGGGTGACTTCGGCTCACAGAGTTCTACCATTGTTTCCCTTGAGACGCTTGCTAACAGTGTTTTCGCAGAATCTGCTCTAAGACACACAGTGGGGCTCCGAGACCACAAATAACCTCAGCTCGAAAACGAAAAATAGAAGCTTTCTGAGAAACGGCTTTGTGATGTGTGACTTCAACTAACTGAATTACACCTGCGTTTCATGCAGCCGTTGGCTACCCCCGTTTCTGTGGAATCTGGAAACTGATATTTCAGACCCCTTTGAGGACTACGGGGCCAAAGGAAATATCCTCCGTTACAAAGGAGAAAGAAGCTTTCTGAGAAACTTCTTTGTGATCTGTGAATTCATCTCACAGAATTGCAGCTTTCTCCTAATGAAGCCCTTCGCGAAGACTGTTCTCGTGGAATTTGCAAAGTGATATTTGGGAGCTCACTGAGGGCTCCGGTGAAAAGGAAATAGCCTCAGATGCACACTGGAAAGAAGCTTTGTGAGAAACTGCATTGCGCTGTGTGAGTGCACCTCCCAGAGTTACACTTTTCCGTGATGAGTTTGACAAGACCGTTTCCTTGAAATCCGCAATGGGAGACTTCTTGGAGCTAGGGAGCTTACCGTGACAAAGGAAGTATCCCTAGATAAAAATGACAGAAGCTTCCTCAGAAATTGCTTTCAGATACGTGACTTCATCTGACCGAGTTACATCACTGTTTCTTGGAGCCGTTTCCCAGCACTGTTTATGTGGATTCTGAGAACTGATATTTCGGATGGGTTTGGAGAGTGTGGGGAGAAAGGGATTATCCTCCGAGAAAAAGCAGGGTGCAGCTTTCTGAGAAACAGCTTTGTGACGTGTGAGTTCATTTCAAAGGCTTTCACCACTCTTGGGAGTACACGGAGGGATATGGTGAGAAAAGAAAGGTCCTCAGATAAAAACTGGAAAGAAGCCTTCGGAGAAACTGCATTGTGACATGTGAATGCGACTCCTAGACTTCCACGCAACTTTTCACTGACCCGTTTGCTAACACTGTTTGATTGCAGTCTGCACTGTGCTAGTTCTCAGCGCAATGAAGCTTACGGTGACCCAGGAAATATCGTAAATGAAAACTGGAAAGAAGCTTTGTGAGAAACTTCTCAGTGAAACGTGAATTCATCTCACAGAGTTCCCACTTAGTCTTCACGAAGCAGTTTGCTAACACCGTTTTCGTGGAATCTGCATAGTACTATCTGGGAGCGCATTGAGGGCCCACGGTGAAAACGGAAACATACTCAGATCGTAACGAGAAAGAAGCTGTCTCCGAAATTGCTTTGTGATGTGTCAGTTCACCACACAGAGATTCACCTTCCCTTCTTGTTGCCCTTTGCCAGCACTATTTCCCTGGATTCTGCAAAGTGATATTTGGGAGCTCATTGAGGGCTACGGGGAAAAGGAAATAGCCTCAGATACAAACTGGAAGGAAGCGTTCTGAGAAACTGCATTGCGATGTGTGAATGCAAATCACAGAGTGACACTTGTCTCTTCAGTGACCAGTTTGCTCACACAGTTTCCTTGAAATCTGCCTTGGGATGCTTCTTAGCGCAATGAAGCTTACGGTGACAAAGGAAATCTCCTCAGAAAACATTAAAAGAAGCTTTCTTAGAAACTAGTTTGCGATGTGTGAAATCATCTCCCAGCGTTACATCGGCGTTTCGTGGGGCAGTCGTTTAACACTCTCTCTCAGGAACCCGAGAAGGGCTACTTTGGATGGAATTGAGGCCTACGCTGATGAAGGACATATCCCCCATTAAAAACGTGAGAGAAGCTTTGTGAGACACTTCTCTGTGCTATGTGAATTCAACACATAGAGTTACAGCTGAATCTTCAGGAAGCAGTTTGCCACCACTGTTTTCCGGGAATCTGCAAAGTGATATTTGAGGGTGCATTCAGGGCCCATGGTGCAAAAGGAAACATCCTCCGACGATAACTAGAAAGAAGCTGACTCAGACATTGCTTTGTGATGTTGAATTCCCCACACGGAGCTTCACCTTTACCCTCTTGTAGCAGTATGCTAACACTGTTTTCATGGATTCCGCAAAGGGATGTTAGGGAGCTCATTGAGGCCTATGGTGAAAAGGGAAATATCCTCAGACACAAACAAGAAAGAAGTGTTTTGAGAAACGGCGTTGGGATGTGTGAATGCAACTCACGGAGTTACAGTTTTCTCTTCAGTGATCAACTTGCTAACACAGTTTTCCTGAAATCTGCCATGGCATATTTCTTAGCGCAATGAAGCTTACAGAGGGCATAGCCTCAGATAAAATGAGAAAAGAAGCTGTCTTAGAAACTGGATCGTGATGTGAGAATTCATCTCACAGAGTTACACACCCCTTTCGTGGAAGAGTCATTTAACACTGTCTTTGAGGAACCTGAGAAAGGCTACTTCGGATCGAATTCAGGCCTACGCTGAAATACCCTCGATGCAAAACGTGAGCGAAGCTGTGTGAGAAACTTCTCTGTGATACGTGAATTCATCACACAGAGTTATAACTGAGTCTTCAGGAAGCAGTTTGCTAACACGGTTTTCGTGGAATCTGCAGAGTGATATTTGGGGGCGCATTGAGGCCCATAGTGAACACGGAAACATCCTCCGATATTAACTAGAAAGAAGCAGTCTCAGAAATTGCTCTGTGATGTTGAATCCACCACACAGAGATTCACCTTTACCTTCTTGTAGCAGTTTGCTAACACTGTTGCCGTGGATTCTGCAAAGTGATCTTTGTGAGCTCATTGTGGGCTACGGGGAAAAGAAAATATCCTCAGATAAGAAGCGGAAGGAAGCTTTCTGAGAAACTGCCTTGCGGTGTGTGAATGCACCTCACGGAGTTACCCTCTTCACTTCAGTGATCAGTTTGCCAACACCGTTTTCTTGAAGCTTGCGATGAGATACTTCTCAGCGCTAGCAGCTTACGCTGACAAAGGAAATATCCTCAGATAAGAAATGAAAGAAGCTTCCTCGGGAATTGCTTTCAGATACGAGACTTCAGCTCCCAGAGTTACATCACTGTGTCTTGGAGCCGTTTCCTAGCACTGTTTATGTGGATTCTGAGAACTGATAATTTCGGATGGGAACTGATAATTTCGGCTGGGAGGCAGGAACTATCCTCCGAGAAAAAGCGGAAGGAAGCTTTCTGAGAAACTGCTTTGTGATGTGTGAATTCATTTCAAAGGGTTACACCACTCTTTCATGAGGAGTTTGCTAGCACTGTGTTTGTAGAATCTCACGAGTGATATCTTGGATAGCGTTGAATCCCATGGTGAATCATGAAATCTCCTCAGACAAATCTGCAGAGAGGCCTCCTCTGAAACTCCTTTGCTGTGGGTGACTTCGGCTCACAGAGTTCTACCATTGTTTCCCTTGAGACGCTTGCTAACAGTGTTTTCGCAGAATCTGCTCTAAGACACACAGTGGGGCTCCGAGACCACAAATAACCTCAGCTCGAAAACGAAAAATAGAAGCTTTCTGAGAAACGGCTTTGTGATGTGTGACTTCAACTAACTGAATTACACCTGCGTTTCATGGAGCCGTTGCCTACCCCCGTTTCTGTGGAATCTGGAAACCGATATTTCAGACCCCTTTGAGGACTACAGGGCCAAAGGAAATGTCCTCCGTTACAAAGGAGAAAGAAGCTGTCTGAGAAACTTCTTTGTGATCTGTGAATTCATCTCACAGAATTGCAGCTTTCTCCTAATGAAGCCCTTCGCGAAGACTGTTCTCGTGGAATTTGCAAAGTGATATTTGGGAGCTCACTGAGGGCTCCGGTGAAAAGGAAATAGCCTCAGATGCACACTGGAAAGAAGCTTTGTGAGAAACTGCATTGCGCTGTGTGAGTGCACCTCCCAGAGTTACACTTTTCCGTGATGAGTTTGACAAGACCGTTTCCTTGAAATCCGCAATGGGAGACTTCTTGGAGCTACGCAGCTTACCGTGACAAAGGAAGTATCCCTAGATAAAAATGACAGAAGCTTCCTCAGAAATTGCTTTCAGATGCGTGAATTCATCTGACCGAGTTACATCACTGTTTCTTGGAGCCGTTTTCCAGCACTGTTTATGTGGATTCTGAGAACTGATATTTCGGATGGGTTTGGAGAGTGTGGGGAGAAAGGGATTATCCTCCGAGAAAAAGCAGGGTGCAGCTTTCTGAGAAACAGCTTTGTGACGTATGAGTTCATTTCAAAGGCTTTCACCACTCTTGGGAGCACACGGAGGGATATGGTGAGAAAAGAAAGGTCCTCAGATAAAAACTGGAAAGAAGCCTTCGGAGAAACTGCATTGTGACATGGGAATGCGACTCCTAGACTTCCACGCAACTTTTCACTGACCCGTTTGCTAACACTGTTTGATTGCAGTCTGCACTGGGCTATTTCTCAGCGCAATGAAGCTTACGGTGACCCAGGAAATACCGTAAATGAAAACTGGAAAGAAGCTTTGTGAGAAACTTCTCAGTGAAACGTGAATTCATCTCACAGAGTTCCCACTTAGTCTTCGCGAAGCAGTTTGCTAACACCGTTTTCGTGGAATCTGCATAGTACTATCTGGGAGCGCATTGAGGGCCCACGGTGAAAACGGAAACATCCTCAGATCGTAACGAGAAAGAAGCTGTCTCCGAAATTGCTTTGTGATGTGTCAGTTCACCACACAGAGATTCACCTTCCCTTCTTGTAGCCCTTTGCCAGCACTGTTTCCCTGGATTCTGCAAAGTGATATTTGGGAGCTCATTGAGGGCTACGGGGAAAAGGAAATAGCCTCAGATACAAACTGGAAGGAAGCGTTCTGAGAAACTGCATTGCGATGTGTGAATGCAACTCACAGAGTGACACTTGTCTCTTCAGTGACCAGTTTGCTCACACAGTTTCCTTGAAATCTGCCTTGGGATGCTTCTTAGCGCAATGAAGCTTACGGTGACAAAGGAAATCTCCTCAGAAAACATTAAAAGAAGCTTTCTCAGAAACTGGTTTGCGATGTGTGAAATCATCTCCCAGCGTTACATCGGCGTTTCGTGGGCCAGTCGTTTAACACTGTCTCTCAGGAACCCGAGAAGGGCTACTTTGGATGGAATTGAGGCCTACGCTGATGAAGGACATATCCCCCATTAAAAACGTGAGAGAAGCTTTGTGAGACACTTCTCTGTGCTACGTGAATTCAACACATAGAGTTACAGCTGAATCTTCAGGAAGCAGTTTGCCACCACTGTTTTCCGGGAATCTGCAAAGTGATATTTGGGGGCGCATTCAGGGCCCATGGTGCAAAAGGAAACATCCTCAGACGATAACTAGAAAGAAGCTGACTCAGACATTGCTTTGTGATGTTGAATTCCCCACACGGAGCTTCACCTTTACCCTCTTGTAGCAGTATGCTAACACTGTTTTCATGGATTCCGCAAAGGGATGTTTGGGAGCTCATTGAGGCCTATGGTGAAAAGGGAAATATCCTCAGACGCAAACAAGGAAGAAGTGTTTTGAGAAACGGCGTTGGGATGTGTGAATGCAACTCACGGAGTTACAGTTTTCTCTTCAGTGATCAACTTGCTCACACAGTTTTCCTGAAATCTGCCATGGCATATATTTCTTAGCGCAATGAAGCTTACAGAGGGCATAGCCTCAGATAAAATGAGAAAAGAAGCTGTCTTAGAAACTGGATCGTGATGTGAGAATTCATCTCACAGAGTTACACACCCCTTTCGTGGAAGAGTCATTTAACACTGTCTTTGAGGAACCTGAGAAGGGCTACTTCGGTTCGAATTCAGGCCTACGCTGAAATACCCTCGATGCAAAACGTGAGCGAAGCTGTGTGAGAAACTTCTCTGTGATACTTGAATTCATCACACAGAGTTACAACTGAGTCTTCAGGAAGCAGTTTGCTAACACCGTTTTCGTGGAATCTGCACAGTGATATTTGGGGGCGCATTGAGGCCCATAGTGAACACGGAAACATCCTCCGATATTAATTAGAAAGAAGCAGTCTCAGAAATTGCTCTGTGATGTTGAATCCACCACACAGAGATTCACCTTTACCTTCTTGTAGCAGTTTGCTTACACTGTTGCTGTGGATTCTGCAAAGTGATCTTTGGGAGCTCATTGTGGGCTACGGGGAAAAGAAAATATCCTCAGATAAGAAGCGGAAGGAAGCTTTCTGAGAAACTGCATTGCGGTGTGTGAATGCACCTCACGGAGTTACACTCTTCTCTTCAGTGATCAGTTTGCCAACACCGTTTTCTTGAAGCTTGCGATGAGATACTTCTCAGCGCTAGCAGCTTACGGTGACAAAGGAAATATCCTCAGATAAGAAATGAAAGAAGCTTCCTCGGGAATTGCTTTCAGATACGAGACTTCAGCTCCCAGAGTTACATCACTGTGTCTTGGAGCCGTTTCCTAGCACTGTTCTTGTGGATTCTGAGAACTGATAATTTCGGATGGGAACTGATAATTTCGGCTGGGAGGCAGGAACTATCCTCCGAGAAAAAGCGGAAGGAAGCTTTCTGAGAAACTGCTTTGTGATGTGTGAATTCATTTCAAAGGGTTACACCACTCTTTCATGAGGAGTTTGCTAGCACTGTGTTTGTAGAATCTCACGAGTGATATCTTGGATAGCGTTGAATCCCATGGTGAATCATGAAATCTCCTCAGACCAATGTGCAGAGAGGCCTCCTCTGAAACTCCTTTGCTGTGGGTGACTTCGGCTCACAGAGTTCTACCATTGTTTCCCTTGAGACGCTTGCTAACAGTGTTTTCGCAGAATCTGCTCTAAGACACACAGTGGGGCTCCGAGACCACAAATAACCTCAGCTCGAAAACGAAAAATAGAAGCTTTCTGAGAAACTGCTTTGTGATGTGTGACTTCAACTCACTGAATTACACCTGCATTTCATGGAGCCGTTGGCTACCCCCGTTTCTGTGAAATCTGGAAACTGATATTTCAGACCCCTTTGAGGACTACGGGGCCAAAGGAAATATCCTCCGTTACAAAGGAGAAAGAAGCTTTCTGAGAAACTTCTTTGTGATCTGTGAATTCATCTCACAGAATTGCAGCTTTCTCCTAATGAAGCCCTTCGCGAAGACTGTTCTCGTTGAATTTGCAAAGTGATATTTGGGAGCTCACTGAGGGCTCCTGTGAAAAGGAAATAGCCTCAGATGCACACTGGAAAGAAGCTTTGTGAGAAACTGCATTGCGCTGTGGGAGTGCACCTCCCAGAGTTACACTTTTCCGTGATGAGTTTGACAAGACCGTTTCCTTGAAATCCGCAATGGGAGACTTCTTGGAGCTACGCAGCTTACCATGACAAAGGAAGTATCCCTAGATAAAAATGACAGAAGCTTCCTCAGAAATTGCTTTCAGATACGTGACTTCATCAGACCGAGTTACATCACTGTTTCTTGGAGCCGTTTCCCAGCACTGTTTATGTGGATTCTGAGAACTGATATTTCGGATGGGTTTGGAGAGTGTGGGGAGAAAGGGATTATCCTCCGAGAAAAAGCAGGGTGCAGCTTTCTGAGAAACAGCTTTGTGACGTGTGAGTTCATTTCAAAGGCTTTCACCACTCTTGGGAGGACACGGAGGGATATGGTGAGAAAAGAAAGGTCCTCAGATAAAAACTGGAAAGAAGCCTTCGGAGAAACTGCATTGTGACATGTGAATGCGACTCCTAGACTTCCACGCAACTTTTCACTGACCCGTTTGCTAACACTGTTTGATTGCAGTCTGCACTGGGCTATTTCTCAGCGCAATGAAGCTTACGGTGACCCAGGAAACATCGTAAATGAAAACTGGAAAGAAGCTTTGTGAGAAACTTCTCAGTGAAACGTGAATTCCTCTCACAGAGTTCCCACTTAGTCTTCGCGAAGCAGTTTGCTAACACCGTTTTCGTGGAATCTGCATAGTACTATCTGGGAGCGCATTGAGGGCCCACGGTGAAAACGGAAACATCCTCAGATCTTAACGAGAAAGAAGATGTCTCTGAAATTGCTTTGTGATGTGTCAGTTCACCAAACAGAGATTCACCTTCCCTTCTTGTACCACTTTCCCAGCACTGTTTCCCTGGATTCTGCAAAGTGATATTTGGGAGCTCATTGAGGGCTACGGGGAAAAGGAAACAGCCTCAGATAAAAACTGGAAGGAAGCGTTCTGAGAAACTGCATTGCGATGTGTGAATGCAACTCACAGAGTGACACTTGTCTCTTCAGTGACCAGTTTGCTCACACAGTTTCCTTGAAATCTGCCTTGGGATGCTTCTCAGCGCAATGAAGCTTACGGTGACAAAGGAAATCTCCTCAGAAAACATTAAAAGAAGCTTTCTTAGAAACTGGTTTGCGATGTGTGAAATCATCTCCCAGCGTTACATCGGCGTTTCGTGGGGCAGTCGTTTAACACTGTCTCTCAGGAACCCGAGAAGGGCTACTTTGGATGGAATTGATGCCTACGCTGATGAAGGACATATCCCCCATTAAAAACGTGAGAGAAGCTTTGTGAGACACTTCTCTGTGCTACGTGAATTCAACACATAGAGTTACAGCTGAATCTTCAGGAAGCAGTTTGCCACCACTGTTTTCCGGGAATCTGCAAAGTGATATTTGGGGGCGCATTCAGGGCCCATGGTGCAAAAGGAAACATCCTCAGACGATAACTAGAAAGAAGCTGACTCAGACATTGCTTTGTGATGTTGAATTCCCCACACGGAGCTTCACCTTTACCATCTTGTAGCAGTATGCTAACACTGTTTTCATGGATTCCGCAAAGGGATGTTTGGGAGCTCATTCAGGCCTATGGTGAAAAGGGAAATATCCTCAGACACAAACAAGAAAGAAGTGTTTTGAGAAACGGCATTGGGATGTGTGAATGCAACTCACGGAGTTACAGTTTTCTCTTCAGTGATCAACTTGCTCACACAGTTTTCCTGAAATCTGCCATGGCATATATTTCTTAACGCAATGAAGCTTACAGAGGGCATAGCCTCAGATAAAATGAGAAAAGAAGCTGTCTTAGAAACTGGATCGTGATGTGAGAATTCATCTCACAGAGTTACACACCCTTTCGTGGAAGAGTCATTTAACACAGTCTTTGAGGAACCTGAGAAGGGCTACTTCGGTTCGAATTCAGGCCTACGCTGAAATACCCTCGATACAAAACGTGAGCGAAGCTGTGTGAGAAACTTCTCTGTGATACGTGAATTCATCACACAGAGTTACAACTGAGTCTTCAGGAAGCAGTTTGCTAACACCGTTTTCGTGGAATCTGCAAAGTGATATTTGGGGGCGCATTGAGGCCCATAGTGAACACGGAAACATCCTCCGATATTAACTAGAAAGAAGCAGTCTCAGAAATTGCTCTGTGATGTTGAATCCACCACACAGAGATTCACCTTTACCTTCTTGTAGCAGTTTGCTAACACTGTTGCCGTGGATTCTGCCAAGTGACATTTGGGAGCTCATTGTGGGCTACGGGGAAAAGAAAATATCCTCAGATAAGAAGCGGAAGGAAGCTTTCTGAGAAACTGCATTGCGGTGTGTGAATGCACCTCACGGAGTTACACTCTTCTCTTCAGTGATCAGTTTGCCAACACCGTTTTCTTGAAGCTTGCGATGAGATACTTCTCAGCGCTAGCAGCTTACGGTGACAAAGGAAATATCCTCAGATAAGAAATGAAAGAAGCTTCCTCGGGAATTGCTTTCAGATACGAGACTTCAGCTCCCAGAGTTACATCACTGTGTCTTGGAGCCGTTTCCTAGCACTGTTTTTGTGGATTCTGAGAACTGATAATTCCGGATGGGAACTGATAATTTCGGCTGGGAGGCAGGAACTATCCTCCGAGAAAAAGCGGAAGGAAGCTTTCTGAGAAACTGCTTTGTGATGTGTGAATTCATTTCAAAGGGTTACACCACTCTTTCATGAGGAGTTTGCTAGCACTGTGTTTGTAGAATCTCACGAGTGATATCTTGGATAGCGTTGAATCCCATGGTGAATCATGAAATCTCCTCAGACCAATCTGCAGAGAGGCCTCCTCTGAAACTCCTTTGCTGTGGGTGACTTCGGCTCACAGAGTTCTACCATTGTTTCCCTTGAGACGCTTGCTAACAGTGTTTTCGCAGAATCTGCTCTAAGACACACAGTGGGGCTCCGAGACCACAAATAACCTCAGCTCGAAAACGAAAAATAGAAGCTTTCTGAGAAACTGCTTTGTGATGTGTGACTTCAACTCACTGAATTACACCTGCCTTTCATGGAGCCGTTGGCTACCCCCGTTTCTGTGGAATCTGGAAACTGATATTTCAGACCCCTTTGAGGACTACGGGGCCAAAGGAAATATCCTCCGTTACAAAGGAGAAAGAAGCTTTCTGAGAAACTTCTTTGTGATCTGTGAATTCATCTCACAGAATTGCAGCTGTCTCCTAATGAAGCCCTTCGCGAAGACTGTTCTCGTGGAATTTGCAAAGTGATATTTGGGAGCTCACTGAGGGCTCCGGTGAAAAGGAAATAGCCTCAGATGCACACTGGAAAGAAGCTTTGTGAGAAACTGCATTGCGCTGTGTGAGTGCACCTCCCAGAGTTACACTTTTCCGTGATGAGTTTGACAAGACCGTTTCCTTGAAATCCGCAATGGGAGACTTCTTGGAGCTACGCAGCTTACCGTAACAAAGGAAGTATCCCTAGATAAAAATGACAGAAGCTTCCTCAGAAATTGCTTTCAGATACGTGACTTCATCTGACCGAGTTACATCACTGTTTCTTGGAGCCGTTTCCCAGCACTGTTTATGTGGATTCTGAGAACTGATATTTCGGATGGGTTTGGAGAGTGTGGGGAGAAAGGGATTATCCTCCGAGAAAAAGCAGGGTGCAGCTTTCTGAGAAACAGCTTTGTGACGTGTGAGTTCATTTCAAAGGCTTTCACCACTCTTGGGAGCACACGGAGGGATATGGTGAGAAAAGAAAGGTCCTCAGATAAAAACTGGAAGGAAGCCTTCGGTGAAACTGCATTGTGACATGGGAATGCGACTCCTAGACTTCCACGCAACTTTTCACTGACCCGTTTGCTAACACTGTTTGATTGCAGTCTGCACTGGGCTATTTCTCAGTGCAATGAAGCTTACGGTGACCCAGGAAATATCATAAATGAAAACTGGAAAGAAGCTTTGTGAGAAACTTCTCAGTGAAACGTGAATTCATCTCACAGAGTTCCCACTTAGTCTTCGCGAAGCAGTTTGCTAACACCGTTTTCCTGGAATCTGCGTAGTACTATCTGGGAGCACATTGAGGGCCCACGGTGAAAACGGAAACATCCTCAGATCGTAACGAGAAAGAAGCTGTCTCCGAAATTGCTTTGTGATGTGTCAGTTCACCACACAGAGATTCACGTTCCCTTCTTGTAGCCCTTTGCCAGCACTGTTTCCCTGGATTCCGTAAAGTGATATTTGGGAGCTCATTGAGGGCTACGGGGAAAAGGAAATTGCCTCAGATAAAAACTGGAAGGAAGCGTTCTGAGAAACTGCATTGCGATGTGTGAATGCAACTCACAGAGTGACACTTGTCTCTTCAGTGACCAGTTTGCTCACACAGTTTCCATGAAATCTGCCTTGGGATGCTTCTTAGCGCAATGAAGCTTACGGTGACAAAGGAAATCTCCTCAGAAAACATTAAAAGAAGCTTTCTTAGAAACTGGTTTGCGATGTGTGAAATCATCTCCCAGCGTTACATCGGCGTTTCGTGGGGCAGTCGTTTAACACTGTCTCTCAGGAACGTGAGAAGGGCTACTTTTGATGGAATTGAGGCCTACGCTGATGAAGGACATATCCCCCATTAAAAACGTGAGAGAAGCTTTGTGAGACACTTCTCTGTGCTACGTGAATTCAACACATAGAGTTACAGCTGAATCTTCAGGAAGCAGTTTGCCACCACTGTTTTCCGGGAATCTGCAAAGTGATATTTGGGGGCGCATTCAGGGCCCATGGTGCCAAAGGAAACATCCTCAGACGATAACTAGAAAGAAGCTGACTCAGACATTGCTTTGTGATATTGAATTCCCCACACGGAGCATCACCTTTACCATCTTGTAGCAGTATGCTAACACTGTTTTCATGGATTCCGCAAAGGGATGTTTGGGAGCTCATTGAGGCCTATGGTGAAAAGGGAAATATCCTCAGACACAAACAAGAAAGAAGTGTTTTGAGAAACGGCGTTGGGATGTGTGAATGCAACTCACAGAGTTACAGTTTTCTCTTCAGTGATCAACTTGCTCACACAGTTTTCCTGAAATCTGCCATGGCATATATTTCGTAGCGCAATGAAGCTTACAGAGGGCATAGCCTCAGAAAAATGAGAAAAGAAGCTGTCTTAGAAACTGGATCGTGATGTGAGAATTCATCTCACAGAGTTACACACCCCTTTCGTGGAAGAGTCATTTAACACTGTCTTTGAGGAACCTGAGAAAGGCTACTTCGGATCGAATTCAGGCCTACGCTTAAATACCCTCGATACAAAACGTGAGCGAAGCTGTGTGAGAAACTTCTCTGTGATACGTGAATTCATCACTCAGAGTTACAACTGAGTCTTCAGGAAGCAGTTTGCTAACACCGTTTTCGTGGAATCTGCAAAGTGATATTTGGGGGCGCATTGAGGCCCATAGTGAACACGGAAACATCCTCCGATATTAACTAGAAAGAAGCAGTCTCAGAAATTGCTCTGTGATGTTGAATCCACCACACAGAGATTCACCTTTACCTTCTTGTAGCAGTTTGCTAACACTGTTGCCGTGGATTCTGCAAAGTGATCTTTGGGAGCTCATTGTGGGCTACGGGGAAAAGAAAATATCCTCAGATAAGAAGCGGAAAAAAGCTTTCTGAGAAACTGCATTGCGGTGTGTGAATGCACCTCACGGAGTTACACTCTTCTCTTCAGTCATCAGTTTGCCAACACCGTTTTCTTGAAGCTTGCGATGAGATACTTCTCAGCGCTAGCAGCTTACGGTGACAAAGGAAATATCCTCAGATAAGATATGAAAGAAGCTTCCTCGGGAATTGCTTTCAGATACGAGACTTCAGCTCCCAGAGTTACATCACTGTGTCTTGGAGCCGTTTCCTAGCACTGTTTTTGTGGATTCTGAGAACTGATAATTTCGGATGGGAACTGATAATTTCGGCTGGGAGGCAGGAACTATCCTCCGAGAAAAAGCGGAAGGAAGCTTTCTGAGAAACTGCTTTGTGATGTGTGAATTCATTTCAAAGGGTTACACCACTCTTTCATGAGGAGTTTGCTAGCACTGTGTTTGTAGAATCTCACGAGTGATATCTTGGATAGCGTTGAATCCCATGGTGAATCATGAAATCTCCTCAGACCAATGTGCAGAGAGGCCTCCTCTGAAACTCCTTTGCTGTGGGTGACTTCGGCTCACAGAGTTCTACCATTGTTTCCCTTGAGACGCTTGCTAACAGTGTTTTCGCAGAATCTGCTCTAAGACCCACAGTGGGGCTCCGAGACCACAAATAACCTCAGCTCGAAAACGAAAAATAGAAGCTTTCTGAGAAACTGCTTTGTGATGTGTGACTTCAAATCACTGAATTACACCTGCGTTTCATGGAGCCGTTGCCTACCCCCGTTTCTGTGGAATCTGGAAACTGATATTTCAGACCCCTTTGAGGACTACGGGGCCAAAGGAATTATCCTCCGTTACAAAGGAGAAAGAAGCTTTCTGAGAAACTTCTTTGTGATCTGTGAATTCATCTCACAGAATTGCAGCTTTCTCCTAATGAAGCCCTTCGCGAAGACTGTTCTCGTGGAATTTGCAAAGTGATATTTGGGAGCTCACTGAGGGCTCCGGTGAAAAGGAAATAGCCTCAGATGCACACTGGAAAGAAGCTTTGTGAGAAACTGCATTGCGCTGTGTGAGTGCACCTCCCAGAGTTACACTTTTCCGTGATGAGTTTGACAAGACCGTTTCCTTGCAATCCGCAATGGGAGACTTCTTGGAGCTACGCAGCTTACCGTAACAAAGGAAGTATCCCTAGATAAAAATGACAGAAGCTTCCTCAGAAATTGCTTTCAGATACGTGACTTCATCTGACCGAGTTACATCACTGTTTCTTGGAGCCGTTTCCCAGCACTGTTTATGTGGATTCTGAGAACTGATATTTCGGATGGGTTTGGAGAGTGTGGGGAGAAAGGGATTATCCTCCGAGAAAAAGCAGGGTGCAGCTTTCTGAGAAACAGCTTTGTGACGTGTGAGTTCATTTCAAAGGCTTTCACCACTCTTGGGAGCACACGGAGGGATATGGTGAGAAAAGAAAGGTCCTCAGATAAAAACTGGAAAGAAGCCTTCGGAGAAACTGCATTGTGACATGTGAATGCGACTCCTAGACTTCCACGCAACTTTTCACTGACCCGTTTGCTAACACTGTTTGATTGCAGTCTGCACTGGGCTATTTCTCAGCGCAATGAAGCTTACGGTGACCCAGGAAATATCGTAAATGAAAACTGGAAAGAAGCTTTGTGAGAAACTTCTCAGTGAAACGTGAATTCATCTCACAGAGTTCCCACTTAGTCTTCGCGAAGCAGTTTGCTAACACCGTTTTCCTGGAATCTGCGTAGTACTATCTGGGAGCGCATTGAGGGCCCACGGTGAAAACGGAAACATCCTCAGATCGTAACGAGAAAGAAGCTGTCTCCGAAATTGCTTTGTGATGTGTCAGTTCACCACACACAGATTCACCTTCCCTTCTTGTAGCCCTTTGCCAGCACTGTTTCCCTGGATTCTGCAAAGTGATATTTGGGAGCTCATTGAGGGCTACGGGGAAAAGGAAATAGCCTCAGATAAAAACTGGAAGGAAGCGTTCTGAGAAACTGCATTGCGATGTGTGAATGCAACTCACAGAGCGACACTTGTCTCTTCAGTGACCAGTTTGCTCACACAGTTTCCTTGAAATCTGCCTTGGGATGCTTCTTAGCGCAATGAAGCTTACGGCGACAAAGGAAATCTCCTCAGAAAACATTAAAAGAAGCTTTCTTAGAAACTGGTTTGCGATGTGTGAAATCATCTCCCAGCGTTACATCGGCGTTTCGTGGGGCAGTCGATTAACACTGTCTCTCAGGAACCCGAGAAGGGCTACTTTGGATGGAATTGAGGCCTACGCTGATGAAGGACATATCCCCCATTAGAGAAGCTTTGTGAGACACTTCTCTGTGCTACGTGAATTCAACACATAGAGTTACAGCTGAATCTTCAGGAAGCAGTTTGCCACCACTGTTTTCCGGGAATCTGCAAAGTGATATTTGGGGGCGCATTCAGGGCCCATGGTGCCAAAGGAAACATCCTCAGACGATAACTAGAAAGAAGCTGACTCAGACATTGCTTTGTGATGTTGAATTCCCCAAACGGAGCTTCACCTTTACCATCTTGTTGCAGTATGCTAACACTGTTTTCATGGATTCCGCAAAGGGATGTTTGGGAGCTCATTGAGGCCTATGGTGAAAAGGGAAATATCCTCAGACACAAACAAGAAAGAAGTGTTTTGAGAAACGGCGTTGGGATGTGTGAATGCAACTCACGGAGTTACAGTTTTCTCTTCAGTGATCAACTTGTTCACACAGTTTTCCTGAAATCTGCCATGGCATATATTTCTTAGCGCAATGAAGCTTACAGAGGGCATAGCCTCAGATAAAATGAGAAAAGAAGCTGTCTTAGAAACTGGATCGTGATGTGAGAATTCATCTCACAGAGTTACACACCCCTTTCGTGGAAGAGTCATTTAACACTGTCTTTGAGGAACCTGAGAAGGGCTACTTCGGTTCGAATTCAGGCCTACGCTGAAATACCCTCGATGCAAAACGTGACCGAAGCTCTGTGAGAAACTTCTCTGTTATACGTGAATTCATCACACAGAGTTACAACTGAGTCTTCAGGAAGCAGTTTGCTAACACCGTTTTCGTGGAATCTGCAAAGTGATATTTGGGGGCGCATTGAGGCCCATAGTGAACACGGAAACATCCTCCGATATTAACTAGAAAGAAGCAGTCTCAGAAATTGCTCTGTGATGTTGAATCCACCACACAGAGATTCACCTTTACCTTCTTGCAGCAGTTTGCTAACACTGTTGCCGTGGATTCTGCAAAGTGATCTTTGGGAGCTCATTGTGGGCGACGGGGAAAAGAAAATATCCTCAGATAAGAAGCGGAAGGAAGCTTTCTGAGAAACTGCATTGCGGTGTGTGAATGCACCTCACAGAGTTACACTCTTCTCTTCAGTGATCAGTTTGCCAACACCGTTTTCTTGAAGCTTGCGATGAGATACTTCTCAGCGCTAGCAGCTTACGGTGACAAAGGAAATATCCTCAGATAAGAAATGAAAGAAGCTTCCTCGGGAATTGCTTTCAGATACGAGACTTCAGCTCCCAGAGTTACATCACTGTGTCTTGGAGCCGTTTCCTAGCACTGTTTTTGTGGATTCTGAGAACTGATAATTTCGGATGGGAACTGATAATTTCAGCTGGGAGGCAGGAACTATTCTCCGAGAAAAAGCGGAAGGAAGCTTTCTGAGAAACTGCTTTGTGATGTGTGAATTCATTTCAAAGGGTTACACCACTCTTTCATGAGGAGTTTGCTAGCACTGTGTTTGTAGAATCTCACGAGTGATATCTTGGAGAGCGTTGAATCCCATGGTGAATCATGAAATCTCCTCAGACCAATCTGCAGAGAGGCCTCCTGTGAAACTCCTTTGCTGTGGGTGACTTCGGCTCACAGAGTTCTACCATTGTTTCCCTTGAGACGCTTGCTAACAGTGTTTTCGCAGAATCTGCTCTAAGACCCACAGTGGGTCTCCGAGACCACAAATAACCTCAGCTCGAAAACGAAAAATAGAAGCTTTCTGAGAAACTGCTTTGTGATGTGTGACTTCAACTCACTGAATTACACCTGCGTTTCATGGAGCCGTTGGTTACCCCCGTTTCTGTGGAATCTGGAAACTGATATTTCAGACCCCTTTGAGGACTACGGGGCCAAAGGAAATATCCTCCGTTACAAAGGAGAAAGAAGCTTTCTGAGAAACTTCTTTGTGATCTGTGATGTGAAACATCTCACAGAATTGCAGCTTTCTCCTAATGAAGCCCTTCGCGAAGACTGTTCTCGTGGAATTTGCAAAGTGATATTTGGGAGCTCACTGAGGGCTCCGGTGAAAAGGAAATAGCCTCAGATGCACACTGGAAAGAAGCTTTGTGAGAAACTGCATTGCGCTGTGTGAGTGCACCTCCCAGAGTTACACTTTTCCGTGATGAGTTTGACAAGACCGTTTCCTTGCAATCCGCAATGGGAGACTTCTTGGAGCTACGCAGCTTACTGTGACAAAGGAAGTATCCCTAGATAAAAATGACAGAAGCTTCCTCAGAAATTGCTTTCAGATACGTGACTTCATCTGACCGAGTTACATCACTGTTTCTTGGAGCCGTTTCCCAGCACTGTATATGTGGATTCTGAGAACTGATATTTCGGATGGGTTTGGAGAGTGTGGGGAGAAAGGGATTATCCTCCGAGAAAAAGCAGGGTGCAGCTTTCTGAGAAATAGCTTTGTGACGTGTGAGTTCATTTCAAAGGCTTTCACCACTCTTGGGAGCACACGGAGGGATATGGTGAGAAAGAAAGGTCCTCAGATAAAAACTGGAAAGAAGCCTTCGGAGAAACTGCATTGTGACATGTGAATGCGACTCCTAGACTTCCACGCAACTTTTCACTGACCCGTTTGCTAACACTGTTTGATTGCAGTCTGCACTGGGCTATTTCTCAGCGCAATGAAGCTTACGGTGACCCAGGAAATATCGTAAATGAAAACTGCAAAGAAGCTTTGTGAGAAACTTCTCAGTGAAACGTGAATTCATCTCACAGAGTTCCCACTTAGTCTTCGCGAAGCAGTTTGCTAACACCGTTTTCCTGGAATCTGCGTAGTACTATCTGGGAGCGCATTGAGGGCCCACGGTGAAAACGGAAACATCCTCAGATCGTAACGAGAAAGAAGCTGTCTCCGAAATTGCTTTGTGATGTGTCAGTTCACCACACACAGATTCACCTTCCCTTCTTGTAGCCCTTTGCCAGCACTGTTTCCCTGGATTCTGCAAAGTGATATTTGGGAGCTCATTGAGGGCTACGGGGAAAAGGAAATAGCCTCAGATAAAAACTGGAAGGAAGCGTTCTGAGAAACTGCATTGCGATGTGTGAATGCAACTCACAGAGCGACACTTGTCTCTTCAGTGACCAGTTTGCTCACACAGTTTCCTTGAAATCTGCCTTGGGATGCTTCTTAGCGCAATGAAGCTTACGGTGACAAAGGAAATCTCCTCAGAAAACATTAAAAGAAGCTTTCTTAGAAACTGGTTTGCGATGTGTGAAATCATCTCCCAGCGTTACATCGGCGTTTCGTGGGGCAGTCGTTTAACACTGTCTCTCAGGAACCCGAGAAGGGCTACTTTGGATGGAATTGAGGCCTACGCTGATGAAGGACATATCCCCCATTAAAAACGTGAGAGAAGCTTTGTGAGACACTTCTCTGTGCTACGTGAATTCAACACATAGAGTTACAGCTGAATCTTCAGGAAGCAGTTTGCCACCACTGTTTTCCGGGAATCTGCAAAGTGATATTTGGGGGCGCATTCAGGGCCCATTGTGCCAAAGGAAACATCCTCAGACGATAACTAGAAAGAAGCTGACTCAGACATTGCTTTGTGATGTTGAATTCCCCACACGGAGCTTCACCTTTACCATCTTGTAGCAGTATGCTAACACTGTTTTCATGGATTCCGCAAAGGGATGTTTGGGAGCTCATTGAGGCCTATGGTGAAAAGGGAAATATCCTCAGACACAAACAAGAAAGAAGTGTTTTGAGAAACGGCGTTGGGATGTGTGAATGCAACTCACGGAGTTACAGTTTTCTCTTCAGTGATCAACTTGTTCACACATTTTTCCTGAAATCTGCCATGGCATATATTTCTTAGCGCAATGAAGCTTACAGAGGGCATAGCCTCAGATAAAATGAGAAAAGAAGCTGTCTTAGAAACTGGATCGTGATGTGAGAATTCATCTCACAGAGTTACACACCCCTTTCGTGGAAGAGTCATTTAACACTGTCTTTGAGGAACCTGAGAAGGGCTACTTCGGTTCGAATTCAGGCCTACGCTGAAATACCCTCGATGCAAAACGTGAGCGAAGCTCTGTGAGAAACTTCTCTGTGATACGTGAATTCATCACACAGAGTTACAACTGAGTCTTCAGGAAGCAGTTTGCTAACACCGTTTTCGTGGAATCTGCAAAGTGATATTTGGGGGCGCATTGAGGCCCATAGTGAACACGGAAACATCCTCCGATATTAACTAGAAAGAAGCAGTCTCAGAAATTGCTCTGTGATGTTGAATCCACCACACAGAGATTCACCTTTACCTTCTTGTAGCAGTTTGCTAACACTGTTGCCGTGGATTCTGCAAAGTGATCTTTGGGAGCTCATTGTGGGCTACGGGGAAAAGAAAATATCCTCAGATAAGAAGCGGAAGGAAGCTTTCTGAGAAACTGCATTGCGGTGTGTGAATGCACCTCACCGAGTTACACTCTTCTCTTCAGTGATCAGTTTGCCAACACCGTTTTCTTGAAGCTTGCGATGAGATACTTCTCAGCGCTAGCAGCTTACGGTGACAAAGGAAATATCCTCAGATAAGAAATGAAAGAAGCTTCCTCGGGAATTGCTTTCAGATACGAGACTTCAGCTCCCAGAGTTACATCACTGTGTCTTGGAGCCGTTTCCTAGCACTGTTTTTGTGGATTCTGAGAACTGATAATTTCGGATGGGAACTGATAATTTCGGCTGGGAGGCAGGAACTATCCTCCGAGAAAAAGCGGAAGGAAGCTTTCTGAGAAACTGCTTTGTGATGTGTGAATTCATTTCATAGGGTTACACCACTCTTTCATGAGGAGTTTTCTAGCACTGTGTTTGTAGAATCTCACGAGTGATATCTTGGATAGCGTTGAATCCCATGGTGAATCATGAAATCTCCTCAGACCAATCTGCAGAGAGGCCTCCTCTGAAACTCCTTTGCTGTGGGTGACTTCGGCTCACAGAGTTGTACCATTGTTTCCCTTGAGACGCTTGCTAACAGTGTTTTCGCAGAATCTGCTCTAAGACCCACAGTGGGGCTCCGAGACCACAAATAACCTCAGCTCGAAAACGAAAAATAGAAGCTTTCTGAGAAACTGCTTTGTGATGTGTGACTTCAACTCACTGAATTACACCTGCGTTTCATGGAGCCGTTGGCTACCCCCGTTTCTGTGGAATCTGGAAACTGATATTTCAGACCCCTTTGAGGACTACGGGGCCAAAGGAAATATCCTCCGTTACAAAGGAGAAAGAAGCTTTCTGAGAAACTTCTTTGTGATCTGTGAATTCATCTCACAGAATTGCAGTTTTCTCCTAATGAAGCCCTTCGCGAAGACTGTTCTCGTGGAATTTGCAAAGTGATATTTGGGAGCTCACTGAGGGCTCCGGTGAAAAGGAAATAGCCTCAGATGCACACTGGAAAGAAGCTTTGTGAGAAACTGCATTGCGCTGTGTGAGTGCACCTCCCAGAGTTACACTTTTCCGTGATGAGTTTGACAAGACCGTTTAGTTGAAATCCGCAATGGGAGACTTCTTGGAGCTAGGCAGCTTACCGTGACAAAGGAAGTATCCCTAGATAAAAATGACAGAAGCTTCCTCAGAAATTGCTTTCAGATACGTGACTTCATCTGACCGAGTTACATCACTGTTTCTTGGAGCCGTTTCCCAGCACTGTTTTTGTGGATTCTGAGAACTGATATTTCGGATGGGTTTGGAGAGTGTGGGGAGAAAGGGATTATCCTCCGAGAAAAAGCAGGGTGCAGCTTTCTGAGAAACAGCTTTGTGACGTGTGAGTTCATTTCAAAGGCTTTCACCACTCTTGGGAGCACACGGAGGGATATGGTGAGAAAAGAAAGGTCCTCAGATAAAAACTGGAAAGAAGCCTTCGGAGAAACTGCATTGTGACATGTGAATGCGACTCCTAGACTTCCACGCAACTTTTCACTGACCCGTTTGCTAACACTGTTTGATTGCAGTCTGCACTGGGCTATTTCTCAGCGCAATGAAGCTTACGGTGACCCAGGAAATATCGTAAATGAAAACTGGAAAGAAGCTTTGTGAGAAACTTCTCAGTGAAACGTGAATTCATCTCAAAGAGTTCCCACTTAGTCTTCGCGAAGCAGTTTGCTAACACCGTTTTCCTGGAATCTGCGTAGCACTATCTGGGAGTGCATTGAGGGCCCACGGTGAAAACGGAAACATCCTCAGATCGTAACGAGAAAGAAGCTGTCTCCGAAATTGCTTTGTGATGTGTCAGTTCACCACACAGAGTTTCACCTTCCCTTCTTGTAGCCCTTTGCCAGCACTGTTTCCCTGGATTCTGCAAAGTGATATTTGGGAGCTCATTGAGGGCTACGGGGAAAAGGAAATAGCCTCAGATAAAAACTGGAAGGAAGCGTTCTGAGAAACTGCATTGCGATGTGTGAATGCAACTCACAGTGTGACACTTGTCTCTTCAGTGACCAGTTTGCTCACACAGTTTCCTTGAAATCTGCCTTGGGATGCTTCTTAGCGCAATGAAGCTTACGGTGACAAAGGAAATCTCCTCAGAAAACATTAAAAGAAGCTTTCTTAGAAACTGGTTTGCGATGTGTGAAATCATCTCCCGGCGTTACATCGGCGTTTCGTGGGGCAGTCGTTTAACACTGTCTCTCAGGAACGCGAGAAGGGCTACTTTGGATGGAATTGAGGCCTACGCTGATGAAGGACATATCCCCCATTAAAAACGTGAGAGAAGCTTTGTGAGACACTTCTCTGTGCTACGTGAATTCAACACATAGAGTTACAGCTGAATCTTCAGGAAGCAGTTTGCCACCACTGTTTTCCGGGAATCTGCAAAGTGATATTTGGGGGCGCATTCAGGGCCCATGGTGCAAAAGGAAACATCCTCAGACGATAACTAGAAAGAAGCTGACTCAGACATTGCTTTGTGATGTTGAATTCCCCACACGGAGCTTCACCTTTACCATCTTGTAGCAGTATGCTAACACTGTTTTCATGGATTCCGCAAAGGGATGTTTGGGAGCTCATTGAGGCCTATGGTGAAAAGGGAAATATCCTCAGACACAAACAAGAAAGAAGTGTTTTGAGAAACGGCGTTGGGATGTGTGAATGCAACTCACGGAGTTACAGTTTTCTCTTCAGTGATCAACTTGCTCACACAGTTTTCCTGAAATCTGCCATGGCATATATTTCTTAGCGCAATGAAGCTTACAGAGGGCATAGCCTCAGATAAAATGAGAAAAGAAGCTGTCTTAGAAACTGGATCGTGATGTGAGAATTCATCTCACAGAGTTACACACCCCTTTCGTGGAAGAGTCATTTAACACTGTCTTTGAGGAACCTGAGAAGGGCTACTTCGGTTCGAATTCAGGCCTACGCTGAAATACCCTCGATACAAAACGTGAGCGAAGCTGTGTGAGAAACTTCTCTGTGATACGTGAATTCATCACACAGAGTTATAACTGAGTCTTCAGGAAGCAGTTTGCTAACACCGTTTTCGTGGAATCTGCAAAGTGATATTTGGGGGCGCATTGAGGCCCATAGTGAACACGGAAACATCCTCCGATATGAACTAGAAAGAAGCAGTCTCAGAAATTGCTCTGTGATGTTGAATCCACCACACAGAGATTCACCTTTACCTTCTTGTAGCAGTTTGCTAACACTGTTGCCGTGGATTCTGCAAAGTGACATTTGGGAGCTCATTGTGGGCTACGGGGAAAAGAAAATATCCTCAGATAAGAAGCGGAAGGAAGCTTTCTGAGAAACTGCATTGCGGTGTGTGAATGCACCTCACGGAGTTACACTCTTCTCTTCAGTGATCAGTTTGCCAACACCGTTTTCTTGAAGCTTGCGATGAGATACTTCACAGCGCTAGCAGCTTACGGTGACAAAGGAAATATCCTCAGATAAGAAATGAAAGAAGCTTCCTCGGGAATTGCTTTCAGATACGAGACTTCAGCTCCCAGAGTTACATCACTGTGTCTTGGAGCCGTTTTCTAGCACTGTTTTTGTGGATTCTGAGAACTGATAATTCCGGATGGGAACTGATAATTTCGGCTGGGAGGCAGGAACTATCCTCCGAGAAAAAGCGGAAGGAAGCTTTCTGAGAAACTGCTTTGTGATGTGTGAATTCATTTCAAAGGATTACACCACTCTTTCATGAGGAGTTTGCTAGCACTGTGTTTGTAGAATCTCACGAGTGATATCTTGGATAGCGTTGAATCCCATGGTGAATCTTGAAATCTCCTCAGACCAATCTGCAGAGAGGCCTCCTCTGAAACTCCTTTGCTGTGGGTGACTTCGGCTCACAGAGTTCTACCATTGTTTCCCTTGAGACGCTTGCTAACAGTGTTTTCGCAGAATCTGCTCTAAGACCCACAGTGGGGCTCCGAGACCACAAATAACCTCAGCTCGAAAACGAAAAATAGAAGCTTTCTGAGAAACTGCTTTGTGATGTGTGACTTCAACTCACTGAATTACACCTGCGTTTCATGGAGCCGTTGGCTACCCCCGTTTCTGTGGAATCTGGAAACTGATATTTCAGACCCCTTTGAGGACTACGGGGCCAAAGGAAATATCCTCCGTTACAAAGGAGAAAGAAGCTTTCTGAGAAACTTCTTTGTGATCTGTGAATTCATCTCACAGAATTGCAGCTTTCTCCTAATGAAGCCCTTCGCGAAGACTGTTCTCGTGGAATTTGCAAAGTGATATTTGGGAGCTCACTGAGGGCTCCGGTGAAAAGGAAATAGCCTCAGATGCACACTGGAAAGAAGCTTTGTGAGAAACTGCATTGCGCTGTGTGAGTGCACCTCCCAGAGTTACACTTTTCCGTGATGAGTTTGACAAGACCGTTTAGTTGAAATCCGCAATGGGAGACTTCTTGGAGCTAGGCAGCTTACCGTGACAAAGGAAGTATCCCTAGATAAAAATGACAGAAGCTTCCTCAGAAATTGCTTTCAGATACGTGACTTCATCTGACCGAGTTACATCACTGTTTCTTGGAGCCGTTTCCCAGCACTGTTTATGTGGATTCTGAGAACTGATATTTCGGATGGGTTTGGAGAGTGTGGGGAGAAAGGGATTATCCTCCGAGAAAAAGCAGGGTGCAGCTTTCTGAGAAACAGCTTTGTGACGTGTGAGTTCATTTCAAAGGCTTTCACCACTCTTGGGAGCACACGGAGGGATATGGTGAGAAAAGAAAGGTCCTCAGATAAAAACTGGAAAGAAGCCTTCGGAGAAACTGCATTGTGACATGTGAATGCGACTCCTAGACTTCCACGCAACTTTTCACTGACCCGTTTGCTAACACTGTTTGATTGCAGTCTGCACTGGGCTATTTCTCAGCGCAATGAAGCTTACGGTGACCCAGGAAATATCGTAAATGAAAACTGGAAAGAAGCTTTGTGAGAAACTTCTCAGTGAAACGTGAATTCATCTCAAAGAGTTCCCACTTAGTCTTCGCGAAGCAGTTTGCTAACACCGTTTTCCTGGAATCTGCGTAGCACTATCTGGGAGTGCATTGAGGGCCCACGGTGAAAACGGAAACATCCTCAGATCGTAACGAGAAAGAAGCTGTCTCCGAAATTGCTTTGTGATGTGTCAGTTCACCAAACAGAGTTTCACCTTCCCTTCTTGTAGCCCTTTGCCAGCACTGTTTCCCTGGATTCTGCAAAGTGATATTTGGGAGCTCATTGAGGGCTACGGGGAAAAGGAAATAGCCTCAGATAAAAACTGGAAGGAAGCGTTCTGAGAAACTGCATTGCGATGTGTGAATGCAACTCACAGTGTGACACTTGTCTCTTCAGTGACCAGTTTGCTCACACAGTTTCCTTGAAATCTGCCTTGGGATGCTTCTTAGCGCAATGAAGCTTACGGTGACAAAGGAAATCTCCTCAGAAAACATTAAAAGAAGCTTTCTTAGAAACTGGTTTGCGATGTGTGAAATCATCTCCCGGCGTTACATCGGCGTTTCGTGGGGCAGTCGTTTAACACTGTCTCTCAGGAACGCGAGAAGGGCTACTTTGGATGGAATTGAGGCCTACGCTGATGAAGGACATATCCCCCATTAAAAACGTGAGAGAAGCTTTGTGAGACACTTCTCTGTGCTACGTGAATTCAACACATAGAGTTACAGCTGAATCTTCAGAAGCAGTTTGCCACCACTGTTTTCCGGGAATCTGCAAAGTGATATTTGGGGGCGCATTCAGGGCCCATGGTGCAAAAGGAAACATCCTCGGACGATAACTAGAAAGAAGCTGACTCAGACATTGCTTTGTGATGTTGAATTCCCCACACGGAGCTTCACCTTTATCCTCTTGTAGCAGTATGCTAACACTGTTTTCATGGATTCCGCAAAGGGATGTTTGGGAGCTCATTGAGGCCTATGGTGAAAAGGGAAATATCCTCAGACACAAACAAGAAAGAAGTGTTTTGAGAAACGGCGTTGGGATGTGTGAATGCAACTCACGGAGTTACAGTTTTCTCTTCAGTGATCAACTTGCTCACACAGTTTTCCTGAAATCTGCCATGGCATATATTTCTTAGCGCAATGAAGCTTACAGAGGGCATAGCCTCAGATAAAATGAGAAAAGAAGCTGTCTTAGAAACTGGATCGTGATGTGAGAATTCATCTCACAGAGTTACACACCCCTTTCGTGGAAGAGTCATTTAACACTGTCTTTGAGGAACCTGAGAAGGGCTACTTCGGTTCGAATTCAGGCCTACGCTGAAATACCCTCGATACAAAACGTGAGCGAAGCTGTGTGAGAAACTTCTCTGTGATACGTGAATTCATCACACAGAGTTATAACTGAGTCTTCAGGAAGCAGTTTGCTAACACCGTTTTCGTGGAATCTGCAAAGTGATATTTGGGGGCGCATTGAGGCCCATAGTGAACACGGAAACATCCTCCGATATGAACTAGAAAGAAGCAGTCTCAGAAATTGCTCTGTGATGTTGAATCCACCACACAGAGATTCACCTTTACCTTCTTGTAGCAGTTTGCTAACACTGTTGCCGTGGATTCTGCAAAGTGACATTTGGGAGCTCATTGTGGGCTACGGGGAAAAGAAAATATCCTCAGATAAGAAGCGGAAGGAAGCTTTCTGAGAAACTGCATTGCGGTGTGTGAATGCACCTCACGGAGTTACACTCTTCTCTTCAGTGATCAGTTTGCCAACACCGTTTTCTTGAAGCTTGCGATGAGATACTTCACAGCGCTAGCAGCTTACGGTGACAAAGGAAATATCCTCAGATAAGAAATGAAAGAAGCTTCCTCGGGAATTGCTTTCAGATACGAGACTTCAGCTCCCAGAGTTACATCACTGTGTCTTGGAGCCGTTTTCTAGCACTGTTTTTGTGGATTCTGAGAACTGATAATTCCGGATGGGAACTGATAATTTCGGCTGGGAGGCAGGAACTATCCTCCGAGAAAAAGCGGAAGGAAGCTTTCTGAGAAACTGCTTTGTGATGTGTGAATTCATTTCAAAGGGTTACACCACTCTTTCATGAGGAGTTTGCTAGCACTGTGTTTGTAGAATCTCACGAGTGATATCTTGGATAGCGTTGAATCCCATGGTGAATCATGAAATCTCCTCAGACCAATCTGCAGAGAGGCCTCCTCTGAAACTCCTTTGCTGTGGGTGACTTCGGCTCACAGAGTTCTACCATTGTTTCCCTTGAGACGCTTGCTAACAGTGTTTTCGCAGAATCTGCTCTAAGACCCACAGTGGGGCTCCGAGACCACAAATAACCTCAGCTCGAAAACGAAAAATAGAAGCTTTCTGAGAAACTGCTTTGTGATGTGTGACTTCAACTCACTGAATTACACCTGCGTTTCATGGAGCCGTTGGCTACCCCCGTTTCTGTGGAATCTGGAAACTGATATTTCAGACCCCTTTGAGGACTACGGGGCCAAAGGAAATATCCTCCGTTACAAAGGAGAAAGAAGCTTTCTGAGAAACTTCTTTGTGATCTGTGAATTCATCTCACAGAATTGCAGCTTTCTCCTAATGAAGCCCTTCGCGAAGACTGTTCTCGTGGAATTTGCAAAGTGATATTTGGGAGCTCACTGAGGGCTCCGGTGAAAAGGAAATAGCCTCAGATGCACACTGGAAAGAAGCTTAGTGAGAAACTGCATTGCGCTGTGTGAGTGCACCTCCCAGAGTTACACTTTTCCGTGATGAGTTTGACAAGACCGTTTAGTTGAAATCCGCAATGGGAGACTTCTTGGAGCTAGGCAGCTTACCGTGACAAAGGAAGTATCCCTAGATAAAAATGACAGAAGCTTCCTCAGAAATTGCTTTCAGATACGTGACTTCATCTGACCGAGTTACATCACTGTTTCTTGGAGCCGTTTCCCAGCACTGTTTATGTGGATTCTGAGAACTGATATTTCGGATGGGTTTGGAGAGTGTGGGGAGAAAGGGATTATCCTCCGAGAAAAAGCAGGGTGCAGCTTTCTGAGAAACAGCTTTGTGACGTGTGAGTTCATTTCAAAGGCTTTCACCACTCTTGGGAGCACACGGAGGGATATGGTGAGAAAAGAAAGGTCCTCAGATAAAAACTGGAAAGAAGCCTTCGGAGAAACTGCATTGTGACATGTGAATGCGACTCCTAGACTTCCACGCAACTTTTCACTGACCCGTTTGCTAACACTGTTTGATTGCAGTCTGCACTGGGCTATTTCTCAGCGCAATGAAGCTTACGGTGACCCAGGAAATATCGTAAATGAAAACTGGAAAGAAGCTTTGTGAGAAACTTCTCAGTGAAACGTGAATTCATCTCAAAGAGTTCCCACTTAGTCTTCGCGAAGCAGTTTGCTAACACCGTTTTCCTGGAATCTGCGTAGCACTATCTGGGAGTGCATTGAGGGCCCACGGTGAAAACGGAAACATCCTCAGATCGTAACGAGAAAGAAGCTGTCTCCGAAATTGCTTTGTGATGTGTCAGTTCACCACACAGAGTTTCACCTTCCCTTCTTGTAGCCCTTTGCCAGCACTGTTTCCCTGGATTCTGCAAAGTGATATTTGGGAGCTCATTGAGGGCTACGGGGAAAAGGAAATAGCCTCAGATAAAAACTGGAAGGAAGCGTTCTGAGAAACTGCATTGCGATGTGTGAATGCAACTCACAGTGTGACACTTGTCTCTTCAGTGACCAGTTTGCTCACACAGTTTCCTTGAAATCTGCCTTGGGATGCTTCTTAGCGCAATGAAGCTTACGGTGACAAAGGAAATCTCCTCAGAAAACATTAAAAGAAGCTTTCTTAGAAACTGGTTTGCGATGTGTGAAATCATCTCCCGGCGTTACATCGGCGTTTCGTGGGGCAGTCGTTTAACACTGTCTCTCAGGAACGCGAGAAGGGCTACTTTGGATGGAATTGAGGCCTACGCTGATGAAGGACATATCCCCCATTAAAAACGTGAGAGAAGCTTTGTGAGACACTTCTCTGTGCTACGTGAATTCAACACATAGAGTTACAGCTGAATCTTCAGGAAGCAGTTTGCCACCACTGTTTTCCGGGAATCTGCAAAGTGATATTTGGGGGCGCATTCAGGGCCCATGGTGCAAAAGGAAACATCCTCGGACGATAACTAGAAAGAAGCTGACTCAGACATTGCTTTGTGATGTTGAATTCCCCACACGGAGCTTCACCTTTATCCTCTTGTAGCAGTATGCTAACACTGTTTTCATGGATTCCGCAAAGGGATGTTTGGGAGCTCATTGAGGCCTATGGTGAAAAGGGAAATATCCTCAGACACAAACAAGAAAGAAGTGTTTTGAGAAACGGCGTTGGGATGTGTGAATGCAACTCACGGAGTTACAGTTTTCTCTTCAGTGATCAACTTGCTCACACAGTTTTCCTGAAATCTGCCATGGCATATATTTCTTAGCGCAATGAAGCTTACAGAGGGCATAGCCTCAGATAAAATGAGAAAAGAAGCTGTCTTAGAAACTGGATCGTGATGTGAGAATTCATCTCACAGAGTTACACACCCCTTTCGTGGAAGAGTCATTTAACACTGTCTTTGAGGAACCTGAGAAGGGCTACTTCGGTTCGAATTCAGGCCTACGCTGAAATACCCTCGATACAAAACGTGAGCGAAGCTGTGTGAGAAACTTCTCTGTGATACGTGAATTCATCACACAGAGTTATAACTGAGTCTTCAGGAAGCAGTTTGCTAACACCGTTTTCGTGGAATCTGCAAAGTGATATTTGGGGGCGCATTGAGGCCCATAGTGAACACGGAAACATCCTCCGATATGAACTAGAAAGAAGCAGTCTCAGAAATTGCTCTGTGATGTTGAATCCACCACACAGAGATTCACCTTTACCTTCTTGTAGCAGTTTGCTAACACTGTTGCCGTGGATTCTGCAAAGTGACATTTGGGAGCTCATTGTGGGCTACGGGGAAAAGAAAATATCCTCAGATAAGAAGCGGAAGGAAGCTTTCTGAGAAACTGCATTGCGGTGTGTGAATGCACCTCACGGAGTTACACTCTTCTCTTCAGTGATCAGTTTGCCAACACCGTTTTCTTGAAGCTTGCGATGAGATACTTCACAGCGCTAGCAGCTTACGGTGACAAAGGAAATATCCTCAGATAAGAAATGAAAGAAGCTTCCTCGGGAATTGCTTTCAGATACGAGACTTCAGCTACCAGAGTTACATCACTGTGTCTTGGAGCCGTTTTCTAGCACTGTTTTTGTGGATTCTGAGAACTGATAATTCCGGATGGGAACTGATAATTTCGGCTGGGAGGCAGGAACTATCCTCCGAGAAAAAGCGGAAGGAAGCTTTCTGAGAAACTGCTTTGTGATGTGTGAATTCATTTCAAAGGGTTACACCACTCTTTCATGAGGAGTTTGCTAGCACTGTGTTTGTAGAATCTCACGAGTGATATCTTGGATAGCGTTGAATCCCATGGTGAATCATGAAATCTCCTCAGACCAATCTGCAGAGAGGCCTCCTCTGAAACTCCTTTGCTGTGGGTGACTTCGGCTCACAGAGTTCTACCATTGTTTCCCTTGAGACGCTTGCTAACAGTGTTTTCGCAGAATGTGCTCTAAGACACACAGTGGGGCTCCGAGACCACAAATAACCTCAGCTCGAAAACGAAAAATAGAAGCTTTCTGAGAAACTGCTTTGTGATGTGTGACTTCAACTCACTGAATTACACCTGCGTTTCATGGAGCCGTTGGCTACCCCCGTTTCTGTGGAATCTGGAAACTGATATTTCAGACCCCTTTGAGGACTACGGGGCCAAAGGAAATATCCTCCGTTACAAAGGAGAAAGAAGCTTTCTGAGAAACTTCTTTGTGATCTGTGAATTCATCTCACAGAATTGCAGCTTTCTCCTAATGAAGCCCTTCGCGAAGACTGTTCTCGTGGAATTTGCAAAGTGATATTTGGGAGCTCACTGAGGGCTCCGGTGAAAAGGAAATAGCCTCAGATGCACACTGGAAAGAAGCTTAGTGAGAAACTGCATTGCGCTGTGTGAGTGCACCTCCCAGAGTTACACTTTTCCGTGATGAGTTTGACAAGACCGTTTAGTTGAAATCCGCAATGGGAGACTTCTTGGAGCTAGGCAGCTTACCGTGACAAAGGAAGTATCCCTAGATAAAAATGACAGAAGCTTCCTCAGAAATTGCTTTCAGATACGTGACTTCATCTGACCGAGTTACATCACTGTTTCTTGGAGCCGTTTCCCAGCACTGTTTATGTGGATTCTGAGAACTGATATTTCGGATGGGTTTGGAGAGTGTGGGGAGAAAGGGATTATCCTCCGAGAAAAAGCAGGGTGCAGCTTTCTGAGAAACAGCTTTGTGACGTGTGAGTTCATTTCAAAGGCTTTCACCACTCTTGGGAGCACACGGAGGGATATGGTGAGAAAAGAAAGGTCCTCAGATAAAAACTGGAAAGAAGCCTTCGGAGAAACTGCATTGTGACATGTGAATGCGACTCCTAGACTTCCACGCAACTTTTCACTGACCCGTTTGCTAACACTGTTTGATTGCAGTCTGCACTGGGCTATTTCTCAGCGCAATGAAGCTTACGGTGACCCAGGAAATATCGTAAATGAAAACTGGAAAGAAGCTTTGTGAGAAACTTCTCAGTGAAACGTGAATTCATCTCAAAGAGTTCCCACTTAGTCTTCGCGAAGCAGTTTGCTAACACCGTTTTCCTGGAATCTGCGTAGCACTATCTGGGAGTGCATTGAGGGCCCACGGTGAAAACGGAAACATCCTCAGATCGTAACGAGAAAGAAGCTGTCTCCGAAATTGCTTTGTGATGTGTCAGTTCACCACACAGAGTTTCACCTTCCCTTCTTGTAGCCCTTTGCCAGCACTGTTTCCCTGGATTCTGCAAAGTGATATTTGGGAGCTCATTGAGGGCTACGGGGAAAAGGAAATAGCCTCAGATAAAAACTGGAAGGAAGCGTTCTGAGAAACTGCATTGCGATGTGTGAATGCAACTCACAGTGTGACACTTGTCTCTTCAGTGACCAGTTTGCTCACACAGTTTCCTTGAAATCTGCCTTGGGATGCTTCTTAGCGCAATGAAGCTTACGGTGACAAAGGAAATCTCCTCAGAAAACATTAAAAGAAGCTTTCTTAGAAACTGGTTTGCGATGTGTGAAATCATCTCCCGGCGTTACATCGGCGTTTCGTGGGGCAGTCGTTTAACACTGTCTCTCAGGAACGCGAGAAGGGCTACTTTGGATGGAATTGAGGCCTACGCTGATGAAGGACATATCCCCCATTAAAAACGTGAGAGAAGCTTTGTGAGACACTTCTCTGTGCTACGTGAATTCAACACATAGAGTTACAGCTGAATCTTCAGGAAGCAGTTTGCCACCACTGTTTTCCGGGAATCTGCAAAGTGATATTTGGGGGCGCATTCAGGGCCCATGGTGCAAAAGGAAACATCCTCGGACGATAACTAGAAAGAAGCTGACTCAGACATTGCTTTGTGATGTTGAATTCCCCACACGGAGCTTCACCTTTATCCTCTTGTAGCAGTATGCTAACACTTTTTTCATGGATTCCGCAAAGGGATGTTTGGGAGCTCATTGAGGCCTATGGTGAAAAGGGAAATATCCTCAGACACAAACAAGAAAGAAGTGTTTTGAGAAACGGCGTTGGGATGTGTGAATGCAACTCACGGAGTTACAGTTTTCTCTTCAGTGATCAACTTGCTCACACAGTTTTCCTGAAATCTGCCATGGCATATATTTCTTAGCGCAATGAAGCTTACAGAGGGCATAGCCTCAGATAAAATGAGAAAAGAAGCTGTCTTAGAAACTGGATCGTGATGTGAGAATTCATCTCACAGAGTTACACACCCCTTTCGTGGAAGAGTCATTTAACACTGTCTTTGAGGAACCTGAGAAGGGCTACTTCGGTTCGAATTCAGGCCTACGCTGAAATACCCTCGATACAAAACGTGAGCGAAGCTGTGTGAGAAACTTCTCTGTGATACGTGAATTCATCACACAGAGTTATAACTGAGTCTTCAGGAAGCAGTTTGCTAACACCGTTTTCGTGGAATCTGCAAAGTGATATTTGGGGGCGCATTGAGGCCCATAGTGAACACGGAAACATCCTCCGATATGAACTAGAAAGAAGCAGTCTCAGAAATTGCTCTGTGATGTTGAATCCACCACACAGAGATTCACCTTTACCTTCTTGTAGCAGTTTGCTAACACTGTTGCCGTGGATTCTGCAAAGTGACATTTGGGAGCTCATTGTGGGCTACGGGGAAAAGAAAATATCCTCAGATAAGAAGCGGAAGGAAGCTTTCTGAGAAACTGCATTGCGGTGTGTGAATGCACCTCACGGAGTTACACTCTTCTCTTCAGTGATCAGTTTGCCAACACCGTTTTCTTGAAGCTTGCGATGAGATACTTCACAGCGCTAGCAGCTTACGGTGACAAAGGAAATATCCTCAGATAAGAAATGAAAGAAGCTTCCTCGGGAATTGCTTTCAGATACGAGACTTCAGCTCCCAGAGTTACATCACTGTGTCTTGGAGCCGTTTTCTAGCACTGTTTTTGTGGATTCTGAGAACTGATAATTCCGGATGGGAACTGATAATTTCGGCTGGGAGGCAGGAACTATCCTCCGAGAAAAAGCGGAAGGAAGCTTTCTGAGAAACTGCTTTGTGATGTGTGAATTCATTTCAAAGGGTTACACCACTCTTTCATGAGGAGTTTGCTAGCACTGTGTTTGTAGAATCTCACGAGTGATATCTTGGATAGCGTTGAATCCCATGGTGAATCATGAAATCTCCTCAGACCAATCTGCAGAGAGGCCTCCTCTGAAACTCCTTTGCTGTGGGTGACTTCGGCTCACAGAGTTCTACCATTGTTTCCCTTGAGACGCTTGCTAACAGTGTTTTCGCAGAATCTGCTCTAAGACACACAGTGGGGCTCCGAGACCACAAATAACCTCAGCTCGAAAACGAAAAATAGAAGCTTTCTGAGAAACTGCTTTGTGATGTGTGACTTCAACTCACTGAATTACACCTGCGTTTCATGGAGCCGTTGGCTACCCCCGTTTCTGTGGAATCTGGAAACTGATATTTCAGACCCCTTTGAGGACTACGGGGCCAAAGGAAATATCCTCCGTTACAAAGGAGAAAGAAGCTTTCTGAGAAACTTCTTTGTGATCTGTGATGTGAAACATCTCACAGAATTGCAGCTGTCTCCTAATGAAGCCCTTCGCGAAGACTGTTCTCGTGGAATTTGCAAAGTGATATTTGGGAGCTCACTGAGGGCTCCGGTGAAAAGGAAATAGCCTCAGATGCACACTGGAAAGAAGCTTTGTGAGAAACTGCATTGCGCTGTGTGAGTGCACCTCCCAGAGTTACACTTTTCCGTGATGAGTTTGACAAGACCGTTTCCTTGCAATCCGCAATGGGAGACTTCTTGGAGCTACGCACCTTACCGTGACAAAGGAAGTATCCCTAGATAAAAATGACAGAAGCTTCCTCAGAAATTGCTTTCAGATACGTGACTTCATCTGACCGAGTTACATCACTGTTTCTTGGAGCCGTTTCCCAGCACTGTTTATGTGGATTCTGAGAACTGATATTTCGGATGGGTTTGGAGAGTGTGGGGAGAAAGGGATTATCCTCCGAGAAAAAGCAGGGTGCAGCTTTCTGAGAAACAGCTTTGTGACGTGTGAGTTCATTTCAAAGGCTTTCACCACTCTTGGGAGCACACGGAGGGATATGGTGAGAAAAGAAAGGTCCTCAGATAAAAACTGGAACGAAGCCTTCGGAGAAACTGCATTGTGACATGTGAATGCGACTCCTAGACTTCCACGCAACTTTTCACTGACCCGTTTGCTAACACTGTTTGATTGCAGTCTGCACTGGGCTATTTCTCAGCGCAATGAAGCTTACGGTGACCCAGGAAATATCGTAAATGAAAACTGGAAAGAAGCTTTGTGAGAAACTTCTCAGTGAAACGTGAATTCATCTCACAGAGTTCCCACTTAGTCTTCGCGAAGCAGTTTGCTAACACCGTTTTCCTGGAATCTGCGTAGTACTATCTGGGAGCGCATTGAGGGCCCACGGTGAAAACGGAAACATCCTCAGATCGTAACGAGAAAGAAGCTGTCTCCGAAATTGCTTTGTGATGTGTCAGTTCACCACCCACAGATTCACCTTCCCTTCTTGTAGCCCTTTGCCAGCACTGTTTCCCTGGATTCTGCAAAGTGATATTTGGGAGCTCATTGAGGGCTACGGGGAAAAGGAAATAGCCTCAGATAAAAACTGGAAGGAAGCGTTCTGAGAAACTGCATTGCGATGTGTGAATGCAACTCACAGAGCGACACTTGTCTCTTCAGTGACCAGTTTGCTCACACAGTTTCCTTGAAATCTGCCTTGGGATGCTTCTTAGCGCAATGAAGCTTACGGTGACAAAGGAAATCTCCTCAGAAAACATTAAAAGAAGCTTTCTTAGAAACTGGTTTGCGATGTGTGAAATCATCTCCCAGCGTTACATCGGCGTTTCGTGGGGCAGTCGTTTAACACTGTCTCTCAGGAACCCGAGAAGGGCTACTTTGGATGGAATTGAGGCCTACGCTGATGAAGGACATATCCCCCATTAAAAACGTGAGAGAAGCTTTGTGAGACACTTCTCTGTGCTACGTGAATTTAACACATAGAGTTACAGCTGAATCTTCAGGAAGCAGTTTGCCACCACAGTTTTCCGGGAATCTGCAAAGTGATATTTGGGGGCGCATTCAGGGCCCATGGTGCCAAAGGAAACATCCTCAGACGATAACTAGAAAGAAGCTGACTCAGACATTGCTTTGTGATGTTGAATTCCCCACACGGAGCTTCACCTTTACCATCTTGTAGCAGTATGCTAACACTGTTTTCATGGATTCCGCAAAGGGATGTTTGGGAGCTCATTGAGGCCTATGGTGAAAAGGGAAATATCCTCAGACACAAACAAGAAAGAAGTGTTTTGAGAAACGGCGTTGGGATGTGTGAATGCAACTCACGGAGTTACAGTTTTCTCTTCAGTGATCAACTTGTTCACACAGTTTTCCTGAAATCTGCCATGGCATATATTTCTTAGCGCAATGAAGCTTACAGAGGGCATAGCCTCAGATAAAATGAGAAAAGAAGCTGTCTTAGAAACTGGATCGTGATGTGAGAATTCATCTCACAGAGTTACACACCCCTTTCGTGGAAGAGTCATTTAACACTGTCTTTGAGGAACCTGAGAAGGGCTACTTCGGTTCGAATTCAGGCCTACGCTGAAATACCCTCGATGCAAAACGTGAGCGAAGCTGTGTGAGAAACTTCTCTGTGATACGTGAATTCATCACACAGAGTTACAACTGAGTCTCCAGGAAGCAGTTTGCTAACACCGTTTTCGTGGAATCTGCAAAGTGATATTTGGGGGCGCATTGAGGCCCATAGTGAACACGGAAACATCCTCCGATATTAACTAGAAAGAAGCAGTCTCAGAAATTGCTCTGTGATGTTGAATCCACCACACAGAGATTCACCTTTACCTTCTTGTAGCAGTTTGCTAACACTGTTGCCGTGGATTCTGCAAAGTGATCTTTGGGAGCTCATTGTGGGCTACGGGGAAAAGAAAATATCCTCAGATAAGAAGCAGAAGGAAGCTTTCTGAGAAACTGCATTGCGGTGTGTGAATGCACCTCACGGAGTTACACTCTTCTCTTCAGTGATCAGTTTGCCAACACCGTTTTCTTGAAGCTTGCGATGAGATACTTCTCAGCGCTAGAAGCTTACGGTGACAAAGGAAATATCCTCAGATAAGAAATGAAAGAAGCTTCCTCGGGAATTGCTTTCAGATACGAGACTTCAGCTCCCAGAGTTACATCACTGTGTCTTGGAGCCGTTTCCTAGCACTGTTTTTGTGGATTCTGAGAACTGATAATTTCGGATGGGAACTGATAATTTCGGCTGGGAAGCAGGAACTATCCTCCGAGAAAAAGCGGAAGTAAGCTTTCTGAGAAACTGCTTTGTGATGTGTGAATTCATTTCAAAGGGTTACACCACTCTTTCATGAGGAGTTTTCTAGCACTGTGTTTGTAGAATCTCACGAGTGATATCTTGGATAGCGTTGAATCCCATGGTGAATCATGAAATCTCCTCAGACCAATCTGCAGAGAGGCCTCCTCTGAAACTCCTTTGCTGTGGGTGACTTCGGCTCACAGAGTTCTACCATTGTTTCCCTTGAGACGCTTGCTAACAGTGTTTTCGCAGAATCTGCTCTAAGACCCACAGTGGGGCTCCGAGACCACAAATAACCTCAGATCGAAAACGAAAAATAGAAGCTTTCTGAGAAACTGCTTTGTGATGTGTGACTTCAACTCACTGAATTACACCTGCGTTTCATGGAGCCGTTGGCTACCCCCGTTTCTGTGGAATCTGGAAACTGATATTTCAGACCCCTTTGAGGACTACGGGGCCAAAGGAAATATCCTCCGTTACAAAGGAGAAAGAAGCTTTCTGAGAAACTTCTTTGTGATCTGTGAATTCATCTCACAGAATTGCAGCTTTCTCCTAATGAAGCCCTTCGCGAAGACTGTCCTCGTGGAATTTGCAAAGTGATATTTGGGAGCTCACTGAGGGCTCCGGTGAAAAGGAAATAGCCTCAGATGCACACTGGAAAGAAGCTTTGTGAGAAACTGCATTGCGCTGTGTGAGTGCACCTCCCAGAGTTACACTTTTCCGTGATGAGTTTGACAAGACCGTTTCCTTGCAATCCGCAATGGGAGACTTCTTGGAGCTACGCAGCTTACCGTGACAAAGGAAGTATCCCTAGATAAAAATGACAGAAGCTTCCTCAGAAATTGCTTTCAGATACGTGACTTCATCTGACCGAGTTACATCACTGTTTCTTGGAGCCGTTTCCCAGCACTGTTTATGTGGATTCTGAGAACTGATATTTCGGATGGGTTTGGAGAGTGTGGGGAGAAAGGGATTATCCTCCGAGAAAAAGCAGGGTGCAGCTTTCTGAGAAACAGCTTTGTGACGTGTGAGTTCATTTCAAAGGCTTTCACCACTCTTGGGAGCACACGGAGGGATATGGTGAGAAAAGAAAGGTCCTCAGATAAAAACTGGAAAGAAGCCTTCGGAGAAACTGCATTGTGACATGTGAATGCGACTCCTAGACTTCCACGCAACTTTTCACTGACCCGTTTGCTAACACTGTTTGATTGCAGTCTGCACTGGGCTATTTCTCAGTGCAATGAAGCTTACGGTGACCCAGTAAATATCATAAATGAAAACTGGAAAGAAGCTTTGTGAGAAATATCTCAGTGAAACGTGAATTCATCTCACAGAGTTCCCACTTAGTCTTCGCGAAGCAGTTTGCTAACACTGTTTTCCTGGAATCTGCGTAGTAGTATCTGGGAGCACATTGAGGTCCCACGGTGAAAACGGAAACATCCTCCGATCGTAACGAGAAAGAAGCTGTCTCCGAAATTGCTTTGTGATGTGTCAGTTCACCACACAGAGATTCACCTTCCCTTCTTGTAGCCCTTTGCCAGCACTGTTTCCCTGGATTCCGCAAAGTGATATTTGGGAGCTCATTGAGGGCTACGGGTAAAAGGAAATAGCCTCAGATAAAAACTGGAAGGAAGCGTTCTGAGAAACTGCATTGCGATGTGTGAATGCAACTCACAGAGTGACACTTGTCTCTTCAGTGACCAGTTTGCTCACACAGTTTCCTTGAAATCTGCCTTGGGATGCTTCTTAGCGCAATGAAGCTTACGGTGACAAAGGAAATCTCCTCAGAAAACATGAAAAGAAGCTTTCTTAGAAACTGGTTTGCGATGTGTTAAAACATCTCCCAGCGTTACATCGGTGTTTCGTGGGGCTGTCGTTTAACACTGTCTCTCAGGAACGCGAGAAGGGCTACTTTGGATGGAATTGAGGCCTACGCTGATGAAGGACATATCCCCCATTAAAAACGTGAGAGAAGCTTTGTGAGACACTTCTCTGTGCTACGTGAATTCAACACATAGAGTTACAGCTGAATCTTCAGGAAGCAGTTTGCCACCACTGTTTTCCGGGAATCTGCAAAGTGATATTTGGGGGCGCATTCAGGGCCCATTGTGCCAAAGGAAACATCCTCAGACGATAACTAGAAAGAAGCTGACTCAGACATTGCTTTGTGATGTTGAATTCCCCACACGGAGCTTCACCTTTACCATCTTGTAGCAGTATGCTAACACTGTTTTCATGGATTCCGCAAAGGGATGTTTGGGAGCTCATTGAGGCCTATGGTGAAAAGGGAAATATCCTCAGACACAAACAAGAAAGAAGTGTTTTGAGAAACGGCGTTGGGATGTGTGAATGCAACTCACGGAGTTACAGTTTTCTCTTCAGTGATCAACTTGCTCACACAGTTTTCCTGAAATCTGCCATGGCATATATTTCTTAGCGCAATGAAGCTTACAGAGGGCATAGCCTCAGATAAAATGAGAAAAGAAGCTGCCTTAGAAACTGGATCGTGATGTGAGAATTCATCTCACAGAGTTACACACCCCTTTCGTGGAAGAGTCATTTAACACTGTCTTTGAGGAACCTGAGAAGGGCTACTTCGGTTCGAATTCAGGCCTACGCTGAAATACCCTCGATGCAAAACGTGAGCGAAGCTGTGTGAGAAACTTCTCTGTGATACGTGAATTCATCACACAGAGTTACAACTGAGTCTTCAGGAAGCAGTTTGCTAACACCGTTTTCATGGAATCTGCAAAGTGATATTTGGGGGCGCATTGAGGCCCATAGTGAACACGGAAACATCCTCCGATATTAACTAGAAAGAAGCAGTCTCAGAAATTGCTCTGTGATGTTGAATCCACCACACAGAGATTCACCTTTACCTTCTTGTAGCAGTTTGCTAACACTGTTGCCGTGGATTCTGCAAAGTGATCTTTGGGAGCTCATTGTGGGCTACGGGGAAAAGAAAATATCCTCAGATAAGAAGCGGAAAGAAGCTTTCTGAGAAACTGCATTGCGGTGTGTGAATGCACCTCACGGAGTTACACTCTTCTCTTCAGTGATCAGTTTGCCAACACCGTTTTCTTGAAGCTTGCGATGAGATACTTCTCAGCGCTAGCAGCTTACGGTGACAAAGGAAGTATCCTCAGATAAGAAATGAAAGAAGCTTCCTCGGGAATTGCTTTCAGATACGAGACTTCAGCTCCCAGAGTTACATCACTGTGTCTTGGAGCCGTTTCCTAGCACTGTTTTTGTGGATTCTGAGAACTGATAATTTCGGATGGGAACTGATAATTTCGGCTGGGAGGCAGGAACTATCCTCCGAGAAAAAGCGGAAGGAAGCTTTCTGAGAAACTGCTTTGTGATGTGTGAATTCATTTCAAAGGGTTACACCACTCTTTCATGAGGAGTTTGCTAGCACTGTGTTTGTAGAATCTCACGAGTGATATCTTGGATAGCGTTGAATCCCATGGTGAATCATGAAATCTCCTCAGACCAATCTGCAGAGAGGCCTCCTCTGAAACTCCTTTGCTGTGGGTGACTTCGGCTCACAGAGTTCTACCATTGTTTCCCTTGAGACGCTTGCTAACAGTGTTTTCGCAGAATCTGCTCTAAGACACACAGTGGGGCTCCGACACCACAAATAACCTCAGCTCGAAAACGAAAAATAGAAGCTTTCTGAGAAACTGCTTTGTGATGTGTGACTTCAACTCACTGAATTCCACCTGCGTTTCATGGAGCCGTTGGCTACCCCCGTTTCTGTGGAATCTGGAAACTGATATTTCAGACCCCTTTGAGGACTACGGGGCCAAAGGAAATATCCTCCGTTACAAAGGAGAAAGAAGCTTTCTGAGAAACTTCTTTGTGATCTGTGAATTCATCTCACAGAATTGCAGCTTTCTCCTAATGAAGCCCTTCGCGAAGACTGTTCTCGTGGAATTTGCAAAGTGATATTTGGGAGCTCACTGAGGGCTCCGGTGAAAAGGAAATAGCCTCAGATGCACACTGGAAAGAAGCTTTGTGAGAAACTGCATTGCGCTGTGTGAGTGCACCTCCCAGAGTTACACTTTTCAGGGATGAGTTTGACAAGACCGTTTCCTTGAAATCCGCAATGGGAGACTTCTTGGAGCTACGCAGCTTACCGTGACAAAGGAAGTATCCCTAGATAAAAATGACAGAAGCTTCCTCAGAAATTGCTTTCAGATACGTGACTTCATCTGACCGAGTTACATCACTGTTTCTTGGAGCCGTTTCCCAGCACTGTTTATGTGGATTCTGAGAACTGATATTTCGGATGGGTTTGGAGAGTGTGGGGAGAAAGGGATTATCCTCCGAGAAAAAGCAGGGTGCAGCTTTCTGAGAAACAGCTTTGTGACGTGTGAGTTCATTTCAAAGGCTTTCACCACTCTTGGGAGCACACGGAGGGATATGGTGAGAAAAGAAAGGTCCTCAGATAAAAACTGGAAAGAAGCCTTCGGAGAAACTGCATTGTGACATGTGAATGCGACTCCTAGACTTCCACGCAACTTTTCACTGACCCGTTTGCTAACACTGTTTGATTGCAGTCTGCACTGGGCTATTTCTCAGCGCAATGAAGCTTATGGTGACCCAGGAAATATCGTAAATGAAAACTGGAAAGAAGCTTTGTGAGAAACTTCTCAGTGAAACGTGAATTCATCTCACAGAGTTCCCACTTAGTCTTCGCGAAGCAGTTTGCTAACACCGTTTTCCTGGAATCTGCGTAGTACTATCTGGGAGCGCATTGAGGGCCCACGGTGAGAACGGAAACATCCTCAGATCATAACGAGAAAGAAGCTGTCTCCGAAATTGCTTTGTGATGTGTCAGTTCACCACACACAGATTCACCTTCCCTTCTTGTAGCCCTTTGCCAGCACTGTTTCCTTGGATTCTGCAAAGTGATATTTGGGAGCTCATTGAGGGCTACGGGGAAAAGGAAATAGCCTCAGCTAAAAACTGGAAGGAAGCGTTCTGAGAAACTGCATTGCGATGTGTGAATGCAACTCACAGAGCGACACTTGTCTCTTCAGTGACCAGTTTGCTCACACAGTTTCCTTGAAATCTGCCTTGGGATGCTTCTTAGCGCAATGAAGCTTACGGTGACAAAGGAAATCTCCTCAGAAAACATTAAAAGAAGCTTTCTTAGAAACTGGTTTGCGATGTGTGAAATCATCTCCCAACGTTACATCGGCGTTTCGTGGGGCAGTCGTTTAACACTGTCTCTCAGGAACCAGAGAAGGGCTACTTTGGATGGAATTGAGGCCTACGCTGATGAAGGACATATCCCCCATTAAAAACGTGAGAGAAGCTTTGTGAGACACTTCTCTGTGCTACGTGAATTCAACACATAGAGTTACAGCTGAATCTTCAGGAAGCAGTTTGCCACCACTGTTTTCCGGGAATCTGCAAAGTGATATTTGGGGGCGCATTCAGGGCCAATGGTGCCAAAGGAAACATCCTCAGACGATAACTAGAAAGAAGCTGACTCAGACATTGCTTTGTGATGTTGAATTCCCCACACGGAGCTTCACCTTTACCATCTTGTAGCAGTATGCTAACACTGTTTTCATGGATTCCGCAAAGGGATGTTTGGGAGCTCATTGAGGCCTATGGTGAAAAGGGAAATATCCTCAGACACAAACAAGAAAGAAGTGTTTTGAGAAACGGCGTTGGGATGTGTGAATGCAACTCACGGAGTTACAGTTTTCTCTTCAGTGATCAACTTGTTCACACAGTTTTCCTGAAATCTGCCATGGCATATATTTCTTAGCGCAATGAATCTTACAGAGGGCATAGCCTCAGATAAAATGAGAAAAGAAGCTGTCTTAGAAACTGGATCGTGATGTGAGAATTCATCTCACAGAGTTACACACCCCTTTCGTGGAAGAGTCATTTAACACTGTCTTTGAGGAACCTGAGAAGGGCTACTTCGGTTCGAATTCAGGCCTACGCTGAAATACCCTCGATGCAAAACGTGAGCGAAGCTCTGTGAGAAACTTCTCTGTGATACGTGAATTCATCACACAGAGTTACAACTGAGTCTTCAGGAAGCAGTTTGCTAACACCGTTTTCGTGGAATCTGCAAAGTGATATTTGGGGGCGCATTGAGGCCCATAGTGAACACGGTAACATGCTCCGATATTAACTAGAAAGAAGCAGTCTCAGAAATTGCTCTGTGATGTTGAATCCACCACACAGAGATTCACCTTTACCTTCTTGTAGCAGTTTGCTAACACTGTTGCCGTGGATTCTGCAAAGTGATCTTTGGGAGCTCATTGTGGGCTACGGGGAAAAGAAAATATCCTCAGATAAGAAGCGGAAGGAAGCTTTCTGAGAAACTGCATTGCGGTGTGTGAATGCACCTCACGGAGTTACACTCTTCTCTTCAGTGATCAGTTTGCCAACACCGTTTTCTTGAAGCTTGCGATGAGATACTTCTCAGCGCTAGCAGCTTACGGTGACAAAGGAAATATCCTCAGATAAGAAATGAAAGAAGCTTCCTCGGGAATTGCTTTCAGATACGAGACTTCAGCTCCCAGAGTTACATCACTGTGTCTTGGAGCCGTTTCCTAGCACTGTTTTTGTGGATTCTGAGAACTGATAATTTCGGATGGGAACTGATAATTTCGGCTGGGAGGCAGGAACTATCCTCCGAGAAAAAGCGGAAGGAAGCTTTCTGAGAAACTGCTTTGTGATGTGTGAATTCATTTCATAGGGTTACACCACTCTTTCATGAGGAGTTTGCTAGCACTGTGTTTGTAGAATCTCACAAGTGATATCTTGGATAGCGTTGAATCCCATGGTGAATCATGAAATCTCCTCAGACCAATCTGCAGAGAGGCCTCCCCTGAAACTCCTTTGCTGTGGGTGACTTCGGCTCACAGAGTTCTACCATTGTTTCCCTTGAGACGCTTGCTAACAGTGTTTTCGCAGAATCTGCTCTAAGACACACAGTGGGGCTCCGAGACCACAAATAACCTCAGCTCGAAAACGAAAAATAGAAGCTTTCTGAGAAACTGCTTTGTGATGTGTGACTTCAACTCACTGAATTCCACCTGCGTTTCATGGAGCCGTTGGCTACCCCCGTTTCTGTGGAATCTGGAAACTGATATTTCAGACCCCTTTGAGGACTACGGGGCCAAAGGAAATATCCTCCGTTACAAAGGAGAAAGAAGCTTTCTGAGAAACTTCTTTGTGATCTGTGAATTCATCTCACAGAATTGCAGCTTTCTCCTAATGAAGCCCTTCGCGAAGACTGTTCTCGTGGAATTTGCAAAGTGATATTTGGGAGCTCACTGAGGGCTCCGGTGAAAAGGAAATAGCCTCGGATGCACACTGGAAAGAAGCTTTGTGAGAAACTGCATTGCGCTGTGTGAGTGCACCTCCCAGAGTTACACATTTCCGTGATCAGTTTGACAAGACCGTTTCCTTGAAATCCGCAATGGGAGACTTCTTGGAGCTACGCAGCTTACCGTGACAAAGGAAGTATCCCTAGATAAAAATGACAGAAGCTTCCTCAGAAATTGCTTTCAGATACGTGACTTCATCTGACCGAGTTACATCACTGTTTCTTGGAGCCGTTTCCCAGCACTGTTTATGTGGATTCTGAGAACTGATATTTCGGATTGGTTTGGAGAGTGTGGGGAGAAAGGGATTATCCTCCGAGAAAAAGCAGGGTGCAGCTTTCTGAGAAACAGCTTTGTGACGTGTGAGTTCATTACAAAGGTTTTCACCACTCTTGGGATCACACGGAGGGATATGGTGAGAAAAGAAAGGTCCTCAGATAAAAACTGGAAAGAAGCCTTCGGAGAAACTGCATTGTGACATGTGAATGCGACTCCTAGACTTCCACGCAATTTTTCACTGACCCGTTTGCTAACACTGTTTGATTGCAGTCTGCACTGGGCTATTTCTCAGCGCAATGAAGCTTACGGTGACCCAGGAAATATCGTAAATGAAAACTGGAAAGAAGCTTTGTGAGAAACTTCTCAGTGAAACGTGAATTCATCTCACAGAGTTCCCACTTAGTCTTCGCGAAGCAGTTTGCTAACACCGTTTTCGTGGAATCTGCATAGTACTATCTGGGAGCGCATTAAGGGCCCACGGTGAAAACGGAAACATCCTCAGATCATAACGAGAAAGAAGCTGTCTCCGAAATTGCTTTGTGATGTGTCAGTTCACCACACAGAGATTCACCTTCCCTTCTTGTAGCCCTTTGCCAGCACTGTTTCCCTGGATTCTGCAAAGTGATATTTGGGAGCTCGTTGAGGGCTACGGGGAAAAGGAAATAGCCTCAGCTAAAAACTGGAAGGAAGCGTTCTGAGAAACTGCATTGCGATGTGTGAATGCAACTCACAGAGTGACACTTGTCTCTTCAGTGACCAGTTTGCTCACACAGTTTCCTTGAAATCTGCCTTGGGATGCTTCTTAGCGCAATGAAGCTTACGGTGACAAAGGAAATCTCCTCAGAAAACATTAAAAGAAGCTTTCTTAGAAACTGGTTTGCGATGTGTGAAATCATCTCCCAGCGTTACATCGGCGTTTCGTGGGGCAGTCGTTTAACACTGTCTCTCAGGAACCCGAGAAGGGCTACTTTGGATGGAATTGAGGCCTACGCTGATGAAGGACATATCCCCCATTAAAAACGTGAGAGAAGCTTTGTGAGACACTTCTCTGTGCTACGTGAATTCAACACATAGAGTTACAGCTGAATCTTCAGGAAGCAGTTTGCCACCACTGTTTTCCGGGAATCTGCAAAGTGATATTTGGGGGCGCATTCAGGGCCCATGGTGCAAAAGGAAACATCCTCAGACGATAACTAGAAAGAAGCTGACTCAGACATTGCTTTGTGATGTTGAATTCCCCACACGGAGCTTCACCTTTACCCTCTTGTAGCAGTATGCTAAAACTGTTTTCATGGATTCCGCAAAGGCTTTTTTGGGAGCTCATTGAGGCCTATGGTGAAAAGGGAAATATCCTCAGACACAAACAAGAAAGAAGTGTTTTGAGAAACGGCGTTGGGATGTGTGAATGCAACTCACGGAGTTACAGTTTTCTCTTCAGTTATCAACTCGCTAACACAGTTTTCCTGAAATCTGCCATGGCATATTTCTTAGCGCAATGAAGCTTACAGAGGGCATAGCCTCAGATAAAATGAGAAAAGAAGCTGTCTTAGAAACTGGATCGTGATGTGAGAATTCATCTCACAGAGTTACACACCCCTTTCGTGGAAGAGTCATTTAACACTGTCTTTGAGGAACCTGAGAAGGGCTACTTCGGTTCGAATTCAGGCCTACGCTGAAATACCCTCGATGCAAAACGTGAGCGAAGCTGTGTGAGAAACTTCTCTGTGATACGTGAATTCATCACACAGAGTTACAACTGAGTCTTCAGGAAGCAGTTTGCTAACACCGTTTTCGTGGAATCTGCAGAGTGATATTTGGGGGCGCATTGAGGCCCATAGTGAACACGGAAACATCCTCCGATATTAACTAGAAAGAAGCAGTCTCAGAAATTTCTCTGTGATGTTGAATCCACCACACAGAGATTCACCTTTACCTTCTTGTAGCAGTTTGCTAACACTGTTGCCGTGGATTCTGCAAAGTGATCTTTGGGAGCTTATTGTGGGCTACGGGGAAAAGAAAATATCCTCAGATAAGAAGCGGAAGGAAGCTTTCTGAGAAACTGCCTTGCGGTGTGTGAATGCACCTCACGGAGTTACCCTCTTCACTTCAGTGATCAGTTTGCCAACACCGTTTTCTTGAAGCTTGCGATGAGATACTTCTCAGCGCTAGCAGCTTACGGTGACAAAGGAAATATCCTCAGATAAGAAATGAAAGAAGCTTCCTCGGGAATTGCTTTCAGATACGAGACTTCAGCTCCCAGAGTTACATCACTGTGTCTTGGAGCCGTTTCCTAGCACTGTTTATGTGGATTCTGAGAACTGATAATTTCGGATGGGAACTGATAATTTCGGCTGGGAGGCAGGAACTATCCTCCGAGAAAAAGCGGAAGGAAGCTTTCTGAGAAACTGCTTTGTGATGTGTGAATTCATTTCAAAGGGTTACACCACTCTTTCATGAGGAGTTTGCTAGCACTGTGTTTGTAGAATCTCACGAGTGATATCTTGGATAGCGTTGAATCCCATGGTGAATCATGAAATCTCCTCAGACCAATGTGCAGAGAGGCCTCCTCTGAAACTCCTTTGCTGTGGGTGACTTCGGCTCACAGAGTTCTACCATTGTTTCCCTTGAGACGCTTGCTAACAGTGTTTTCGCAGAATCTGCTCTAAGACACACAGTGGGGCTCCAAGACCACAAATAACCTCAGCTCGAAAACGAAAAATAGAAGCTTTCTGAGAAACTGCTTTGTGATGTGTGACTTCAACTCACTGAATTACACCTGCGTTTCATGGAGCCGTTGGCTACCCCCGTTTCTGTGGAATCTGGAAACTGATATTTCAGACCCCTTTGAGGACTACGGGGCCAAAGGAAATATCCTCCGTTACAAAGGAGAAAGAAGCTTTCTGAGAAACTTCTTTGTGATCTGTGATGTGAAACATCTCACAGAATTGCAGCTGTCTCCTAATGAAGCCCTTCGCGAAGACTGTTCTCGTGGAATTTGCAAAGTGATATTTGGGAGCTCACTGAGGGCTCCGGTGAAAAGGAAATAGCCTCAGATGCACACTGGAAAGAAGCTTTGTGAGAAACTGCATTGCGCTGTGTGAGTGCACCTCCCAGAGTTACACTTTTCCGTGATGAGTTTGACAAGACCGTTTCCTTGCAATCCGCAATGGGAGACTTCTTGGAGCTACGCACCTTACCGTGACAAAGGAAGTATCCCTAGATAAAAATGACAGAAGCTTCCTCAGAAATTGCTTTCAGATACGTGACTTCATCTGACCGAGTTACATCACTGTTTCTTGGAGCCGTTTCCCAGCACTGTTTATGTGGATTCTGAGAACTGATATTTCGGATGGGTTTGGAGAGTGTGGGGAGAAAGGGATTATCCTCCGAGAAAAAGCAGGGTGCAGCTTTCTGAGAAACAGCTTTGTGACGTGTGAGTTCATTTCAAAGGCTTTCACCACTCTTGGGAGCATACGGAGGGATATGGTGAGAAAAGAAAGGTCCTCAGATAAAAACTGGAAAGAAGCCTTCGGAGAAACTGCATTGTGACATGGGAATGCGACTCCTAGACTTCCACGCAACTTTTCACTGACCCGTTTGCTAACACTGTTTGATTGCAGTCTGCACTGGGCTATTTCTCAGCGCAATGAAGCTTACGGTGACCCAGGAAATATCGTAAATGAAAACTGGAAAGAAGCTTTGTGAGAAACTTCTCAGTGAAACGTGAATTCATCTCACAGAGTTCCCACTTAGTCTTCGCGAAGCAGTTTGCTAACACCGTTTTCCTGGAATCTGCGTAGTACTATCTGGGAGCGCATTGAGGGCCCACGGTGAAAACGGAAACATCCTCAGATCGTAACGAGAAAGAAGCTGTCTCCGAAATTGCTTTGTGATGTGTCAGTTCACCACCCACAGATTCACCTTCCCTTCTTGTAGCCCTTTGCCAGCACTGTTTCCCTGGATTCTGCAAAGTGATATTTGGGAGCTCATTGAGGGCTACGGGGAAAAGGAAATAGCCTCAGATAAAAACTGGAAGGAAGCGTTCTGAGAAACTGCATTGCGATGTGTGAATGCAACTCACAGAGCGACACTTGTCTCTTCAGTGACCAGTTTGCTCACACAGTTTCCTTGAAATCTGCCTTGGGATGCTTCTTAGCGCAATGAAGCTTACGGTGACAAAGGAAATCTCCTCAGAAAACATTAAAAGAAGCTTTCTTAGAAACTGGTTTGCGATGTGTGAAATCATCTCCCAGCGTTACATCGGCGTTTCGTGGGGCAGTCGTTTAACACTGTCTCTCAGGAACCCGAGAAGGGCTACTTTGGATGGAATTGAGGCCTACGCTGATGAAGGACATATCCCCCATTAAAAACGTGAGAGAAGCTTTGTGAGACACTTCTCTGTGCTACGTGAATTCAACACATAGAGTTACAGCTGAATCTTCAGGAAGCAGTTTGCCACCACTGTTTTCCGGGAATCTGCAAAGTGATATTTGGGGGCGCATTCAGGGCCCATGGTGCAAAAGGAAACATCCTCAGACGATAACTAGAAAGAAGCTGACTCAGACATTGCTTTGTGATGTTGAATTCCCCACACGGAGCTTCACCTTTACCCTCTTGTAGCAGTATGCTAACACTGTTTTCATGGATTCCGCAAAGGGATGTTTGGGAGCTCATTGAGGCCTATGGTGAAAAGGGAAATATCCTCAGACACAAACAAGAAAGAAGTGTTTTGAGAAACGGCGTTGGGATGTGTGAATGCAACTCACGGAGTTACAGTTTTCTCTTCAGTGATCAACTCGCTAACACAGTTTTCCTGAAATCTGCAATGGCATATTTCTTAGCGCAATGAAGCTTACAGAGGGCATAGCCTCAGATAAAATGAGAAAAGAAGCTGTCTTAGAAACTGGATCGTGATGTGAGAATTCATCTCACAGAGTTACACACCCCTTTCGTGGAAGAGTCATTTAACACTGTCTTTGAGGAACCTGAGAAGGGCTACTTCGGTTCGAATTCAGGCCTACGCTGAAATACCCTCGATGCAAAACGTGAGCGAAGCTGTGTGAGAAACTTCTCTGTGATACGTGAATTCATCACACAGAGTTACAACTGAGTCTTCAGGAAGCAGTTTGCTAACACGGTTTTCGTGGAATCTGCAGAGTGATATTTGGGGGCGCATTGAGGCCCATAGTGAACACGGAAACATCCTCCGATATTAACTAGAAAGAAGCAGTCTCAGAAATTGCTCTGTGATGTTGAATCCACCACACAGAGATTCACCTTTACCTTCTTGTAGCAGTTTGCTAACACCGTTGCCGTGGATTCTGCAAAGTGATCTTTGGGAGCTCATTGTGGGCTACGGGGAAAAGAAAATATCCTCTGATAAGAAGCGGAAAGAAGCTTTCTGAGAAACTGCATTGCGGTGTGTGAATGCACCTCACGGAGTTACACTGTTCTCTTCAGTGATCAGTTTGCCAACACCGTTTTCTTGAAGCTTGCGATGAGATACTTCTCAGCGCTAGCACCTTACGGTGACAAAGGAAATATCCTCAGATAAGAAATGAAAGAAGCTTCCTCGGGAATTGCTTTCAGATACGAGACTTCAGCTCCCAGAGTTACATCACTGTGTCTTGGAGCCGTTTCCTAGCACTGTTTATGTGGATTCTGAGAACTGATAATTTCGGATGGGAACTGATAATTTCGGCTGGGAGGCAGGAACTATCCTCCGAGAAAAAGCGGAAGGAAGCTTTCTGAGAAACTGCTTTGTGATGTGTGAATTCATTTCAAAGGGTTACACCACTCTTTCATGAGGAGTTTGCTAGCACTGTGTTTGTAGAATCTCACGAGTGATATCTTGGATAGCGTTGAATCCCATGGTGAATCATGAAATCTCCTCAGACAAATCTGCAGAGAGGCCTCCTCTGAAACTCCTTTGCTGTGGGTGACCTCGGCTCACAGAGTTCTACCATTGTTTCCCTTGAGACGCTTGCTAACAGTGTTTTCGCAGAATCTGCTCTAAGACACACAGTGGGGCTCCGAGACCACAAATAACCTCAGCTCGAAAACGAAAAATAGAAGCTTTCTGAGAAACGGCTTTGTGATGTGTGACTTCAACTAACTGAATTACACCTGCGTTTCATGCAGCCGTTGGCTACCCCCGTTTCTGTGGAATCTGGAAACTGATATTTCAGACCCCTTTGAGGACTACGGGGCCAAAGGAAATATCCTCCGTTACAAAGGAGAAAGAAGCTTTCTGAGAAACTTCTTTGTGATCTGTGAATTCATCTCACAGAATTGCAGCTTTCTCCTAATGAAGCCCTTCGCGAAGACTGTTCTCGTGGAATTTGCAAAGTGATATTTGGGAGCTCACTGAGGTCTCCGGTGAAAAGGAAATAGCCTCAGATGCACACTGGAAAGAAGCTTTGTGAGAAACTGCATTGCGCTGTGTGAGTGCACCTCCCAGAGTTACACTTTTCCGTGATGAGTTTGACAAGACCGTTTCCTTGAAATCCGCAATGGGAGACTTCTTGGAGCTAGGCAGCTTACCGTGACAAAGGAAGTATCCCTAGATAAAAATGACAGAAGCTTCCTCAGAAATTGCTTTCAGATACGTGACTTCATCTGTCCGAGTTACATCACTGTTTCTTGGAGCCGTTTCCCAGCACTGTTTATGTGGATTCTGAGAACTGATATTTCGGATGGGTTTGGAGAGTGTGGGGAGAAAGGGATTATCCTCCGAGAAAAAGCAGGGTGCAGCTTTCTGAGAAACAGCTTTGTGACGTGTGAGTTCATTTCAAAGGCTTTCACCACTCTTGGGAGCACACGGAGGGATATGGTGAGAAAAGAAAGGTCCTCAGATAAAAACTGGAAAGAAGCCTTCGGAGAAACTGCATTGTGACATGGGAATGCGACTCCTAGACTTCCACGCAACTTTTCAATGACCCGTTTGCTAACACTGTTTGATTGCAGTCTGCACTGTGCTAGTTCTCAGCGCAATGAAGCTTACGGTGACCCAGGAAATATCGTAAATGAAAACTGGAAAGAAGCTTTGTGAGAAACTTCTCAGTGAAACGTGAATTCATCTCACAGAGTTCCCACTTAGTCTTCACGAAGCAGTTTGCTAACACCGTTTTCGTGGAATCTGCATAGTACTATCTGGGAGCACATTGAGGGCCCACGGTGAAAACGGAAACATCCTCAGATCGTAACGAGAAAGAAGCTGTCTCCGAAATTGCTTTGTGATGTGTCAGTTCACCACACAGAGATTCACCTTCCCTTCTTGTAGCCCTTTGCCAGCACTGTTTCCCTGGATTCTGCAAAGTGATATTTGGGAGCTCATTGAGGGCTACGGGGAAAAGGAAATAGCCTCAGATAAAAACTGGAAGGAAGCGTTCTGTGAAACTGCATTGCGATGTGTGAATGCAACTCACAGAGTGACACTTGTCTCTTCAGTGACCAGTTTGCTCACACAGTTTCCTTGAAATCTGCCTTGGGATGCTTCTTAGCGCAATGAAGCTTACGGTGACAAAGGAAATCTCCTCAGAAAACATTAAAAGAAGCTTTCTTAGAAACTGGTTTGCGATGTGTGAAATCATCTCCCAGCGTTACATCGGCGTTTCTTGGGACAGTCGTTTAACACTGTCTCTCAGGAACCCGAGAAGGGCTACTTTGGATGTAATTGAGGCCTACGCTGATGAAGGACATATCCCCCATTAAAAACGTGAGAGAAGCTTTGTGAGACACTTCTCTGTGCTACGTGAATTCAACACATAGAGTTACAGCTGAATCTTCAGGAAGCAGTTTGCCACCACTGTTTTCCGGGAATCTGCAAAGTGATATTTGGGGGCGCATTCAGGGCCCATGGTGCAAAAGGAAACATCCTCAGATGATAACTAGAAAGAAGCTGACTCAGACATTGCTTTGTGATGTTGCATTCCCCACACGGAGCTTCACCTTTACCCTCTTGTAGCAGTATGCTAACACTGTTTTCATGGATTCCGCAAAGGGATGTTAGGGAGCTCATTGAGGCCTATGGTGAAAAGGGAAATATCCTCAGACACAAACAAGAAAGAAGTGTTTTGAGAAACGGCGTTGGGATGTGTGAATGCAACTCACGGAGTTACAGTTTTCTCTTCAGTGATCAACTTGCTCACACAGTTTTCCTGAAATCTGCCATGGCATATATTTCTTAGCGCAATGAAGCTTACAGAGGGCATAGCCTCAGATAAAATGAGAAAAGAAGCTGTCTTAGAAACTGGATCGTGATGTGAGAATTCATCTCACAGAGTTACACACCCCTTTCGTGGAAGAGTCATTTAACACTGTCTTTGAGGAACCTGAGAAGGGCTAGTTCGGTTCGAATTCAGGCCTACGCTGAAATACCCTCGATACAAAACGTGAGCGAAGCTGTGTGAGAAACTTCTCTGTGATACGTGAATTCATCACACAGAGTTATAACTGAGTCTTCAGGAAGCAGTTTGCTAACACCGTTTTCGTGGAATCTGCAAAGTGATATTTGGGGGCGCATTGAGGCCCATAGTGAACACGGAAACATCCTCCGATATGAACTAGAAAGAAGCAGTCTCAGAAATTGCTCTGTGATGTTGAATCCACCACACAGAGATTCACCTTTACCTTCTTGTAGCAGTTTGCTAACACTGTTGCCGTGGATTCTGCAAAGTGACATTTGGGAGCTCATTGTGGGCTACGGGGAAAAGAAAATATCCTCAGATAAGAAGCGGAAGGAAGCTTTCTGAGAAACTGCATTGCGGTGTGTGAATGCACCTCACGGAGTTACACTCTTCTCTTCAGTGATCAGTTTGCCAACACCGTTTTCTTGAAGCTTGCGATGAGATACTTCACAGCGCTAGCAGCTTACGGTGACAAAGGAAATATCCTCAGATAAGAAATGAAAGAAGCTTCCTCGGGAATTGCTTTCAGATACGAGACTTCAGCTCCCAGAGTTACATCACTGTGTCTTGGAGCCGTTTTCTAGCACTGTTTTTGTGGATTCTGAGAACTGATAATTCCGGATGGGAACTGATAATTTCGGCTGGGAGGCAGGAACTATCCTCCGAGAAAAAGCAGAAGGAAGCTTTCTGAGAAACTGCTTTGTGATGTGTGAATTCATTTCAAAGGGTTACACCACTCTTTCATGAGGAGTTTGCTAGCACTGTGTTTGTAGAATCTCACGAGTGATATCTTGGATAGCGTTGAATCCCATGGTGAATCATGAAATCTCCTCAGACCAATCTGCAGAGAGGCCTCCTCTGAAACTCCTTTGCTGTGGGTGACTTCGGCTCACAGAGTTCTACCATTGTTTCCCTTGAGACGCTTGCTAACAGTGTTTTCGCAGAATCTGCTCTAAGACACACAGTGGGGCTCCAAGACCACAAATAACCTCAGGTCGAAAACGAAAAATAGAAGCTTTCTGAGAAACTGCTTTGTGATGTGTGACTTCAACTCACTGAATTACACCTGCGTTTCATGGAGCCGTTGGCTACCCCCGTTTCTGTGGAATCTGGAAACTGATATTTCAGACCCCTTTGAGGACTACGGGGCCAAAGGAAATATCCTCCGTTACAAAGGAGAAAGAAGCTTTCTGAGAAACTTCTTTGTGATCTGTGATGTGAAACATCTCACAGAATTGCAGCTGTCTCCTAATGAAGCCCTTCGCGAAGACTGTTCTCGTGGAATTTGCAAAGTGATATTTGGGAGCTCACTGAGGGCTCCGGTGAAAAGGAAATAGCCTCAGATGCACACTGGAAAGAAGCTTTGTGAGAAACTGCATTGCGCTGTGTGAGTGCACCTCCCAGAGTTACACTTTTCCGTGATGAGTTTGACAAGACCGTTTCCTTGCAATCCGCAATGGGAGACTTCTTGGAGCTACGCACCTTACCGTGACAAAGGAAGTATCCCTAGATAAAAATGACAGAAGCTTCCTCAGAAATTGCTTTCAGATACGTGACTTCATCTGACCGAGTTACATCACTGTTTCTTGGAGCCGTTTCCCAGCACTGTTTATGTGGATTCTGAGAACTGATATTTCGGATGGGTTTGGAGAGTGTGGGGAGAAAGGGATTATCCTCCGAGAAAAAGCAGGGTGCAGCTTTCTGAGAAACAGCTTTGTGACGTGTGAGTTCATTTCAAAGGCTTTCACCACTCTTGGGAGCATACGGAGGGATATGGTGAGAAAAGAAAGGTCCTCAGATAAAAACTGGAAAGAAGCCTTCGGAGAAACTGCATTGTGACATGGGAATGCGACTCCTAGACTTCCACGCAACTTTTCACTGACCCGTTTGCTAACACTGTTTGATTGCAGTCTGCACTGGGCTATTTCTCAGCGCAATGAAGCTTACGGTGACCCAGGAAATATCGTAAATGAAAACTGGAAAGAAGCTTTGTGAGAAACTTCTCAGTGAAACGTGAATTCATCTCACAGAGTTCCCACTTAGTCTTCGCGAAGCAGTTTGCTAACACCGTTTTCCTGGAATCTGCGTAGTACTATCTGGGAGCGCATTGAGGGCCCACGGTGAAAACGGAAACATCCTCAGATCGTAACGAGAAAGAAGCTGTCTCCGAAATTGCTTTGTGATGTGTCAGTTCACCACCCACAGATTCACCTTCCCTTCTTGTAGCCCTTTGCCAGCACTGTTTCCCTGGATTCTGCAAAGTGATATTTGGGAGCTCATTGAGGGCTACGGGGAAAAGGAAATAGCCTCAGATAAAAACTGGAAGGAAGCGTTCTGAGAAACTGCATTGCGATGTGTGAATGCAACTCACAGAGCGACACTTGTCTCTTCAGTGACCAGTTTGCTCACACAGTTTCCTTGAAATCTGCCTTGGGATGCTTCTTAGCGCAATGAAGCTTACGGTGACAAAGGAAATCTCCTCAGAAAACATTAAAAGAAGCTTTCTTAGAAACTGGTTTGCGATGTGTGAAATCATCTCCCAGCGTTACATCGGCGTTTCGTGGGGCAGTCGTTTAACACTGTCTCTCAGGAACCCGAGAAGGGCTACTTTGGATGGAATTGAGGCCTACGCTGATGAAGGACATATCCCCCATTAAAAACGTGAGAGAAGCTTTGTGAGACACTTCTCTGTGCTACGTGAATTCAACACATAGAGTTACAGCTGAATCTTCAGGAAGCAGTTTGCCACCACTGTTTTCCGGGAATCTGCAAAGTGATATTTGGGGGCGCATTCAGGGCCCATGGTGCAAAAGGAAACATCCTCAGACGATAACTAGAAAGAAGCTGACTCAGACATTGCTTTGTGATGTTGAATTCCCCACACGGAGCTTCACCTTTACCCTCTTGTAGCAGTATGCTAACACTGTTTTCATGGATTCCGCAAAGGGATGTTTGGGAGCTCATTGAGGCCTATGGTGAAAAGGGAAATATCCTCAGACACAAACAAGAAAGAAGTGTTTTGAGAAACGGCGTTGGGATGTGTGAATGCAACTCACGGAGTTACAGTTTTCTCTTCAGTGATCAACTCGCTAACACAGTTTTCCTGAAATCTGCAATGGCATATTTCTTAGCGCAATGAAGCTTACAGAGGGCATAGCCTCAGATAAAATGAGAAAAGAAGCTGTCTTAGAAACTGGATCGTGATGTGAGAATTCATCTCACAGAGTTACACACCCCTTTCGTGGAAGAGTCATTTAACACTGTCTTTGAGGAACCTGAGAAGGGCTACTTCGGTTCGAATTCAGGCCTACGCTGAAATACCCTCGATGCAAAACGTGAGCGAAGCTGTGTGAGAAACTTCTCTGTGATACGTGAATTCATCACACAGAGTTACAACTGAGTCTTCAGGAAGCAGTTTGCTAACACGGTTTTCGTGGAATCTGCAGAGTGATATTTGGGGGCGCATTGAGGCCCATAGTGAACACGGAAACATCCTCCGATATTAACTAGAAAGAAGCAGTCTCAGAAATTGCTCTGTGATGTTGAATCCACCACACAGAGATTCACCTTTACCTTCTTGTAGCAGTTTGCTAACACCGTTGCCGTGGATTCTGCAAAGTGATCTTTGGGAGCTCATTGTGGGCTACGGGGAAAAGAAAATATCCTCTGATAAGAAGCGGAAAGAAGCTTTCTGAGAAACTGCATTGCGGTGTGTGAATGCACCTCACGGAGTTACACTGTTCTCTTCAGTGATCAGTTTGCCAACACCGTTTTCTTGAAGCTTGCGATGAGATACTTCTCAGCGCTAGCACCTTACGGTGACAAAGGAAATATCCTCAGATAAGAAATGAAAGAAGCTTCCTCGGGAATTGCTTTCAGATACGAGACTTCAGCTCCCAGAGTTACATCACTGTGTCTTGGAGCCGTTTCCTAGCACTGTTTATGTGGATTCTGAGAACTGATAATTTCGGATGGGAACTGATAATTTCGGCTGGGAGGCAGGAACTATCCTCCGAGAAAAAGCGGAAGGAAGCTTTCTGAGAAACTGCTTTGTGATGTGTGAATTCATTTCAAAGGGTTACACCACTCTTTCATGAGGAGTTTGCTAGCACTGTGTTTGTAGAATCTCACGAGTGATATCTTGGATAGCGTTGAATCCCATGGTGAATCATGAAATCTCCTCAGACAAATCTGCAGAGAGGCCTCCTCTGAAACTCCTTTGCTGTGGGTGACCTCGGCTCACAGAGTTCTACCATTGTTTCCCTTGAGACGCTTGCTAACAGTGTTTTCGCAGAATCTGCTCTAAGACACACACTGGGGCTCCGAGACCACAAATAACCTCAGCTCGAAAACGAAAAATAGAAGCTTTCTGAGAAACGGCTTTGTGATGTGTGACTTCAACTAACTGAATTACACCTGCGTTTCATGCAGCCGTTGGCTACCCCCGTTTCTGTGGAATCTGGAAACTGATATTTCAGACCCCTTTGAGGACTACGGGGCCAAAGGAAATATCCTCCGTTACAAAGGAGAAAGAAGCTTTCTGAGAAACTTCTTTGTGATCTGTGAATTCATCTCACAGAATTGCAGCTTTCTCCTAATGAAGCCCTTCGCGAAGACTGTTCTCGTGGAATTTGCAAAGTGATATTTGGGAGCTCACTGAGGGCTCCGGTGAAAAGGAAATAGCCTCAGATGCACACTGGAAAGAAGCTTTGTGAGAAACTGCATTGCGCTGTGTGAGTGCACCTCCCAGAGTTACACTTTTCCGTGATGAGTTTGACAAGACCGTTTCCTTGAAATCCGCAATGGGAGACTTCTTGGAGCTAGGCAGCTTACCGTGACAAAGGAAGTATCCCTAGATAAAAATGACAGAAGCTTCCTCAGAAATTGCTTTCAGATACGTGACTTCATCTGTCCGAGTTACATCACTGTTTCTTGGAGCCGTTTCCCAGCACTGTTTATGTGGATTCTGAGAACTGATATTTCGGATGGGTTTGGAGAGTGTGGGGAGAAAGGGATTATCCTCCGAGAAAAAGCAGGGTGCAGCTTTCTGAGAAACAGCTTTGTGACGTGTGAGTTCATTTCAAAGGCTTTCACCACTCTTGGGAGCACACGGAGGGATATGGTGAGAAAAGAAAGGTCCTCAGATAAAAACTGGAAAGAAGCCTTCGGAGAAACTGCATTGTGACATGGGAATGCGACTCCTAGACTTCCACGCAACTTTTCAATGACCCGTTTGCTAACACTGTTTGATTGCAGTCTGCACTGTGCTAGTTCTCAGCGCAATGAAGCTTACGGTGACCCAGGAAATATCGTAAATGAAAACTGGAAAGAAGCTTTGTGAGAAACTTCTCAGTGAAACGTGAATTCATCTCACAGAGTTCCCACTTAGTCTTCACGAAGCAGTTTGCTAACACCGTTTTCGTGGAATCTGCATAGTACTATCTGGGAGCACATTGAGGGCCCACGGTGAAAACGGAAACATCCTCAGATCGTAACGAGAAAGAAGCTGTCTCCGAAATTGCTTTGTGATGTGTCAGTTCACCACACAGAGATTCACCTTCCCTTCTTGTAGCCCTTTGCCAGCACTGTTTCCCTGGATTCTGCAAAGTGATATTTGGGAGCTCATTGAGGGCTACGGGGAAAAGGAAATAGCCTCAGATAAAAACTGGAAGGAAGCGTTCTGTGAAACTGCATTGCGATGTGTGAATGCAACTCACAGAGTGACACTTGTCTCTTCAGTGACCAGTTTGCTCACACAGTTTCCTTGAAATCTGCCTTGGGATGCTTCTTAGCGCAATGAAGCTTACGGTGACAAAGGAAATCTCCTCAGAAAACATTAAAAGAAGCTTTCTTAGAAACTGGTTTGCGATGTGTGAAATCATCTCCCAGCGTTACATCGGCGTTTCTTGGGACAGTCGTTTAACACTGTCTCTCAGGAACCCGAGAAGGGCTACTTTGGATGTAATTGAGGCCTACGCTGATGAAGGACATATCCCCCATTAAAAACGTGAGAGAAGCTTTGTGAGACACTTCTCTGTGCTACGTGAATTCAACACATAGAGTTACAGCTGAATCTTCAGGAAGCAGTTTGCCACCACTGTTTTCCGGGAATCTGCAAAGTGATATTTGGGGGCGCATTCAGGGCCCATGGTGCAAAAGGAAACATCCTCAGATGATAACTAGAAAGAAGCTGACTCAGACATTGCTTTGTGATGTTGCATTCCCCACACGGAGCTTCACCTTTACCCTCTTGTAGCAGTATGCTAACACTGTTTTCATGGATTCCGCAAAGGGATGTTAGGGAGCTCATTGAGGCCTATGGTGAAAAGGGAAATATCCTCAGACACAAACAAGAAAGAAGTGTTTTGAGAAACGGCGTTGGGATGTGTGAATGCAACTCACGGAGTTACAGTTTTCTCTTCAGTGATCAACTTGCTCACACAGTTTTCCTGAAATCTGCCATGGCATATATTTCTTAGCGCAATGAAGCTTACAGAGGGCATAGCCTCAGATAAAATGAGAAAAGAAGCTGTCTTAGAAACTGGATCGTGATGTGAGAATTCATCTCACAGAGTTACACACCCCTTTCGTGGAAGAGTCATTTAACACTGTCTTTGAGGAACCTGAGAAGGGCTACTTCGGTTCGAATTCAGGCCTACGCTGAAATACCCTCGATACAAAACGTGAGCGAAGCTGTGTGAGAAACTTCTCTGTGATACGTGAATTCATCACACAGAGTTATAACTGAGTCTTCAGGAAGCAGTTTGCTAACACCGTTTTCGTGGAATCTGCAAAGTGATATTTGGGGGCGCATTGAGGCCCATAGTGAACACGGAAACATCCTCCGATATGAACTAGAAAGAAGCAGTCTCAGAAATTGCTCTGTGATGTTGAATCCACCACACAGAGATTCACCTTTACCTTCTTGTAGCAGTTTGCTAACACTGTTGCCGTGGATTCTGCAAAGTGACATTTGGGAGCTCATTGTGGGCTACGGGGAAAAGAAAATATCCTCAGATAAGAAGCGGAAGGAAGCTTTCTGAGAAACTGCATTGCGGTGTGTGAATGCACCTCACGGAGTTACACTCTTCTCTTCAGTGATCAGTTTGCCAACACCGTTTTCTTGAAGCTTGCGATGAGATACTTCACAGCGCTAGCAGCTTACGGTGACAAAGGAAATATCCTCAGATAAGAAATGAAAGAAGCTTCCTCGGGAATTGCTTTCAGATACGAGACTTCAGCTCCCAGAGTTACATCACTGTGTCTTGGAGCCGTTTTCTAGCACTGTTTTTGTGGATTCTGAGAACTGATAATTCCGGATGGGAACTGATAATTTCGGCTGGGAGGCAGGAACTATCCTCCGAGAAAAAGCAGAAGGAAGCTTTCTGAGAAACTGCTTTGTGATGTGTGAATTCATTTCAAAGGGTTACACCACTCTTTCATGAGGAGTTTGCTAGCACTGTGTTTGTAGAATCTCACGAGTGATATCTTGGATAGCGTTGAATCCCATGGTGAATCATGAAATCTCCTCAGACCAATCTGCAGAGAGGCCTCCTCTGAAACTCCTTTGCTGTGGGTGACTTCGGCTCACAGAGTTCTACCATTGTTTCCCTTGAGACGCTTGCTAACAGTGTTTTCGCAGAATCTGCTCTAAGACACACAGTGGGGCTCCGAGACCACAAATAACCTCAGCTCGAAAACGAAAAATAGAAGCTTTCTGAGAAACTGCTTTGTGATGTGTGACTTCAACTCACTGAATTACACCTGCGTTTCATGGAGCCGTTGGCTACCCCCGTTTCTGTGGAATCTGGAAACTGATATTTCAGACCCCTTTGAGGACTACGGGGCCAAAGGAAATATCCTCCGTTACAAAGGAGAAAGAAGCTTTCTGAGAAACTTCTTTGTGATCTGTGATGTGAAACATCTCACAGAATTGCAGCTGTCTCCTAATGAAGCCCTTCGCGAAGACTGTTCTCGTGGAATTTGCAAAGTGATATTTGGGAGCTCACTGAGGGCTCCGGTGAAAAGGAAATAGCCTCAGATGCACACTGGAAAGAAGCTTTGTGAGAAACTGCATTGCGCTGTGTGAGTGAACCTCCCAGAGTTACACTTTTCCGTGATGAGTTTGACAAGACCGTTTCCTTGCAATCCGCAATGGGAGACTTCTTGGAGCTACGCACCTTACCGTGACAAAGGAAGTATCCCTAGATAAAAATGACAGAAGCTTCCTCAGAAATTGCTTTCAGATACGTGACTTCATCTGACCGAGTTACATCACTGTTTCTTGGAGCCGTTTCCCAGCACTGTTTATGTGGATTCTGAGAACTGATATTTCGGATGGGTTTGGAGAGTGTGGGGAGAAAGGGATTATCCTCCGAGAAAAAGCAGGGTGCAGCTTTCTGAGAAACAGCTTTGTGACGTGTGAGTTCATTTCAAAGGCTTTCACCACTCTTGGGAGCACACGGAGGGATATGGTGACAAAAGAAAGGTCCTCAGATAAAAACTGGAAAGAAGCCTTCGGAGAAACTGCATTGTGACATGTGAATGCGACTCCTAGACTTCCACGCAACTTTTCACTGACCCGTTTGCTAACACTGTTTGATTGCAGTCTGCACTGGGCTATTTCTCAGCGCAATGAAGCTTACGGTGACCCAGGAAATATCGTAAATGAAAACTGGAAAGAAGCTTTGTGAGAAACTTCTCAGTGAAACGTGAATTCATCTCACAGAGTTCCCACTTAGTCTTCGCGAAGCAGTTTGCTAACACCGTTTTCCTGGAATCTGCGTAGTACTATCTGGGAGCGCATTGAGGGCCCACGGTGAAAACGGAAACATCCTCAGATCGTAACGAGAAAGAAGCTGTCTCCGAAATTGCTTTGTGATGTGTCAGTTCACCACCCACAGATTCACCTTCCCTTCTTGTAGCCCTTTGCCAGCACTGTTTCCCTGGATTCTGCAAAGTGATATTTGGGAGCTCATTGAGGGCTACGGGGAAAAGGAAATAGCCTCAGATAAAAACTGGAAGGAAGCGTTCTGAGAAACTGCATTGCGATGTGTGAATGCAACTCACAGAGCGACACTTGTCTCTTCAGTGACCAGTTTGCTCACACAGTTTCCTTGAAATCTGCCTTGGGATGCTTCTTAGCGCAATGAAGCTTACGGTGACAAAGGAAATCTCCTCAGAAAACATTAAAAGAAGCTTTCTTAGAAACTGGTTTGCGATGTGTGAAATCATCTCCCAGCGTTACATCGGCGTTTCGTGGGGCAGTCGTTTAACACTGTCTCTCAGGAACCCGAGAAGGGCTACTTTGGATGGAATTGAGGCCTACGCTGATGAAGGACATATCCCCCATTAAAAACGTGAGAGAAGCTTTGTGAGACACTTCTCTGTGCTACGTGAATTCAACACATAGAGTTACAGCTGAATCTTCAGGAAGCAGTTTGCCACCACAGTTTTCCGGGAATCTGCAAAGTGATATTTGGGGGCGCATTCAGGGCCCATGGTGCCAAAGGAAACATCCTCAGACGATAACTAGAAAGAAGCTGACTCAGACATTGCTTTGTGATGTTGAATTCCCCACACGGAGCTTCACCTTTACCATCTTGTAGCAGTATGCTAACACTGTTTTCATGGATTCCGCAAAGGGATGTTTGGGAGCTCATTGAGGCCTATGGTGAAAAGGGAAATATCCTCAGACACAAACAAGAAAGAAGTGTTTTGAGAAACGGCGTTGGGATGTGTGAATGCAACTCACGGAGTTACAGTTTTCTCTTCAGTGATCAACTTGTTCACACAGTTTTCCTGAAATCTGCCATGGCATATATTTCTTAGTGCAATGAAGCTTACAGAGGGCATAGCCTCAGATAAAATGAGAAAAGAAGCTGTCTTAGAAACTGGATCGTGATGTGAGAATTCATCTCACAGAGTTACACACCCCTTTCGTGGAAGAGTCATTTAACACTGTCTTTGAGGAACCTGAGAAGGGCTACTTCGGTTCGAATTCAGGCCTACGCTGAAATACCCTCGATGCAAAACGTGAGCGAAGCTGTGTGAGAAACTTCTCTGTGATACGTGAATTCATCACACAGAGTTACAACTGAGTCTCCAGGAAGCAGTTTGCTAACACCGTTTTCGTGGAATCTGCAAAGTGATATTTGGGGGCGCATTGAGGCCCATAGTGAACACGGAAACATCCTCCGATATTAACTAGAAAGAAGCAGTCTCAGAAATTGCTCTGTGATGTTGAATCCACCACACAGAGATTCACCTTTACCTTCTTGTAGCAGTTTGCTAACACTGTTGCCGTGGATTCTGCAAAGTGATCTTTGGGAGCTCATTGTGGGCTACGGGGAAAAGAAAATATCCTCAGATAAGAAGCGGAAAGAAGCTTTCTGAGAAACTGCATTGCGGTGTGTGAATGCACCTCACGGAGTTACACTCTTCTCTTCAGTGATCAGTTTGCCAACACCGTTTTCTTGAAGCTTGCGATGAGATACTTCTCAGCGCTAGCAGCTTACGGTGACAAAGGAAGTATCCTCAGATAAGAAATGAAAGAAGCTTCCTCGGGAATTGCTTTCAGATACGAGACTTCAGCTCCCAGAGTTACATCACTGTGTCTTGGAGCCGTTTCCTAGCACTGTTTTTGTGGATTCTGAGAACTGATAATTTCGGATGGGAACTGATAATTTCGGCTGGGAGGCAGGAACTATCCTCCGAGAAAAAGCGGAAGGAAGCTTTCTGAGAAACTGCTTTGTGATGTGTGAATTCATTTCAAAGGGTTACACCACTCTTTCATGAGGAGTTTGCTAGCACTGTGTTTGTAGAATCTCACGAGTGATATCGTGGATAGCGTTGAATCCCATGGTGAATCATGAAATCTCCTCAGACCAATCTGCAGAGAGGCCTCCTCTGAAACTCCTTTGCTGTGGGTGACTTCGGCTCACAGAGTTCTACCATTGTTTCCCTTGAGACGCTTGCTAACAGTGTTTTCGCAGAATCTGCTCTAAGACACACAGTGGGGCTCCGAGACCACAAATAACCTCAGCTCGAAAACGAAAAATAGAAGCTTTCTGAGAAACTGCTTTGTGATGTGTGACTTCAACTCACTGAATTCCACCTGCCTTTCATGGAGCCGTTGGCTACCCCCGTTTCTGTGGAATCTGGAAACTGATATTTCAGACCCCTTTGAGGACTACGGGGCCAAAGGAAATATCCTCCGTTACAAAGGAGAAAGAACTTTCTGAGAAACTTCTTTGTGATCTGTGAATTCATCTCACAGAATTGCAGCTTTCTCCTAATGAAGCCCTTCGCGAAGACTGTTCTCGTGGAATTTGCAAAGTGATATTTGGGAGCTCACTGAGGGCTCCGGTGAAAAGGAAATAGCCTCAGATGCACACTGGAAAGAAGCTTTGTGAGAAACTGCATTGCGCTGTGTGAGTGCACCTCCCAGAGTTACACTTTTCCGTGATGAGTTTGACAAGACCGTTTCCTTGAAATCCGCAATGGGAGACTTCTTGGAGCTAGGGAGCTTACCGTGACAAAGGAAGTATCCCTAGATAAAAATGACAGAAGCTTCCTCAGAAATTGCTTTCAGATACGTGACTTCATCTGACCGAGTTACATCACTGTTTCTTGGAGCCGTTTCCCAGCACTGTTTATGTGGATTCTGAGAACTGATATTTCGGATGGGTTTGGAGAGTGTGGGGACAAAGGGATTATCATCCGAGAAAAAGCAGGGTGCAGCTTTCTGAGAAACAGGTTTGTGACGTGTGAGTTCATTTCAAAGGCTTTCACCACTCTTGGGAGCACACGGAGGGATATGGTGAGAAAAGAAAGGTCCTCAGATAAAAACTGGAAAGAAGCCTTCGGAGAAACTGCATTGTGACATGTGAATGCCACTCCTAGACTTCCACGCAACTTTTCACTGACCCGTTTGCTAACACTGTTTGATTGCAGTCTGCACTGGGCTATTTCTCAGCGCAATGAAGCTTACGGTGACCCAGGAAATATCCTAAATGAAAACTGGAAAGAAGCTTTGTGAGAAACTTCTCAGTGAAACGTGAATTCATCTCACAGAGTTCCCACTTAGTCTTCGCGAAGCAGTTTGCTAACACCGTTTTCGTGGAATCTGCATAGTACTATCTGGGAGCGCATTAAGGGCCCACGGTGAAAACGGAAACATCCTCAGATCATAACGAGAAAGAAGCTGTCTCCGAAATTGCTTTGTGATGTGTCAGTTCACCACACAGAGATTCACCTTCCCTTCTTGTAGCCCTTTGCCAGCACTGTTTCCCTGGATTCTGCAAAGTGATATTTGGGAGCTCGTTGAGGGCTACGGGGAAAAGGAAATAGCCTCAGCTAAAAACTGGAAGGAAGCGTTCTGAGAAACTGCATTGCGATGTGTGAATGCAACTCACAGAGTGACACTTGTCTCTTCAGTGACCAGTTTGCTCACACAGTTTCCTTGAAATCTGCCTTGGGATGCTTCTTAGCGCAATGAAGCTTACGGTGACAAAGGAAATCTCCTCAGAAAACATTAAAAGAAGCTTTCCTAGAAACTGGTTTGCGATGTGTGAAATCATCTCCCAGCGTTACATCGGCGTTTCGTGGGGCAGTCGTTTAACACTGTCTCTCAGGAACCCGAGAAGGGCTACTTTGGATGGAATTGAGGCCTACGCTGATGAAGGACATATCCCCCATTAAAAACGTGAGAGAAGCTTTGTGAGACACTTCTCTGTGCTACGTGAATTCAACACATAGAGTTACAGCTGAATCTTCAGGAAGCAGTTTGCCACCACTGTTTTCCGGGAATCTGCAAAGTGATATTTGGGGGCGCATTCAGGGCCCATGGTGCAAAAGGAAACATCCTCAGACGATAACTAGAAAGAAGCTGACTCAGACATTGCTTTGTGATGTTGAATTCCCCACACGGAGCTTCACCTTTACCCTCTTGTAGCAGTATGCTAAAACTGTTTTCATGGATTCCGCAAAGGCTTTTTTGGGAGCTCATTGAGGCCTATGGTGAAAAGGGAAATATCCTCAGACACAAACAAGAAAGAAGTGTTTTGAGAAACGGCGTTGGGATGTGTGAATGCAACTCACGGAGTTACAGTTTTCTCTTCAGTTATCAACTCGCTAACACAGTTTTCCTGAAATCTGCCATGGCATATTTCTTAGCGCAATGAAGCTTACAGAGGGCATAGCCTCAGATAAAATGAGAAAAGAAGCTGTCTTAGAAACTGGATCGTGATGTGAGAATTCATCTCACAGAGTTACACACCCCTTTCGTGGAAGAGTCATTTAACACTGTCTTTGAGGAACCTGAGAAGGGCTACTTCGGTTCGAATTCAGGCCTACGCTGAAATACCCTCCATGCAAAACGTGAGCGAAGCTGTGTGAGAAACTTCTCTGTGATACGTGAATTCATCACACAGAGTTACAACTGAGTCTTCAGGAAGCAGTTTGGTAACACCGTTTTCGTGGAATCTGCAGAGTGATATTTGGGGGCGCATTGAGGCCCATAGTGAACACGGAAACATCCTCCGATATTAACTAGAAAGAAGCAGTCTCAGAAATTTCTCTGTGATGTTGAATCCACCACACAGAGATTCACCTTTACCTTCTTGTAGCAGTTTGCTAACACTGTTGCCGTGGATTCTGCAAAGTGATCTTTGGGAGCTCATTGTGGGCTACGGGGAAAAGAAAATATCCTCAGATAAGAAGCGGAAGGAAGCTTTCTGAGAAACTGCCTTGCGGTGTGTGAATGCACCTCACGGAGTTACCCTCTTCACTTCAGTGATCAGTTTGCCAACACCGTTTTCTTGAAGCTTGCGATGAGATACTTCTCAGCGCTAGCAGCTTACGGTGACAAAGGAAATATCCTCAGATAAGAAATGAAAGAAGCTTCCTCGGGAATTGCTTTCAGATACGAGACTTCAGCTCCCAGAGTTACATCACTGTGTCTTGGAGCCGTTTCCTAGCACTGTTTATGTGGATTCTGAGAACTGATAATTTCGGATGGGAACTGATAATTTCGGCTGGGAGGCAGGAACTATCCTCCGAGAAAAAGCGGAAGGAAGCTTTCTGAGAAACTGCTTTGTGATGTGTGAATTCATTTCAAAGGGTTACACCACTCTTTCATGAGGAGTTTGCTAGCACTGTGTTTGTAGAATCTCACGAGTGATATCTTGGATAGCGTTGAATCCCATGGTGAATCATGAAATCTCCTCAGACCAATGTGCAGAGAGGCCTCCTCTGAAACTCCTTTGCTGTGGGTGACTTCGGCTCACAGAGTTCTACCATTGTTTCCCTTGAGACGCTTGCTAACAGTGTTTTCGCAGAATCTGCTCTAAGACACACAGTGGGGCTCCGAGACCACAAATAACCTCAGCTCGAAAACGAAAAATAGAAGCTTTCTGAGAAACGGCTTTGTGATGTGTGACTTCAAATAACTGAATTACACCTGCGTTTCATGGAGCCGATGGCTACCCCCGTTTCTGTGGAATCTGGAAACCGATATTTCTGACCCCTTTCAGGACTACGGGGCCAAAGGAAATGTCCTCCGGTACAAAGGAGAAAGAAGCTTTCTGAGAAACTTCTTTGTGATCTGTGAATTCATCTCACAGAATTGCAGCTTTCTCCTAATGAAGCCCTTCGCGAAGACTGTTCTCGTGGAATTTGCAAAGTGATATTTGGGAGCTCACTGAGGGCTCCGATGAAAAGGAAATAGCCTCAGATGCACACTGGAAAGAAGCTTTGTGAGAAACTGCATTGCGCTGTGTGAGTGCACCTCCCAGAGTTACACTTTTCCGTGATGAGTTTGACAAGACCGTTTCCTTGAAATCCGCAATGGGAGACTTCTTGGAGCTACGCAGCTTACCGTGACAAAGGAAGTATCCCTAGATAAAAATGACAGAAGCTTCCTCAGAAATTGCTTTCAGATGCGTGAATTCATCTGACCGAGATACATCACTGTTTCTTGGAGCCGTTTCACAGCACTGTTTATGTGGATTCTGAGAACTGATATTTCGGATGGGTTTGGAGAGTGTGGGGAGAAAGGGATTATCCTCCGAGAAAAAGCAGGGTGCAGCTTTCTGAGAAACAGCTTTGTGACGTGTGAGTTCATTTCAAAGGCTTTCACCACTCTTGGGAGCACACGGAGGGATATGGTGAGAAAAGAAAGGTCCTCAGATAAAAACTGGAAAGAAGCCTTCGGAGAAACTGCATTGTGACATGGGAATGCGACTCCTAGACTTCCACGCAACTTTTCACTGACACGTTTGCTAACACTGTTTGATTGCAGTCTGCACTGGGCTAGTTCTCTGCGCAATGAAGCTTACGGCGACCCAGGAAATATCGTAAATGAAAACTGGAAAGAAGCTTTGTGAGAAACTTCTCAGTGAAACCTGAATTCATCTCACAGAGTTCCCACTTAGTCTTCGCGAAGCAGTTTGCTAACACCGTTTTCGTGGAATCTGCATAGTACTATCTGGGAGCGCATTGAGGGCCCACGGTGAAAATGGAAACATCCTCAGATCGTAACGAGAAAGAAGCTGTCTCCGAAATTGCTTTGTGATGTGTCAGTTCACCACACAGAGATTCACCTTCCCTTCTTGTAGCCCTTTGCCAGCACTGTTTCCCTGGATTCTGCAAAGTGATATTTGGGAGCTCATTGAGGGCTACGGGGAAAAGGAAATAGCCTCAGATAAAAACTGGAAGGAAGCGTTCTGCGAAACTGCATTGCGATGTGTGAATGCAACTCACAGAGTGACACTTGTCTCTTCAGTGACCAGTTTGCTCACACAGTTTCCTTGAAATCTGCCTTGGGATGCTTCTTAGAGCAATGAAGCTTACGGTGACAAAGGAAATCTCCTCAGAAAACATTAAAAGAAGCTTTCTTAGAAACTGGTTTGCGATGTGTGAAATCATCTCCCAGCGTTACATCGGCGTTTCGTGGGGCAGTCGTTTAACACTGTCTCTCAGGAACCCGAGAGGGGCTACTTTGGATGGAATTGAGGCCTACGCTGATGAAGGACATATCCCCCATTAAAAACGTGAGAGAAGCTTTGTGAGACACTTCTCTGTGCTACGTGAATTCAACACATAGAGTTACAGCTGAATCTTCAGGAAGCAGTTTGCCACCACTGTTTTCCGGGAATCTGCAAAGTGATATTTGGGGGCGCATTCAGGGCCCATGGTGCAAAAGGAAACATCCTCAGACGATAACTAGAAAGAAGCTGACTCAGACATTGCTTTGTGATGTTGAATTCCCCACACGGAGCTTCACCTTTACCCTCTTGTAGCAGTATGCTAACACTGTTTTCATGGATTCCGCAAAGGGATGTTTGGGAGCTCATTGAGGCCTATGGTGAAAAGGGAAATATCCTCAGACACAAACAAGAAAGAAGTGTTTTGAGAAACGGCGTTGGGATGTGTGAATGCAACTCACGGAGTTACAGTTTTCTCTTCAGTTATCAACTCGCTAACACAGTTTTCCTGAAATCTGCCATGGCATATTTCTTAGCGCAATGAAGCTTACAGAGGGCATAGCCTCAGATAAAATGAGAAAAGAAGCTGTCTTAGAAACTGGATCGTGATGTGAGAATTCATCTCACAGAGTTACACACCCCTTTCGTGGAAGAGTCATTTAACACTGTCTTTGAGGAACCTGAGAAGGGCTACTTCGGTTCGAATTCAGGCCTACGCTGAAATACCCTCGATGCAAAACGTGAGCGAAGCTGTGTGAGAAACTTCTCTGTGATACGTGAATTCATCACACAGAGTTACAACTGAGTCTTCAGGAAGCAGTTTGCTAACACGGTTTTCGTGGAATCTGCAGAGTGATATTTGGGGGCGCATTGAGGCCCATAGTGAACACGGAAACATCCTCCGATATTAACTAGAAAGAAGCAGTCTCAGAAATTGCTCTGTGATGTTGAATCCACCACACAGAGATTCACCTTTACCTTCTTGTAGCAGTTTGCTAACACCGTTGCCGTGGATTCTGCAAAGTGATCTTTGGGAGCTCATTGTGGGCTACGGGGAAAAGAAAATATCCTCTGATAAGAAGCGGAAAGAAGCTTTCTGAGAAACTGCATTGCGGTGTGTGAATGCACCTCACGGAGTTACACTGTTCTCCTCAGTGATCAGTTTGCCAACACCGTTTTCTTGAAGCTTGCGATGAGATACTTCTCAGCGCTAGCACCTTACGGTGACAAAGGAAATATCCTCAGATAAGAAATGAAAGAAGCTTCCTCGGGAATTGCTTTCAGATACGAGACTTCAGCTCCCAGAGTTACATCACTGTGTCTTGGAGCCGTTTCCTAGCACTGTTTATGTGGATTCTGAGAACTGATAATTTCGGATGGGAACTGATAATTTCGGCTGGGAGGCAGGAACTATCCTCCGAGAAAAAGCGGAAGGAAGCTTTCTGAGAAACTGCTTTGTGATGTGTGAATTCATTTCAAAGGGTTACACCACTCTTTCATGAGGAGTTTGCTAGCACTGTGTTTGTAGAATCTCACGAGTGATATCTTGGATAGCGTTGAATCCCATGGTGAATCATGAAATCTCCTCAGACCAATGTGCAGAGAGGCCTCCTCTGAAACTCCTTTGCTGTGGGTGACCTCGGCTCACAGAGTTCTACCATTGTTTCCCTTGAGACGCTTGCTAACAGTGTTTTCGCAGAATCTGCTCTAAGACACACACTGGGGCTCCGAGACCACAAATAACCTCAGCTCGAAAACGAAAAATAGAAGCTTTCTGAGAAACGGCTTTGTGATGTGTGACTTCAACTAACTGAATTACACCTGCGTTTCATGCAGCCGTTGGCTACCCCCGTTTCTGTGGAATCTGGAAACTGATATTTCAGACCCCTTTGAGGACTACGGGGCCAAAGGAAATATCCTCCGTTACAAAGGAGAAAGAAGCTTTCTGAGAAACTTCTTTGTGATCTGTGAATTCATCTCACAGAATTGCAGCTTTCTCCTAATGAAGCCCTTCGCGAAGACTGTTCTCGTGGAATTTGCAAAGTGATATTTGGGAGCTCACTGAGGGCTCCGGTGAAAAGGAAATAGCCTCAGATGCACACTGGAAAGAAGCTTTGTGAGAAACTGCATTGCGCTGTGTGAGTGCACCTCCCAGAGTTACACTTTTCCGTGATGAGTTTGACAAGACCGTTTCCTTGAAATCCGCAATGGGAGACTTCTTGGAGCTAGGCAGCTTACCGTGACAAAGGAAGTATCCCTAGATAAAAATGACAGAAGCTTCCTCAGAAATTGCTTTCAGATACGTGACTTCATCTGACCGAGTTACATCACTGTTTCTTGGAGCCGTTTCCCAGCACTGTTTATGTGGATTCTGAGAACTGATATTTCGGATGGGTTTGGAGAGTGTGGGGAGAAAGGGATTATCCTCCGAGAAAAAGCAGGGTGCAGCTTTCTGAGAAACAGCTTTGTGACGTGTGAGTTCATTTCAAAGGCTTTCACCACTCTTGGGAGCACACGGAGGGATATGGTGAGAAAAGAAATGTCCTCAGATAAAAACTGGAAAGAAGCCTTCGGAGAAACTGCATTGTGACATGGGAATGCGACTCCTAGACTTCCACGCAACTTTTCAATGACCCGTTTGCTAACACTGTTTGATTGCAGTCTGCACTGTGCTAGTTCTCAGCGCAATGAAGCTTACGGTGACCCAGGAAATATCGTAAATGAAAACTGGAAAGAAGCTTTGTGAGAAACTTCTCAGTGAAACGTGAATTCATCTCACAGAGTTCCCACTTAGTCTTCACGAAGCAGTTTGCTAACACCGTTTTCGTGGAATCTGCATAGTACTATCTGGGAGCACATTGAGGGCCCACGGTGAAAACGGAAACATCCTCAGATCGTAACGAGAAAGAAGCTGTCTCCGAAATTGCTTTGTGATGTGTCAGTTCACCACACAGAGATTCACCTTCCCTTCTTGTAGCCCTTTGCCAGCACTGTTTCCCTGGATTCTGCAAAGTGATATTTGGGAGCTCATTGAGGGCTACGGGGAAAAGGAAATAGCCTCAGATAAAAACTGGAAGGAAGCGTTCTGTGAAACTGCATTGCGATGTGTGAATGCAACTCACAGAGTGACACTTGTCTCTTCAGTGACCAGTTTGCTCACACAGTTTCCTTGAAATCTGCCTTGGGATGCTTCTTAGCGCAATGAAGCTTACGGTGACAAAGGAAATCTCCTCAGAAAACATTAAAAGAAGCTTTCTTAGAAACTGGTTTGCGATGTGTGAAATCATCTCCCAGCGTTACATCGGCGTTTCTTGGGACAGTCGTTTAACACTGTCTCTCAGGAACCCGAGAAGGGCTACTTTGGATGGAATTGAGGCCTACGCTGATGAAGGACATATCCCCCATTAAAAACGTGAGAGAAGCTTTGTGAGACACTTCTCTGTGCTACGTGAATTCAACACATAGAGTTACAGCTGAATCTTCAGGAAGCAGTTTGCCACCACTGTTTTCCGGGAATCTGCAAAGTGATATTTGGGGGCGCATTCAGGGCCCATGGTGCAAAAGGAAACATCCTCAGATGATAACTAGAAAGAAGCTGACTCAGACATTGCTTTGTGATGTTGCATTCCCCACACGGAGCTTCACCTTTACCCTCTTGTAGCAGTATGCTAACACTGTTTTCATGGATTCTGCAAAGGGATGTTAGGGAGCTCATTGAGGCCTATGGTGAAAAGGGAAATATCCTCAGACACAAACAAGAAAGAAGTGTTTTGAGAAACGGCGTTGGGATGTGTGAATGCAACTCACGGAGTTACAGTTTTCTCTTCAGTGATCAACTTGCTCACACAGTTTTCCTGAAATCTGCCATGGCATATATTTCTTAGCGCAATGAAGCTTACAGAGGGCATAGCCTCAGATAAAATGAGAAAAGAAGCTGTCTTAGAAACTGGATCGTGATGTGAGAATTCATCTCACAGAGTTACACACCCCTTTCGTGGAAGAGTCATTTAACACTGTCTTTGAGGAACCTGAGAAGGGCTACTTCGGTTCGAATTCAGGCCTACGCTGAAATACCCTCGATACAAAACGTGAGCGAAGCTGTGTGAGAAACTTCTCTGTGATACGTGAATTCATCACACAGAGTTATAACTGAGTCTTCAGGAAGCAGTTTGCTAACACCGTTTTCGTGGAATCTGCAAAGTGATATTTGGGGGCGCATTGAGGCCCATAGTGAACACGGAAACATCCTCCGATATGAACTAGAAAGAAGCAGTCTCAGAAATTGCTCTGTGATGTTGAATCCACCACACAGAGATTCACCTTTACCTTCTTGTAGCAGTTTGCTAACACTGTTGCCGTGGATTCTGCAAAGTGACATTTGGGAGCTCATTGTGGGCTACGGGGAAAAGAAAATATCCTCAGATAAGAAGCGGAAGGAAGCTTTCTGAGAAACTGCATTGCGGTGTGTGAATGCACCTCACGGAGTTACACTCTTCTCTTCAGTGATCAGTTTGCCAACACCGTTTTCTTGAAGCTTGCGATGAGATACTTCACAGCGCTAGCAGCTTACGGTGACAAAGGAAATATCCTCAGATAAGAAATGAAAGAAGCTTCCTCGGGAATTGCTTTCAGATACGAGACTTCAGCTCCCAGAGTTACATCACTGTGTTTTGGAGCCGTTTTCTAGCACTGTTTTTGTGGATTCTGAGAACTGATAATTCCGGATGGGAACTGATAATTTCGGCTGGGAGGCAGGAACTATCCTCCGAGAAAAAGCAGAAGGAAGCTTTCTGAGAAACTGCTTTGTGATGTGTGAATTCATTTCAAAGGGTTACACCACTCTTTCATGAGGAGTTTGCTAGCACTGTGTTTGTAGAATCTCACGAGTGATATCTTGGATAGCGTTGAATCCCATGGTGAATCATGAAATCTCCTCAGACCAATCTGCAGAGAGGCCTCCTCTGAAACTCCTTTGCTGTGGGTGACTTCGGCTCACAGAGTTCTACCATTGTTTCCCTTGAGACGCTTGCTAACAGTGTTTTCGCAGAATCTGCTCTAAGACACACAGTGGGGCTCCAAGACCACAAATAACCTCAGGTCGAAAACGAAAAATAGAAGCTTTCTGAGAAACTGCTTTGTGATGTGTGACTTCAACTCACTGAATTACACCTGCGTTTCATGGAGCCGTTGGCTACCCCCGTTTCTGTGGAATCTGGAAACTGATATTTCAGACCCCTTTGAGGACTACGGGGCCAAAGGAAATATCCTCCGTTACAAAGGAGAAAGAAGCTTTCTGAGAAACTTCTTTGTGATCTGTGATGTGAAACATCTCACAGAATTGCAGCTGTCTCCTAATGAAGCCCTTCGCGAAGACTGTTCTCGTGGAATTTGCAAAGTGATATTTGGGAGCTCACTGAGGGCTCCGGTGAAAAGGAAATAGCCTCAGATGCACACTGGAAAGAAGCTTTGTGAGAAACTGCATTGCGCTGTGTGAGTGCACCTCCCAGAGTTACACTTTTCCGTGATGAGTTTGACAAGACCGTTTCCTTGCAATCCGCAATGGGAGACTTCTTGGAGCTACGCACCTTACCGTGACAAAGGAAGTATCCCTAGATAAAAATGACAGAAGCTTCCTCAGAAATTGCTTTCAGATACGTGACTTCATCTGACCGAGTTACATCACTGTTTCTTGGAGCCGTTTCCCAGCACTGTTTATGTGGATTCTGAGAACTGATATTTCGGATGGGTTTGGAGAGTGTGGGGAGAAAGGGATTATCCTCCGAGAAAAAGCAGGGTGCAGCTTTCTGAGAAACAGCTTTGTGACGTGTGAGTTCATTTCAAAGGCTTTCACCACTCTTGGGAGCACACGGAGGGATATGGTGAGAAAAGAAAGGTCCTCAGATAAAAACTGGAAAGAAGCCTTCGGAGAAACTGCATTGTGACATGTGAATGCGACTCCTAGACTTCCACGCAACTTTTCACTGACCCGTTTGCTAACACTGTTTGATTGCAGTCTGCACTGGGCTATTTCTCAGCGCAATGAAGCTTACGGTGACCCAGGAAATATCGTAAATGAAAACTGGAAAGAAGCTTTGTGAGAAACTTCTCAGTGAAACGTGAATTCATCTCACAGAGTTCCCACTTAGTCTTCGCGAAGCAGTTTGCTAACACCGTTTTCCTGGAATCTGCGTAGTACTATCTGGGAGCGCATTGAGGGCCCACGGTGAAAACGGAAACATCCTCAGATCGTAACGAGAAAGAAGCTGTCTCCGAAATTGCTTTGTGATGTGTCAGTTCACCACACAGAGATTCACCTTCCCTTCTTGTAGCCCTTTGCCAGCACCGTTTCCCTGGATTCTGCAAAGTGATATTTGGGAGCTCATTGAGGGCTACGGGGAAAAGGAAATAGCCTCAGATAAAAACTGGAAGGAAGCGCTCTGAGAAACTGCATTGCGATGTGTGAATGCAACTCACAGAGCGACACCTGTCTCTTCAGTGACCAGTTTGCTCACACAGTTTCCTTGAAATCTGCCTTGGGATGCTTCTTAGCGCAATGAAGCTTACGGTGACAAAGGAAATCTCCTCAGAAAACATTAAAAGAAGCTTTCTTAGAAACTGGTTTGCGATGTGTGAAATCATCTCCCAGCGTTACATCGGCGTTTCGTGGGGCAGTCGTTTAACACTGTCTCTCAGGAACCCGAGAAGGGCTACTTTGGATGGAATTGAGGCCTACGCTGATGAAGGACATATCCCCCATTAGAGAAGCTTTGTGAGACACTTCTCTGTGCTACGTGAATTCAACACATAGAGTTACAGCTGAATCTTCAGGAAGCAGTTTGCCACCACAGTTTTCCGGGAATCTGCAAAGTGATATTTGGGGGCGCATTCAGGGCCCATGGTGCAAAAGGAAACATCCTCAGACGATAACTAGAAAGAAGCTGACTCAGACATTGCTTTGTGATGTTGAATTCCCCACACGGAGCTTCACCTTTACCATCTTGTTGCAGTATGCTAACACTGTTTTCATGGATTCCGCAAAGGGATGTTTGGGAGCTCATTGAGGCCTATGGTGAAAAGGGAAATATCCTCAGACACAAACAAGAAAGAAGTGTTTTGAGAAACGGCTTGGGATGTGTGAATGCAACTCACGGAGTTACAGTTTTCTCTTCAGTGATCAACTTGTTCACACAGTTTTCCTGAAATCTGCCATGGCATATATTTCTTAGCGCAATGAAGCTTACAGAGGGCATAGCCTCAGATAAAATGAGAAAAGAAGCTGTCTTAGAAACTGGATCGTGATGTGAGAATTCATCTCACAGAGTTACACACCCCTTTCGTGGAAGAGTCATTTAACACTGTCTTTGAGGAACCTGAGAAGGGCTACTTCGGTTCGAATTCAGGCCTACGCTGAAATACCCTCGATGCAAAACGTGACCGAAGCTCTGTGAGAAACTTCTCTGTGATACGTGAATTCATCACACAGAGTTACAAATGAGTCTTCAGGAAGCAGTTTGCTAACACCGTTTTCGTGGAATCTGCAAAGTGATATTTGGGGGCGCATTGAGGCCCATAGTGAACACGGAAACATCCTCCGATATTAACTAGAAAGAAGCAGTCTCAGAAATTGCTCTGTGATGTTGAATCCACCACACAGAGATTCACCTTTACCTTCTTGTAGCAGTTTGCTAACACTGTTGCCGTGGATTCTGCAAAGTGATCTTTGGGAGCTCATTGTGGGCTACGGGGAAAAGAAAATATCCTCAGATAAGAAGCGGAAGGAAGCTTTCTGAGAAACTGCATTGCGGTGTGTGAATGCACCTCACGGAGTTACACTCTTCTCTTCAATGATCAGTTTGCCAACACCGTTTTCTTGAAGCTTGCGATGAGATACTTCTCAGCGCTAGCAGCTTACGGTGACAAAGGAAATATCCTCAGATAAGAAATGAAAGAAGCTTCCTCGGGAATTGCTTTCAGATACGAGACTTCAGCTCCCAGAGTTACATCACTGTGTCTTGGAGCCGTTGCCTGGCACTGTTTTTGTGGATTCTGAGAACTGATAATTTCGGATGGGAACTGATAATTTCAGCTGGGAGGCAGGAACTATCCTCCGAGAAAAAGCGGAAGGAAGCTTTCTGAGAAACTGCTTTGTGATGTGTGAATTCATTTCAAAGGGTTACACCACTCTTTCATGAGGAGTTTGCTAGCACTGTGTTTGTAGAATCTCACGAGTGATATCTTGGATAGCGTTGAATCCCATGGTGAATCATGAAATCTCCTCAGACCAATCTGCAGAGAGGCCTCCTCTGAAACTCCTTTGCTGTGGGTGACTTCGGCTCACAGAGTTCTACCATTGTTTCCCTTGAGACGCTTGCTAACAGTGTTTTCGCAGAATCTGCTCTAAGACACACAGTGGGGCTCCGAGACCACAAATAACCTCAGCTCGAAAACGAAAAATAGAAGCTTTCTGAGAAACTGCTTTGTGATGTGTGACTTCAACTCACTGAATTACACCTGCCTTTCATGGAGCCGTTGGCTACCCCCGTTTCTGTGGAATCTGGAAACTGATATTTCAGACCCCTTTGAGGACTACGGGGCCAAAGGAAATATCCTCCGTTACAAAGGAGAAAGAAGCTTTCTGAGAAACTTCTTTGTGATCTGTGATGTGAAACATCTCACAGAATTGCAGCTTTCTCCTAATGAAGCCCTTCGCGAAGACTGTTCTCGTGGAATTTGCAAAGTGATATTTGGGAGCTCACTGAGGGCTCCGGTGAAAAGGAAATAGCCTCAGATGCACACTGGAAAGAAGCTTTGTGAGAAACTGCATTGCGCTGTGTGAGTGCACCTCCCAGAGTTACACTTTTCCGCGATGAGTTTGACAAGACCGTTTCCTTGCAATCCGCAATGGGAGACTTCTTGGAGCTACGCAGCTTACCGTGACAAAGGAAGTATCCCTAGATAAAAATGACAGAAGCTTCCTCAGAAATTGCTTTCAGATACGTGACTTCATCTGACCGAGTTACATCACTGTTTCTTGGAGCCGTTTCCCAGCACTGTTTATGTGGATTCTGAGAACTGATATTTCGGATGGGTTTGGAGAGTGTGGGGAGAAAGGGATTATCCTCCGAGAAAAAGCAGGGTGCAGCTTTCTGAGAAACAGGTTTGTGACGTGTGAGTTCATTTCAAAGGCTTTCACCACTCTTGGGAGCACACGGAGGGATATGGTGAGAAAAGAAAGGTCCTCAGATAAAAACTGGAAAGAAGCCTTCGGAGAAACTGCATTGTGACATGTGAATGCGACTCCTAGACTTCCACGCAACTTTTCACTGACCCGTTTGCTAACACTGTTTGATTGCAGTCTGCACTGGGCTATTTCTCAGCGCAATGAAGCTTACGGTGACCCAGGAAATATCGTAAATGAAAACTGGAAAGAAGCTTTGTGAGAAACTTCTCAGTGAAACGTGAATTCATCTCACAGAGTTCCCACTTAGTCTTCGCGAAGCTGTTTGCTAACACCGTTTTCCTGGAATCTGCATAGTACTATCTGGGAGCGCATTGAGGGCCCACGGTGAAAACGGAAACATCCTCAGATCGTAACGAGAAAGAAGCTGTCTCCGAAATTGCTTTGTGATGTGTCAGTTCACCACACAGAGATTCACCTTCCCTTCTTGTAGCCCTTTGAAAGCACTGTTTCCCTGGATTCTGCAACGTGATATTTGGGAGCTCATTGAGGGTTACGGGGAAAAGGAAATAGCCTCAGATACAAACTGGAAGGAAGCGTTCTGAGAAACTGCATTGCGATGTGTGAATGCAACTCACAGAGTGACACTTGTCTCTTCAGTGACCAGTTTGCTCACACAGTTTCCTTGAAATCTGCCTTGGGATGCTTCTTAGCGCAATGAAGCTTACGGTGACAAAGGAAATCTCCTCAGAAAACATTAAAAGAAGCTTTCTTAGAAACTGGTTTGCGATGTGTGAAATCATCTCCCAGCGTTACATCGGCGTTTCGTGGGGCAGTCGTTTAACACTGTCTCTCAGGAACCCGAGAAGGGCTACTTTGGATGGAATTGAGGCCTACGCTGATGAAGGACATATCCCCCATTAAAAACGTGAGAGAAGCTTTGTGAGACACTTCTCTGTGCTACGTGAATTCAACACATAGAGTTACAGCTGAATCTTCAGGAAGCAGTTTGCCACCACTGTTTTCCGGGAAGCTGCAAAGTGATATTTGGGGGCGCATTCAGGCCCATGGTGCAAAAGGAAACATCCTCAGACGATAACTAGAAAGAAGCTGACTCAGACATTGCTTTGTGATGTTGAATTCCCCACACGGAGCTTCACCTTTACCCTCTTGTAGCAGTATGCTAACACTGTTTTCATGGATTCCGCAAAGGGATGTTAGGGAGCTCATTGAGGCCTATGGTGAAAAGGGAAATATCCTCAGACACAAACAAGAAAGAAGTGATTTGAGAAACGGCGTTGGGATGTGTGAATGCAACTCACGGAGTTACAGTTTTCTCTTCAGTGATCAACTTGCTAACACAGTTTTCCTGAAATCTGCCATGGCATATATTTCTTAGCGCAATGAAGCTTACAGAGGGCATAGCCTCAGATAAAATGAGAAAAGAAGCTGTCTTAGAAACTGGATCGTGATGTGAGAATTCATCTCACAGAGTTACACACCCCTTTCGTGGAAGAGTCATTTAACACTGTCTTTGAGGAACCTGAGAAGGGCTACTTCGGTTCGAATTCAGGCCTATGCTGAAATACCCTCGATGCAAAACGTGAGCGAAGCTGTGTGAGAAACTTCTCTGTGATACGTGAATTCATCACACAGAGTTACAACTGAGTCTTCAGGAAGCAGTTTGCTAACACCGTTTTCGTGGAATCTGCAGAGTGATATTTGGGGGCGCATTGAGGCCCATAGTGAACACGGAAACATCCTCCGATATTAACTAGAAAGAAGCAGTCTCAGAAATTGCTCTGTGATGTTGAATCCACCACACAGAGATTCACCTTTACCTTCTTGTAGCAGTTTGCTAACACCGTTGCCGTGGATTCTGCAAAGTGATCTTTGGGAGCTCATTGTGGGCTACGGGGAAAAGAAAATATCCTCAGATAAGAAGCGGAAAGAAGTTTTCTGAGAACCTGCATTGCGGTGTGTGAATGCACCTCACGGAGTTACACTGTTCTCTTCAGTGATCAGTTTGCCAACACGGTTTTCTTGAAGCTTGCGATGAGATACTTCTCAGCGCTAGCACCTTACGGTGACAAAGGAAATATCCTCAGATAAGAAATGAAAGAAGCTTCCTCGGGAATTGCTTTCAGATACGAGACTTCAGCTCCCAGAGTTACATCACTGTGTTTGGAGCCGTTTCCTAGCACTGTTTATGTGGATTCTGAGAACTGATAATTTCGGATGGGAACTGATAATTTCGGCTGGGAGGCAGGAACTATCCTCCGAGAAAAAGCGGAAGGAAGCTTTCTGAGAAACTGCTTTGTGATGTGTGAATTCATTTCAAAGGGTTACACCACTCTTTCATGAGGAGTTTGCTAGCACTGTGTTTGTAGAATCTCACGAGTGATATCTTGGATAGCGTTGAATCCCATGGTGAATCATGAAATCTCCTCAGACCAATCTGCAGAGAGGCCTCCTCTGAAACTCCTTTGCTGTGGGTGACTTCGGCTCACAGAGTTCTACCATTGTTTCCCTTGAGACGCTTGCTAACAGTGTTTTCGCAGAATCTGCTCTAAGACACACAGTGGGGCTCCGAGACCACAAATAACCTCAGCTCGAAAACGAAAAATAGAAGCTTTCTGAGAAACGGCTTTGTGATGTGTGACTTCAACTCACTGAATTACACCTGCGTTTCATGCAGCCGTTGGCTACCCCCGTTTCTGTGGAATCTGGAAACTGATATTTCAGACCCCTTTGAGGACTACGGGGCCAAAGGAAATATCCTCCGTTACAAAGGAGAAAGAAGCTTTCTGAGAAACTTCTTTGTGATCTGTGAATTCATCTCACAGAATTGCAGCTTTCTCCTAATGAAGCCCTTCGCGAAGACTGTTCTCGTGGAATTTGCAAAGTGATATTTGGGAGCTCACTGAGGGCTCCGGTGAAAAGGAAATAGCCTCGGATGCACACTGGAAAGAAGCTTTGTGAGAAACTGCATTGCGCTGTGTGAGTGCACCCCCCAGAGTTACACATTTCCGTGATGAGTTTGACAAGACCGTTTCCTTGCAATCCGCAATGGGAGACTTCTTGGAGCTACGCAGCTTACCGTGACAAAGGAAGTATCCCTAGATAAAAATGACAGAAGCTTCCTCAGAAATTGCTTTCAGATACGTGACTTCATCTGACCGAGTTACATCACTGTTTCTTGGAGCCGTTTCCCAGCACTGTTTATGTGGATTCTGAGAACTGATATTTCGGATGGGTTTGGAGAGTGTGGGGAGAAAGGGATTATCCTCCGAGAAAAAGCAGGGTGCAGCTTTCTGAGATACAGCTTTGTGACGTGTGAGTTCATTTCAAAGGCTTTCACCACTCTTGGGAGCACACGAAGGGATATGGTGAGAAAAGAAATGTCCTCAGATAAAAACTGGAAAGAAGCCTTCGGAGAAACTGCATTGTGACATGTGAATGCGACTCCTAGACTTCCACGCAACTTTTCACTGACCCGTTTGCTAACACTGTTTGATTGCAGTCTGCACTGGGCTATTTCTCAGCGCAATGAAGCTTACGGTGACCCAGGAAATATCGTAAATGAAAACTGGAAAGAAGCTTTGTGAGAAACTTCTCAGTGAAACGTGAATTCATCTCACAGAGTTCCCACTTAGTCTTCGCGAAGCAGTTTGCTAACACCGTTTTCGTGGAATCTGCATAGTACTATCTGGGACCGCATTGAGGGCCCACGGTGAAAACGGAAACATCCTCAGATCGTAACGAGAAAGAAGCTGTCTCCGAAATTGCTTTGTGATGTGTCAGTTCACCACACAGAGATTCACCTTCCCTTCTTGTAGCCCTTTGCCAGCACTGTTTCCCTGGATTCTGCAAAGTGATATTTGGGAGCTCATTGAGGGTTACGGGGAAAAGGAAATAGCTTCAGATAAAAACTGGAAGGAAGCGTTCTGAGAAACTGCATTGCGATGTGTGAATGCAACTCACAGAGTGACACTTGTCTCTTCAGTGACCAGTTTGCTCACACAGTTTCCTTGAAATCTGCCTTGGGATGCTTCTTAGTGCAATGAAGCTTACGGTGACAAAGGAAATCTCCTCAGAAAACATTAAAAGAAGCTTTCTTAGAAACTGGTTTGCGGTGTGTGAAATCATCTCCCAGCGTTACATCGGCGTGTCGTGGGGCAGTCGTTTAACACTGTCTCTCAGGAACCCGAGAAGGGCTACTTTGGATGGAATTGAGGCCTACGCTGATGAAGGACATATCCCCCATTAAAAACGTGAGAGAAGCTTTGTGAGACACTTCTCTGTGCTACGTGAATTCAACACATAGAGTTACAGCTGAATCTTCAGGAAGCAGTTTGCCACCACTGTTTTCCGGAATCTGCAAAGTGATATTTGGGGGCGCATTCAGGGCCCATGGTGCAAAAGGAAACATCCTCAGACGATAACTAGAAAGAAGCTGACTCAGACATTGCTTTGTGATGTTGAATTCCCCACACGGAGCTTCACCTTCACCCTCTTTTAGCAGTATGCTAACACTGTTTTCATGGATTCCGCAAAGGGATGTTTGGGAGCTCATTGAGGCCTATGGTGAAAAGGGAAATATCCTCAGACACAAACAAGAAAGAAGTGTTTTGAGAAACGGCGTTGGGATGTGTGAATGCAACTCACGGATTTACAGTTTTCTCTTCAGTGATCAACTTGCGAACACAGTTTTCCTGAAATCTGCCATGGCATATTTCTTAGCGCAATGAAGCTTACAGAGGGCATAGCCTCAGATAAAATGAGAAAAGAAGCTGTCTTAGAAACTGGATCGTGATGTGAGAATTCATCTCACAGAGTTACACACCCCTTTCGTGGAAGAGTCATTTAACACTGTCTTTGAGGAACCTGAGAAGGGCTACTTCGGTTCGAATTCAGGCCTAAGCTGAAATACCCTCGATGCAAAACGTGAGCGAAGCTGTGTGAGAAACTTCTCTGTGATACGTGAATTCATCACACAGACTTACAACTGAGTCTTCAGGAAGCAGTTTGCTAACACCGTTTTCGTGGAATCTGCAAAGTGATATTTGGGGGCGCATTGAGGCCCATAGTGAACACGGAAACATCCTCCGATATTAACTAGAAAGAAGCAGTCTCAGAAATTGCTCTGTGATGTTCAATCCACCACACAGAGATTCACCTTTACCTTCTTGTAGCAGTTTGCTAACACTGCTGCCGTGGATTCTGCAAAGTGATCTTTGGGAGCTCATTGTGGGCTACGGGGAAAAGAAAATATCCTCTGATAAGAAGCGGAAGGAAGCTTTCTGAGAAACTGCATTGCGGTGTGTGAATGCACCTCACGGAGTTACACTCTTCTCTTCATTGATCAGTTTGCCAACATCGTTTTCTTGAAGCTTGCGATGAGATACTTCTCAGCGCTAGCAGCTTACGGTGACAAAGGAAATATCCTCAGATAAGAAATGAAAGAAGCTTCCTCGGGAATTGCTTTCAGATACGAGACTTCAGCTCCCAGAGTTACATCACTGTGTCTTGGAGCCGTTTCCTAGCACTGTTTTTGTGGATTCTGAGAACTGATAATTTCGGATGGGAACTGATAATTTCGGCTAGGAGGCAGGAACTATCCTCCGAGAAAAAGCGGAAGGAAGCTTTCTGAGAAACTGCTTTGTGATGTGTGAATTCATTTCAAAGGGTTACACCACTCTTTCATGAGGAGTTTGCTAGCACTGTGTTTGCAGAATCTCACGAGTGATATCTTGGATAGCGTTGAATCCCATGGTGAATCATGAAATCTCCTCAGACCAATCTGCAGAGAGGCCTCCTCTGAAACTCCTTTGCTGTGGGTGACTTCGGCTCACAGAGTTCTACCATTGTTTCCCTTGAGACGCTTGCTAACAGTGTTTTCACAGAATCTGCTCTAAGACACACAGTGGGGCTCCGAGACCACAAATAACCTCAGCTCGAAAACGAAAAATAGAAGCTTTCTGGGAAACTGCTTTGTGATGTGTGACTTCAACTCACTGAATTACACCTGCGTTTCATGGAGCCGTTGGCTGCCCCCGTTTCTGTGGAATCTGGAAACTGATATTTCAGACCCCTTTGAGGACTACGGGGCCAAAGGAAATATCCTCCGTTACAAAGGAGAAAGAAGCTTTCTGAGAAACTTCTTTGTGATCTGTGAATTCATCTCACAGAATTGCAGCTTTCTCCTAATGAAGCCCTTCGCGAAGACTGTTCTCGTGGAATTTGCAAAGTGATATTTGGGAGCTCACTGAGGGCTCCGGTGAAAAGGAAATAGCCTCAGATGCACACTGGAAAGAAGCTTTGTGGGAAACTGCATTGCGCTGTGTGAGTGCACCTCCCAGAGTTACACTTTTCCGTGATGAGTTTGACAAGACCGTTTCCTTGAAATCCACAATGGGAGACTTCTTGGAGCTACGCAGCTTAGCGTGACAAAGGAAGTATCCCTAGATAAAAATGACAGAAGCTTCCTCAGAAATTGCTTTCAGATACGTGACTTCATCTGACCGAGTTACATCACTGTTTCTTGCAGCCGTTTCCTAGCACTGTTTATGTGGATTCTGAGAACTGATATTTCGGATGGGTTTGGAGAGTGTGGGGAGAAAGGGATTATCCTCCGAGAAAAAGCAGGGTGCAGCTTTCTGAGAAACAGCTTTGTGACGTGTGAGTTCATTTCAAAGGCTTTCACCACTCTTGGGAGCACACGGAGGGATATTGTGAGAAAAGAAAGGTCCTCAGAGAAAAACTGGAAAGAAGCCTTCGGAGAAACTGCATTGTGACATGGGAATGCGACTCCTAGAGTTCCACGCAACTTTTCACTGACCCGTTTGCTAACACTGTTTGATTGCAGTCTGCACTGGGCTATTTCTCAGCGCAATGAAGCTTACGGTGACCCAGGAAATATCGTAAATGAAAACTGGAAAGAAGCTTTGTGAGAAACTTCTCAGTGAAACGTGAATTCATCTCACAGAGTTCCCACTTAGTCTTCGCGAAGCAGTTTGCTAACACCGTTTTCGTGGAATCTGCATAGTACTATCTGGGAGCGCATTGAGGGCCCACAGTGAAAACGGAAACATCCTCAGATCATAACGAGAAAGAAGCTGTCTCCGAAATTGCTTTGTGATGTGTCAGTTCACCACACGGAGATTCACCTTCCCTTCTTGTAGCCCTTTGCCAGCACTGTTTCCCTGGATTCTGCAAAGTGATATTTGGGAGCTCATTGAGGGCTACGGGGAAAAGGAAATAGCCTCAGATACAAACTGGAAGGAAGCGTTCTGAGAAACTGTATTGCGATGTGTGAATGCAACTCACAGAGTGACACTTGTCTCTTCAGTGACCAGTTTGCTCACACAGTTTCCTTGAAATCTGCCTTGGTATGCTTCGTAGCGCAATGAAGCTTACGGTGACAAAGGAAATCTCCTCAGAAAACATTAAAAGAAGCTTTCTTAGAAACTGGTTTGCGATGTGTGAAATCATCTCCCAGCGTTACATCAGCGTTTCGTGGGGCAGTCGTTTAACACTGTCTCTCAGGAACCCGAGAAGGGCTACTTTGGATGGAATTGAGGCCTACGCTGATGAAGGACATATCCCCCATTAAAAACGTGAGAGAAGCTTTGTGAGACACTTCTCTGTGCTACGTGAATTCAACACATAGAGTTACAGCTGAATCTTCAGGAAGCAGTTTGCCACCACTGTTTTCCGGGAATCTGCAAAGTGATATTTGGGGGCGCATTCAGGGCCCATGGTGCAAAAGGAAACATCCTCAGACGATAACTACAAAGAAGCTGACTCAGACATTATTTTGTGATGTTGAATTCCCCACACGGAGCTTCACCTTTACCCTCTTGTAGCAGTACGCTAACACTGTTTTCATGGATTCCGCAAAGGGATGTTTGGGAGCTCATTGAGGCCTATGGTGAAAAGGGAAATATCCTCAGACACAAACAAGAAAGAAGTGTTTTGAGAAACGGCGTTGGGATGTGTGAATGCAACTCACGGAGTTACAGTTTTCTCTTCAGTGATCAACTTGATAACACAGTTTTCCTGAAATCTGCCATGGCATATTTCTTAGCGCAATGAAGCTTACAGAGGGCATAGCCTCAGATAAAATGAGAAAAGAAGCTGTCTTAGAAACTGGATCGTGATGTGAGAATTCATCTCACAGAGTTACACACCCCTTTCGTGGAAGAGTCATTTAACACTGTCTTTGAGGAACCTGAGAAGAGCTACTTCGGTTCGAATTCAGGCCTACGCTGAAATACCCTCGATGCAAAACGTGAGCGAGCTGTGTGAGAAACTTCTCTGTGATACGTGAATTCATCACACAGAGTTACAACTGAGTCTTCAGGAGGCAGTTTGCTAACACCGTTTTCGTGGAATCTGCAGAGTGATATTTGGGGGCGCATTGAGGCCCATAGTGAACACGGAAACATCCTCCGATATTAACTAGAAAGAAGCAGTCTCAGAAATTGCTCTGTGATGTTGAATCCACCACACAGAGATTCACCTTTACCTTCTTGTAGCAGTTTGCTAACACCGTTGCCGTGGATTCTGCAAAGTGATCTTTGGGAGCTCATTGTGGGCTACGGGGAAAAGAAAATATCCTCAGATAAGAAGCGGAAAGAAGCTTTCTGAGAACCTGCATTGCGGTGTGTGAATGCACCTCACGGAGTTACACTGTTCTCTTCAGTGATCAGTTTGCCAACACCGTTTACTTGAAGCTTGCGATGAGATACTTCTCAGCGCTAGCAGCTTACGGTGACAAAGGAAATATCCTCAGATAAGAAATGAAAGAAGCTTCCTCGGGAATTGCTTTCAGATACGAGACTTCAGCTCCCAGAGTTACATCACTGTGTCTTGGAGCCGTTTCCTAGCACTGTTTTTGTGGATTCTGAGAACTGATAATTTCGGATGGGAACTGATAATTTCGGCTGGGAGGCAGGAACTATCCTCCGAGAAAAAGCGGAAGGAAGCTTTCTGAGAAACTGCTTTGTGATGTGTGAATTCATTTCAAAGGGTTACACCACTCTTTCATGAGGAGTTTGCTAGCACTGTGTTTGTAGAATCTCACGAGTGATATCTTGGATAGCGTTGAATCCCATGGTGAATCATGAAATCTCCTCAGACAAATCTGCAGGGAGGCCTCCTCTGAAACTCCTTTGCTGTGGGTGACTTCGGTTCACAGAGTTCTACCATTGTTTCCCTTGAGACGCTTGCTAACAGTGTTTTCGCAGAGTCTGCTCTAAGACACACAGTGGGGCTAAGAGACCACAAATAACCTCAGCTCGAAAACGAAAAATAGAAGCTTTCTGAGAAACGGCTTTGTGATGTGTGACATCAACTAACTGAATTACACCTGCGTTTCATGGAGCCGTTGGCTACCCCCGTTATTGTGGAATCTGGAAACCGATATTTCAGACCCCTTTGAGGACTACGGGGCCAAAGGAAATGTCCTCCGTTACAAAGGAGAAAGAAGCTTTCTGAGAAACTTCTTTGTGATCTGTGAATTCATCTCACAGAATTGCAGCTTTCTCCTAATGAAGCCCTTCGCGAAGACTGTTCTCGCGGAATTTGCAAAGTGATATTTGGGAGCTCACTGAGGGCTCCGGTGAAAAGGAAATAGCCTCAGATGCACACTGGAAAGAAGCTTTGTGAGAAACTGCATTGCGCTGTGTGAGTGCACCTCCCAGAGTTACACTTTTCCGTGATGAGTTTGACAAGACCGTTTCCTTGAAATCCGCAATTGGAGACTTCTGGAGCTAGGCACCTTACCGTGACAAAGGAAGTATCCCTAGATAAAAATGACAGAAGCTTCCTCAGAAATTGCTTTCAGATACGTGACTTCATCTGACCGAGTTACATCACTGTTTCTTGGAGCCGTTTCCCAGCACTGTTTATGTGGATTCCGAGAACTGATATTTCGGATGGGTTTGGAGAGTGTGGGGAGAAAGGGATTATCCTCTGAGAAAAAGCAGGGTGCAGCTTTCTGAGAAACAGCTTTGTGACGTGTGAGTTCATTTCAAAGGCTTTCACCACTCTTGGGAGCACACGGAGGGATATGGTGAGAAAAGAAAGGTCCTCAGATAAAAACTGGAAAGAAGCCTTCGGAGAAACTGCATTGTGACATGTGAATGCGACTCCTAGACTTCCACGCAACTTTTCACTGACCCGTTTGCTAACACTGTTTGATTGCAGTCTGCACTGGGCTATTTCTCAGCGCAATGAAGCTTACGGTGACCCAGAAAATATCGAAAATGAAAACTGGAAAGAAGCTTTGTGAGAAACTTCTCAGTGAAACGTGAATTCATCTCACAGTGTTCCCACTTAGTCTTCGCGAAGCAGTTTGCTAACACCGTTTTCGTGGAATCTGCATAGTACTATCTGGGAGCGCATTGAGGGCCCACGGTGAAAACGGAAACATCCTCAGATCGTAAGGAGAAAGAAGCTGTCTCCGAAATTGCTTTGTGATGTGTCAGTTCACCACACAGAGATTCACCTTCCCTTCTTGTAGCCCTTTGCCAGCACTGTTTCCCTGGATTCTGCAAAGTGATATTTGGGAGCTCATTGAGGGCTACGGGGAAAAGGAAATAGCTTCAGATAAAAACTGGAAGGAAGCGTTCTGAGAAACTGCATTGCGATGTGTGAATGCAACTCACAGAGTGACACTTGTCTCTTCAGTGACCAGTTTGCTCACACAGTTTCCTTGAAATCTGCCTTGGGATGCTTCTTAGCGCAATGAAGCTTACGGTGAGAAAGGAAATCTCCTCAGAAAACATTAAAAGAAGCTTTCTTAGAAACTGGTTTGCGATGTGTGAAATCATCTCCCAGCGTTACATCGGCGTTTCGTGGGGCAGTCGTTTAACACTGACTCTCAGGAACCCGAGAAGGGCTACTTTGGATGGAATTGACGCCTACGCTGATGAAGGACATATCCCCCATTAAAAACGTGAGAGAAGCTTTGTGAGACAGTTCTCTGTGCTACGTGAATTCAACACATAGAGTTACAGCTGAATCTTCAGGAAGCAGTTTGCCACCACTGTTTTCCGGGAATCTGCAAAGTGATATTTGGGGGCGCATTCAGGGCCCACGGTGCAAAAGGAAACATCCTCAGACGATAACTAGAAAGAAGCTGACTCAGACATTGCTTTGTGATGTTGAATTCCCCACACGGAGCTTCACCTTTACCCTCTTGTAGCAGTATGCTAACACTGTTTTCATGGATTCCGCAAAGGGATGTTTGGGAGCTCATTGAGGACTATGGTGAAAAGGGAATAATCCTCAGACACAAACAAGAAAGAAGTGTTTTGAGAAACGGCGTTGGGATGTGTGAATGCAACTCACGGAGTTACAGTTTTCTCTTCAGTGGTCAACTTGCTAACACAGTTTTCCTGAAATCTGCCATGGCATATTTCTTAGCGCAATGAAGCTTACAGAGGGCATAGCCTCAGATAAAATGAGAAAAGAAGCTGTCTTAGAAACTGGATCGTGATGTGAGAATTCATCTCACAGAGTTACACACCCCTTTCGTGGAAGAGTCATTTAACACTGTGTTTGAGGAACCTGAGAAGGGCTACTTCGGTTCGAATTCAGGCCTACGCTGAAATACCCTCGATGCAAAACGTGAGCGAAGCTGTGTGAGAAACTTCTCTGTGATACGTGAATTCATCACACAGAGTTACAACTGAGTCTTCAGGAAGCAGTTTGCTAACACCGTTTTCGTGGAATCTGCAGAGTGATATTTGGGGGCGCATTGAGGCCCATAGTGAACACGGAAACATCCTCCGATATTAACTAGAAAGAAGCAGTCTCAGAAATTGCTCTGTGATGTTGAATCCACCACACAGAGATTCACCTTTACCTTCTTGTAGCAGTTTGCTAACACTGTTGCCGTGGATTCTGCAAAGTGATCTATGGGAGCTCATTGTGGCCTACGGGGAGAAGAAAATATCCTCAGATAAGAAGCGGAAGGAAACTTTCTGAGAAACTGCATTGCGGTGTTTGTGAATGCACCTCACAGAGTTACCCTCTTCACTTCAGTGATCAGTTTGCCAACACCGTTTTCTTGAAGCTTGCGATGAGATACTTCTCAGCGCTAGCAGCTTACGGTGACAAAGGAAATATCCTCAGATAAGAAATGAAAGAAGCTTCCTCGGGAATTGCTTTCAGATACGAGACTTCAGCTCCCAGAGTTACATCACTGTGTCTTGGAGCCGTTTCCTAGCACTGTTTTTGTGGATTCTGAGAACCGATAATTTCGGATGGGAACTGATAATTTCGGCTGGGAGGCAGGAACTATCCTCCGAGAAAAAGCGGAAGGAAGCTTTCTGAGAAACTGCTTTGTGATGTGTGAATTCATTTCAAAGGGTTACACCACTCTTTCATGAGGAGTTTGCTAGCACTGTGTTTGTAGAATCTCACGAGTGATATCTTGGATAGCGTTGAATCCCATGGTGAATCATGAAATCTCCTCAGACCAATCTGCAGAGAGGCCTCCTCTGAAACTCCTTTGCTGTGGGTGACTTCGGCTCACAGAGTTCTACCATTGTTTCCCTTGAGACGCTTGCTAACAGTGTTTTCGCAGAATCTGCTCTAAGACACACAGTGGGGCTCCGAGACCACAAATAACCTCAGCTCGAAAACGAAAAATAGAAGCTTTCTGAGAAACTGCTTTGTGATGTGTGACTTCAACTCACTGAATTACACCTGCGTTTCATGGAGCCGTTGGCTACCCCCGTTTCTGTGGAATCTGGAAACTGATATTTCGGACCGCTTTGAGGACTACGGGGCCAAAGGAAATATCCTCCGTTACAAAGGAGAAAGAAGCTTTCTGAGAAACTTCTTTGTGATCTGTGAATTCATCTCACAGAATTGCAGCTTTCTCCTAATGAAGCCCTTCGCGAAGACTGTTCTCGTGGAATTTGCAAAGTGATATTTGGGAGCTCACTGAGGGCTCCGGTGAAAAGGAAATAGCCTCAGATGCACACTGGAAAGAAGCTTTGTGAGAAACTGCATTGCGCTGTGTGAGTGCACCTCCCAGAGTTACACTTTTCCGTGATGAGTTTGACAAGACCGTTTCCTTGCAATCCGCAATGGAGACTTCTTGGAGCTACGCAGCTTACCGTGACAAAGGAAGTATCCCTAGATAAAAATGACAGAAGCTTCCTCAGAAATTGCTTTCAGATACGTGACTTCATCTGACCGAGTTACATCACTGTTTCTTGGAGCCGTTTCCCAGCACTGTTTATGTGGATTCTGAGAACTGATATTTCGGATGGGTTTGGAGAGTGTGGGGAGAAAGGGATTATCCTCCGAGAAAAAGCAGGGTGCAGCTTTCTGAGAAACAGCTTTGTGACGTGTGAGTTCATTTCAAAGGCTTTCACCACTCTTGGGAGCACACGGAGGGATATGGTGAGAAAAGAAAGGTCCTCAGATAAAAACTGGAAAGAAGCCTTCGGAGAAACTGCATTGTGACATGTGAATGCGACTCCTAGACTTCCACGCAACTTTTCACTGACCCGTTTGCTAACACTGTTTGATTGCAGTCTGCACTGGGCTATTTCTCAGCGCAATGAAGCTTACGGTGACCCAGGAAATATCGTAAATGAAAACTGGAAAGAAGCTTTGTGAGAAACTTCTCAGTGAAACGTGAATTCATCTCACAGAGTTCCCACTTAGTCTTCGCGAAGCAGTTTGCTAACACCGTTTTCCTGGAATCTGCGTAGTACTATCTGGGAGCGCATTGAGGGCCCACGGTGAAAACGGAAACATCCTCAGATCGTAACGAGAAAGAAGCTGTCTCCGAAATTGCTTTGTGATGTGTCAGTTCACCACACACAGATTCACCTTCCCTTCTTGTAGACCTTTGCCAGCACTGTTTCCCTGGATTCTGCAAAGTGATATTTGGGAGCTCATTGAGGGCTACGGGGAAAAGGAAATAGCCTCAGATAAAAACTGGAAGGAAGCGTTCTGAGAAACTGCATTGCGATGTGTGAATGCAACTCACAGAGCGACACTTGTCTCTTCAGTGACCAGTTTGCTCACACAGTTTCCTTGAAATCTGCCTTGGGATGCTTCTTAGCGCAATGAAGCTTACGGTGACAAAGGAAATCTCCTCAGAAAACATTAAAAGAAGCTTTCTTAGAAACTGGTTTGCGATGTGTGAAATCATCTCCCAGCGTTACATCGGCGTTTCGTGGGGCAGTCGTTTAACACTGTCTCTCAGGAACCCGAGAAGGGCTACTTTGGATGGAATTGAGGCCTACGCTGATGAAGGACATATCCCCCATTAGAGAAGCTTTGTGAGACACTTCTCTGTGCTACGTGAATTCAACACATAGAGTTACAGCTGAATCTTCAGGAAGCAGTTTGCCACCACTGTTTTCCGGGAATCTGCAAAGTGATATTTGGGGGCGCATTCAGGGCCCATGGTGCAAAAGGAAACATCCTCAGACGATAACTAGAAAGAAGCTGACTCAGACATTGCTTTGTGATGTTGAATTCCCCACACGGAGCTTCACCTTTACCCTCTTGTAGCAGTATGCTAACACTGTTTTCATGGATTCCGCAAAGGGATGTTTGGGAGCTCATTGAGGCCAATGGTGAAAAGGGAAATATCCTCAGACACAAACAAGAAAGAAGTGTTTTGAGAAACGGCGTTGGGATGTGTGAATGCAACTCACGGAGTTACAGTTTTCTCTTCAGTGATCAACTTGCGAACACAGTTTTCCTGAAATCTGCCATGGCATATTTCTTAGCGCAATGAAGCTTACAGAGGGCATAGCCTCAGATAAAATGAGAAAAGAAGCTGTCTTAGAAACTGGATCATGATGTGAGAATTCATCTCACAGAGTTACACACCCCTTTCATGGAAGAGTCATTTAACACTGTCTTTGAGGAACCTGAGAAGGGCTACTTCGGTTCGAATTCAGGCCTACGCTGAAATACCCTCGATGCAAAACGTGTGCGAAGCTGTGTGAGAAACTTCTCTGTGATACGTGAATTCATCACACAGAGTTACAACTGAGTCTTCAGGAAGCAGTTTGCTAATACCGTTTTCGTGGAATCTGCAGAGTGATATTTGGGGGAGCATTGAGGCCCATAGTGAACACGGAAACATCCTCCGATATTAACTAGAAAGAAGCAGTCTCAGAAATTGCTCTGTGATGTTGAATCCACCACACAGAGATTCACCTTTACCTTCTTGTAGCAGTTTGCTAACACTGTTGCCGTGGATTCTGCAAAGTGATCTTTGGGAGCTCATTGTGGGCTACGGGGAAAAGAAAATATCCTCAGATAAGAAGCGGAAGGAAGCATTCTGAGAAACTGCATTGCGGTGTGTGAATGCACCTCACGGAGTTACACTCTTCTCTTCAGTGATCAGTTTGCCAACACCGTTTTCTTGAAGCTTGCGATGAGATACATCTCAGCGCTAGCAGCTTACGGTGACAAAGGAAATATCCTCAGATAAGAAATGAAAGAAGCTTCCTCGGGAATTGCTTTCAGATATGAGACTTCAGCTCCCAGAGTTACATCACTGTGTCTTGGAGCCGTTTCCTAGCACTGTTTTTGTGGATTCTGAGAACTGATAATTTCGGATGGGAACTGATAATTTCGGCTGGGAGGCAGGAACTATCCTCCGAGAAAAAGCGGAAGGAAGCTTTCTGAGAAACTGCTTTGTGATGTGTGAATTCATTTCAAAGGGTTACACCACTCTTTCATGAGGAGTTTGCTAGCATTGTGTTTGTAGAATCTCACGAGTGATATCTTGGATAGCGTTGAATCCCATGGTGAATCATGAAATCTCCTCAGACCAATCTGCAGAGAGGCCTCCTCTGAAACTCCTTTGCTGTGGGTGACTTCGGCTCACAGAGTTCTACCATTGTTTCCCTTGAGACGCTTGCTAACAGTGTTTTCGCAGAATCTGCTCTAAGACACACAGTGGGGCTCCGAGACCACAAATAACCTCAGCTCGAAAACGAAAAATAGAAGCTTTCTGAGAAACTGCTTTGTGATGTGTGACTTCAACTCACTGAATTACACCTGCGTTTCATGGAGCCGTTGGCTACCCCCGTTTCTGTGGAATCTGGAAACTGATATTTCAGACCCCTTTGAGGACTACGGGGCCAAAGGAAATATCCTCCGTTACAAAGGAGAAAGAAGCTTTCTGAGAAACTTCTTTGTGATCTGTGAATTCATCTCACAGAATTGCAGCTTTCTCCTAATGAAGCCCTTCGCGAAGACTGTTCTCGTGGAATTTGCAAAGTGATATTTGGGAGCTCACTGAGGGCTCCTGTGAAAAGGAAATAGCCTCAGATGCACACTGGAAAGAAGCTTTGTGAGAAACTGCATTGCACTGTGTGAGTGCACCTCCCAGAGTTACACTTTTCCGTGATGAGTTTGACAAGACCGTTTCCTTGCAATCCGCAATGGGAGACTTCTTGGAGCTACGCAGCTTACTGTGACAAAGGAAGTATCCCTAGATAAAAATGACAGAAGCTTCCTCAGAAATTGCTTTCAGATACGTGACTTCATCTGACCGAGTTACATCACTGTTTCTTGGAGCCGTTTCCCAGCACTGTTTATGTGGATTCTGAGAACTGATATTTCGGAGGGGTTTGGAGAGTGTGGGGAGAAAGGGATTATCCTCCGAGAAAAAGCAGGGTGCAGCTTTCTGAGAAACAGCTTTGTGACGTGTGAGTTCATTTCAAAGGCTTTCACCACTCTTGGGAGCACACGGAGGGATATGGTGAGAAAAGAAAGGTCCTCAGATAAAAACTGGAAAGAAGCCTTCGGAGAAACTGCATTGTGACATGTGAATGCGACTCCTAGACTTCCACGCAACTTTTCACTGACCCGTTTGCTAACACTGTTTGATTGCAGTCTGCACTGGGCTATTTCTCAGCGCAATGAAGCTTACGGTGACCCAGGAAATATCGTAAATGAAAACTGGAAAGAAGCTTTGTGAGAAACTTCTCAGTGAAACGTGAATTCATCTCACAGAGTTCCCACTTAGTCTTCGCGAAGCAGTTTGCTAACACCGTTTTCCTGGAATCTGCGTAGTACTATCTGGGAGCGCATTGAGGGCCCACGGTGAAAACGGAAACATCCTCAGATCGTAACGAGAAAGAAGCTGTCTCCGAAATTGCTTTGTGATGTGTCAGTTCACCACACACAGATTCACCTTCCCTTCTGTAGCCCTTTGACAGCACTGTTTCCCTGGATTCTGCAAAGTGATATTTGGGAGCTCATTGAGGGCTACGGGGAAAAGGAAATAGCCTCAGATAAAAACTGGAAGGAAGCGTTCTGAGAAACTGCATTGCGATGTGTGAATGCAACTCACAGAGCGACACTTGTCTCTTCAGTGACCAGTTTGCTCACACAGTTTCCTTGAAATCTGCCTTGGGATGCTTCTTAGCGCAATGAAGCTTACGGTGACAAAGGAAATCTCCTCAGAAAACATTAAAAGAAGCTTTCTTAGAAACTGGTTTGCGATGTGTGAAATCATCTCCCAGCGTTACATCGGCGTTTCGTGGGGCAGTCGTTTAACACTGTCTCTCAGGAACCCGAGAAGGGCTACTTTGGATGGAATTGAGGCCTACGCTGATGAAGGACATATCCCCCATTAGAGAAGCTTTGTGAGACACTTCTCTGTGCTACGTGAATTCAACACATAGAGTTACAGCTGAATCTTCAGGAAGCAGTTTGCCACCACTGTTTTCCGGGAATCTGCAAAGTGATATTTGGGGGCGCATTCAGGGCCCATGGTGCAAAAGGAAACATCCTCAGACGATAACTAGAAAGAAGCTGACTCAGACATTGTTTTGTGATGTTGAATTCCCCACACGGAGCTTCACCTTTACCCTCTTGTAGCAGTATGCTAACACTGTTTTCATGGATTCCGCAAAGGGATGTTTGGGAGCTCATTGAGGCCTATGGTGAAAAGGGAAATATCCTCAGACACAAACAAGAAAGAAGTGTTTTGAGAAACGGCGTTGGGATGTGTGAATGCAACTCACGGAGTTACAGTTTTCTCTTCAGTGATCAACTTGATAACACAGTTTTCCTGAAATCTGCCATGGCATATTTCTTAGCGCAATGAAGCTTACAGAGGGCATAGCCTCAGATAAAATGAGAAAAGAAGCTGTCTTAGAAACTGGATCGTGATGTGAGAATTCATCTCACAGAGTTACACACCCCTTTCGTGGAAGAGTCATTTAACACTGTCTTTGAGGAACCTGAGAAGAGCTACTTCGGTTCGAATTCAGGCCTACGCTGAAATACCCTCGATGCAAAACGTGAGCGAGCTGTGTGAGAAACTTCTCTGTGATACGTGAATTCATCACACAGAGTTACAACTGAGTCTTCAGGAAGCAGTTTGCTAACACCGTTTTCGTGGAATCTGCAGAGTGATATTTGGGGGCGCATTGAGGCCCATAGTGAACACAGAAACATCCTCCGATATTGACTAGAAAGAAGCAGTCTCAGAAATTGCTCTGTGATGTTGAATCCACCACACAGAGATTCACCTTTACCTTCTTGTAGCAGTTTGCTAACACCGTTGCCGTGGATTCTGCAAAGTGATCTTTGGGAGCTCATTGTGGGCTACGGGGAAAAGAAAATATCCTCAGATAAGAAGCGGAAAGAAGCTTTCTGACAACCTGCATTGCGGTGTGTGAATGCACCTCACGGAGTTACACTGTTCTCTTCAGTGATCAGTTTGCCAACACCGTTTTCTTGAAGCTTGCGATGAGATACTTCTCAGCGCTAGCAGCTTACGGTGACAAAGGAAATATCCTCAGATAAGAAATGAAAGAAGCTTCCTCGGGAATTGCTTTCAGATACGAGACTTCAGCTCCCAGAGTTACATCACTGTGTCTTGGAGCCGTTTCCTAGCACTGTTTATGTGGATTCTGAGAACTGATAATTTCGGATGGGAACTGATAATTTCGGCTGGGAGGCAGGAACTATCCTCCGAGAAAAAGCGGAAGGAAGCTTTCTGAGAAACTGCTTTGTGATGTGTGAATTCATTTCAAAGGGTTACACCACTCTTTCATGAGGAGTTTGCTAGCACTGTGTTTGTAGAATCTCACGAGTGATATCTTGGATAGCGTTGAATCCCATGGTGAATCATGAAATCTCCTCAGACAAATCTGCAGAGAGGCCTCCTCTGAAACTCCTTTGCTGTGGGTGACTTCGGCTCACAGAGTTCTACCATTGTTTCCCTTGAGACGCTTGCTAACAGTGTTTTCGCAGAATCTGCTCTAAGACACACAGTGGGGCTCCGAGACTACAAATAACCTCAGCTCGAAAACGAAAAATAGAAGCTTTCTGAGAAACGGCTTTGTGATGTGTGACTTCAACTAACTGAATTACACCTGCGTTTCATGCAGCCGTTGGCTACCCCCGTTTCTGTGGAATCTGGAAACTGATATTTCAGACCCCTTTGAGGACTACGGGGCCAAAGGAAATATCTTCCGTTACAAAGGAGAAAGAAGCTTTCTGAGAAACTTCTTTGTGATCTGTGAATTCATCTCACAGAATTGCAGCTTTCTCCTAATGAAGCCCTTCGCGAAGACTGTTCTCGTGGAATTTGCAAAGTGATATTTGGGAGCTCACTGTGGGCTCCGGTGAAAAGGAAATAGCCTCAGATGCACACTGGAAAGAAGCTTTGTGAGAAACTGCATTGCGCTGTGTGAGTGCACCTCCCAGAGTTACACTTTTCCGTGATGAGTTTGAGAAGGCGATTTCCTTGAAATCCGCAATGGGAGACTTCTTGGAGCTACGCAGCTTACCGTGACAAAGGAAGTATCCCTAGATAAAAATGACAGAAGCTTCCTCAGAAATTGCTTTCAGATACGTGACTTCATCTGACCGAGTTACATCACTGTTTCTTGGAGCCGCTTCCCAGCACTGTTTATGTGGATTCTGAGAACTGATATTTCGGATGGGTTTGGAGAGTGTGGGGAGAAAGGGATTATCCTCCGAGAAAAAGCAGGGTGCAGCTTTCTGAGAAACAGCTTTGTGACGTGTGAGTTCATTTCAAAGGCTTTCACCACTCTTGGGAGCACACGGAGGGATATGGTGAGAAAAGAAAGGTCCTCAGATAAAAACTGGAAAGAAGCCTTCGGAGAATCTGCATTGTGACATGTGAATGCGACTCCTAGACTTCCACGCAACTTTTCACTGACCCGTTTGCTAACACTGTTTGATTGCAGTCTGCACTGGGCTATTTCTTAGCGCAATGAAGCTTACGGTGACCCAGGAAATACCGTAAATGAAAACTGGAAAGAAGCTTTGTGAGAAACTTCTCAGTGAAACGTGAATTCATCTCACAGAGTTCCCACTTAGTCTTCGCGAAGCAGTTTGCTAACACCGTTTTCGTGGAATCTGCATAGTACTATCTGGGAGCGCATTGAGGGCCCACGGTGAAAACGGAAACATCCTCAGATCGCAACGAGAAAGAAGCTGTCTCCGAAATTTCTTTGTGATGTGTCAGTTCACCACACAGAGATTCACCTTCCCTTCTTGTAGCCCTTTGCCAGCACTGTTTCCCTGGATTCTGCAAAGTGATATTTGGGAGCTCATTGAGGGCTACGGGGAAAAGGAAATAGCTTCAGATAAAAACTGGAAGGAAGCGTTCTGAGAAACTGCATTGCGATGTGTGAATGCAACTCACAGAGTGACACTTGTCTCTTCAGTGACCAGTTTGCTCACACAGTTTCCTTGAAATCTGCCTTGTGATGCTTCTTAGCGCAATGAAGCTTACGGTGAGAAAGGAAATCTCCTCAGAAAACATTAAAAGAAGCTTTCTTAGAAACTGGTTTGCGATGTGTGAAATCATCTCCCAGCGTTACATCGGCGTTTCGTGGGGCAGTCGTTTAACACTGACTCTCAGGAACCCGAGAAGGGCTACTTTGGATGGAATTGACGCCTACGCTGATGAAGGACATATCCCCCATTAAAAACGTGAGAGAAGCTTTGTGAGACTGTTCTCTGTGCTACGTGAATTCAACACATAGAGTTACAGCTGAATCTTCAGGAAGCAGTTTGCCACCACTGTTTTCCGGGAATCTGCAAAGTGATATTTGGGGGCGCATTCAGGGCCCACGGTGCAAAAGGAAACATCCTCAGACGATAACTAGAAAGAAGCTGACTCAGACATTGCTTTGTGATGTTGAATTCCCCACACGGAGCTTCACCTTTACCCTCTTGTAGCAGTATGCTAACACTGTTTTCATGGATTCCGCAAAGGGATGTTTGGGAGCTCATTGAGGACTATGGTGAAAAGGGAATAATCCTCAGACACAAACAAGAAAGAAGTGTTTTGAGAAACGGCGTTGGGATGTGTGAATGCAACTCACGGAGTTACAGTTTTCTCTTCAGTGGTCAACTTGCTAACACAGTTTTCCTGAAATCTGCCATGGCATATTTCTTAGCGCAATGAAGCTTACAGAGGGCATAGCCTCAGATAAAATGAGAAAAGAAGCTGTCTTAGAAACTGGATCGTGATGTGAGAATTCATCTCACAGAGTTACACACCCCTTTCGTGGAAGAGTCATTTAACACTGTGTTTGAGGAACCTGAGAAGGGCTACTTCGGTTCGAATTCAGGCCTACGCTGAAATACCCTCGATGCAAAACGTGAGCGAAGCTGTGTGAGAAACTTCTCTGTGATACGTGAATTCATCACACAGAGTTACAACTGAGTCTTCAGGAAGCAGTTTGCTAACACCGTTTTCGTGGAATCTGCAGAGTGATATTTGGGGGCGCATTGAGGCCCATAGTGAACACGGAAACATCCTCCGATATTAACTAGAAAGAAGCAGTCTCAGAAATTGCTCTGTGATGTTGAATCCACCACACAGAGATTCACCTTTACCTTCTTGTAGCAGTTTGCTAACACTGTTGCCGTGGATTCTGCAAAGTGATCTATGGGAGCTCATTGTGGGCTACGGGGAGAAGAAAATATCCTCAGATAAGAAGCGGAAGGAAACTTTCTGAGAAACTGCATTGCGGTGTTTGTGAATGCACCTCACAGAGTTACCCTCTTCACTTCAGTGATCAGTTTGCCAACACCGTTTTCTTGAAGCTTGCGATGAGATACTTCTCAGCGCTAGCAGCTTACGGTGACAAAGGAAATATCCTCAGATAAGAAATGAAAGAAGCTTCCTCGGGAATTGCTTTCAGATACGAGACTTCAGCTCCCAGAGTTACATCACTGTGTCTTGGAGCCGTTTCCTAGCACTGTTTTTGTGGATTCTGAGAACCGATAATTTCGGATGGGAACTGATAATTTCGGCTGGGAGGCAGGAACTATCCTCCGAGAAAAAGCGGAAGGAAGCTTTCTGAGAAACTGCTTTGTGATGTGTGAATTCATTTCAAAGGGTTACACCACTCTTTCATGAGGAGTTTGCTAGCACTGTGTTTGTAGAATCTCACGAGTGATATCTTGGATAGCGTTGAATCCCATGGTGAATCATGAAATCTCCTCAGACCAATCTGCAGAGAGGCCTCCTCTGAAACTCCTTTGCTGTGGGTGACTTCGGCTCACAGAGTTCTACCATTGTTTCCCTTGAGACGCTTGCTAACAGTGTTTTCGCAGAATCTGCTCTAAGACACACAGTGGGGCTCCGAGACCACAAATAACCTCAGCTCGAAAACGAAAAATAGAAGCTTTCTGAGAAACTGCTTTGTGATGTGTGACTTCAACTCACTGAATTACACCTGCGTTTCATGGAGCCGTTGGCTACCCCCGTTTCTGTGGAATCTGGAAACTGATATTTCGGACCGCTTTGAGGACTACGGGGCCAAAGGAAATATCCTCCGTTACAAAGGAGAAAGAAGCTTTCTGAGAAACTTCTTTGTGATCTGTGAATTCATCTCACAGAATTGCAGCTTTCTCCTAATGAAGCCCTTCGCGAAGACTGTTCTCGTGGAATTTGCAAAGTGATATTTGGGAGCTCACTGAGGGCTCCGGTGAAAAGGAAATAGCCTCAGATGCACACTGGAAAGAAGCTTTGTGAGAAACTGCATTGCGCTGTGTGAGTGCACCTCCCAGAGTTACACTTTTCCGTGATGAGTTTGACAAGACCGTTTCCTTGCAATCCGCAATGGAGACTTCTTGGAGCTACGCAGCTTACCGTGACAAAGGAAGTATCCCTAGATAAAAATGACAGAAGCTTCCTCAGAAATTGCTTTCAGATACGTGACTTCATCTGACCGAGTTACATCACTGTTTCTTGGAGCCGTTTCCCAGCACTGTTTATGTGGATTCTGAGAACTGATATTTCGGATGGGTTTGGAGAGTGTGGGGAGAAAGGGATTATCCTCCGAGAAAAAGCAGGGTGCAGCTTTCTGAGAAACAGCTTTGTGACGTGTGAGTTCATTTCAAAGGCTTTCACCACTCTTGGGAGCACACGGAGGGATATGGTGAGAAAAGAAAGGTCCTCAGATAAAAACTGGAAAGAAGCCTTCGGAGAAACTGCATTGTGACATGTGAATGCGACTCCTAGACTTCCACGCAACTTTTCACTGACCCGTTTGCTAACACTGTTTGATTGCAGTCTGCACTGGGCTATTTCTCAGCGCAATGAAGCTTACGGTGACCCAGGAAATATCGTAAATGAAAACTGGAAAGAAGCTTTGTGAGAAACTTCTCAGTGAAACGTGAATTCATCTCACAGAGTTCCCACTTAGTCTTCGCGAAGCAGTTTGCTAACACCGTTTTCCTGGAATCTGCGTAGTACTATCTGGGAGCGCATTGAGGGCCCACGGTGAAAACGGAAACATCCTCAGATCGTAACGAGAAAGAAGCTGTCTCCGAAATTGCTTTGTGATGTGTCAGTTCACCACACACAGATTCACCTTCCCTTCTTGTAGACCTTTGCCAGCACTGTTTCCCTGGATTCTGCAAAGTGATATTTGGGAGCTCATTGAGGGCTACGGGGAAAAGGAAATAGCCTCAGATAAAAACTGGAAGGAAGCGTTCTGAGAAACTGCATTGCGATGTGTGAATGCAACTCACAGAGCGACACTTGTCTCTTCAGTGACCAGTTTGCTCACACAGTTTCCTTGAAATCTGCCTTGGGATGCTTCTTAGCGCAATGAAGCTTACGGTGACAAAGGAAATCTCCTCAGAAAACATTAAAAGAAGCTTTCTTAGAAACTGGTTTGCGATGTGTGAAATCATCTCCCAGCGTTACATCGGCGTTTCGTGGGGCAGTCGTTTAACACTGTCTCTCAGGAACCCGAGAAGGGCTACTTTGGATGGAATTGAGGCCTACGCTGATGAAGGACATATCCCCCATTAGAGAAGCTTTGTGAGACACTTCTCTGTGCTACGTGAATTCAACACATAGAGTTACAGCTGAATCTTCAGGAAGCAGTTTGCCACCACTGTTTTCCGGGAATCTGCAAAGTGATATTTGGGGGCGCATTCAGGGCCCATGGTGCAAAAGGAAACATCCTCAGACGATAACTAGAAAGAAGCTGACTCAGACATTGCTTTGTGATGTTGAATTCCCCACACGGAGCTTCACCTTTACCCTCTTGTAGCAGTATGCTAACACTGTTTTCATGGATTCCGCAAAGGGATGTTTGGGAGCTCATTGAGGCCTATGGTGAAAAGGGAAATATCCTCAGACACAAACAAGAAAGAAGTGTTTTGAGAAACGGCGTTGGGATGTGTGAATGCAACTCACGGAGTTACAGTTTTCTCTTCAGTGATCAACTTGCGAACACAGTTTTCCTGAAATCTGCCATGGCATATTTCTTAGCGCAATGAAGCTTACAGAGGGCATAGCCTCAGATAAAATGAGAAAAGAAGCTGTCTTAGAAACTGGATCATGATGTGAGAATTCATCTCACAGAGTTACACACCCCTTTCATGGAAGAGTCATTTAACACTGTCTTTGAGGAACCTGAGAAGGGCTACTTCGGTTCGAATTCAGGCCTACGCTGAAATACCCTCGATGCAAAACGTGTGCGAAGCTGTGTGAGAAACTTCTCTGTGATACGTGAATTCATCACACAGAGTTACAACTGAGTCTTCAGGAAGCAGTTTGCTAATACCGTTTTCGTGGAATCTGCAGAGTGATATTTGGGGGAGCATTGAGGCCCATAGTGAACACGGAAACATCCTCCGATATTAACTAGAAAGAAGCAGTCTCAGAAATTGCTCTGTGATGTTGAATCCACCACACAGAGATTCACCTTTACCTTCTTGTAGCAGTTTGCTAACACTGTTGCCGTGGATTCTGCAAAGTGATCTTTGGGAGCTCATTGTGGGCTACGGGGAAAAGAAAATATCCTCAGATAAGAAGCGGAAGGAAGCATTCTGAGAAACTGCATTGCGGTGTGTGAATGCACCTCACGGAGTTACACTCTTCTCTTCAGTGATCAGTTTGCCAACACCGTTTTCTTGAAGCTTGCGATGAGATACTTCTCAGCGCTAGCAGCTTACGGTGACAAAGGAAATATCCTCAGATAAGAAATGAAAGAAGCTTCCTCGGGAATTGCTTTCAGATATGAGACTTCAGCTCCCAGAGTTACATCACTGTGTCTTGGAGCCGTTTCCTAGCACTGTTTTTGTGGATTCTGAGAACTGATAATTTCGGATGGGAACTGATAATTTCGGCTGGGAGGCAGGAACTATCCTCCGAGAAAAAGCGGAAGGAAGCTTTCTGAGAAACTGCTTTGTGATGTGTGAATTCATTTCAAAGGGTTACACCACTCTTTCATGAGGAGTTTGCTAGCATTGTGTTTGTAGAATCTCACGAGTGATATCTTGGATAGCGTTGAATCCCATGGTGAATCATGAAATCTCCTCAGACCAATCTGCAGAGAGGCCTCCTCTGAAACTCCTTTGCTGTGGGTGACTTCGGCTCACAGAGTTCTACCATTGTTTCCCTTGAGACGCTTGCTAACAGTGTTTTCGCAGAATCTGCTCTAAGACACACAGTGGGGCTCCGAGACCACAAATAACCTCAGCTCGAAAACGAAAAATAGAAGCTTTCTGAGAAACTGCTTTGTGATGTGTGACTTCAACTCACTGAATTACACCTGCGTTTCATGGAGCCGTTGGCTACCCCCGTTTCTGTGGAATCTGGAAACTGATATTTCAGACCCCTTTGAGGACTACGGGGCCAAAGGAAATATCCTCCGTTACAAAGGAGAAAGAAGCTTTCTGAGAAACTTCTTTGTGATCTGTGAATTCATCTCACAGAATTGCAGCTTTCTCCTAATGAAGCCCTTCGCGAAGACTGTTCTCGTGGAATTTGCAAAGTGATATTTGGGAGCTCACTGAGGGCTCCTGTGAAAAGGAAATAGCCTCAGATGCACACTGGAAAGAAGCTTTGTGAGAAACTGCATTGCACTGTGTGAGTGCACCTCCCAGAGTTACACTTTTCCGTGATGAGTTTGACAAGACCGTTTCCTTGCAATCCGCAATGGGAGACTTCTTGGAGCTACGCAGCTTACTGTGACAAAGGAAGTATCCCTAGATAAAAATGACAGAAGCTTCCTCAGAAATTGCTTTCAGATACGTGACTTCATCTGACCGAGTTACATCACTGTTTCTTGGAGCCGTTTCCCAGCACTGTTTATGTGGATTCTGAGAACTGATATTTCGGAGGGGTTTGGAGAGTGTGGGGAGAAAGGGATTATCCTCCGAGAAAAAGCAGGGTGCAGCTTTCTGAGAAACAGCTTTGTGACGTGTGAGTTCATTTCAAAGGCTTTCACCACTCTTGGGAGCACACGGAGGGATATGGTGAGAAAAGAAAGGTCCTCAGATAAAAACTGGAAAGAAGCCTTCGGAGAAACTGCATTGTGACATGTGAATGCGACTCCTAGACTTCCACGCAACTTTTCACTGACCCGTTTGCTAACACTGTTTGATTGCAGTCTGCACTGGGCTATTTCTCAGCGCAATGAAGCTTACGGTGACCCAGGAAATATCGTAAATGAAAACTGGAAAGAAGCTTTGTGAGAAACTTCTCAGTGAAACGTGAATTCATCTCACAGAGTTCCCACTTAGTCTTCGCGAAGCAGTTTGCTAACACCGTTTTCCTGGAATCTGCGTAGTACTATCTGGGAGCGCATTGAGGGCCCACGGTGAAAACGGAAACATCCTCAGATCGTAACGAGAAAGAAGCTGTCTCCGAAATTGCTTTGTGATGTGTCAGTTCACCACACACAGATTCACCTTCCCTTCTGTAGCCCTTTGACAGCACTGTTTCCCTGGATTCTGCAAAGTGATATTTGGGAGCTCATTGAGGGCTACGGGGAAAAGGAAATAGCCTCAGATAAAAACTGGAAGGAAGCGTTCTGAGAAACTGCATTGCGATGTGTGAATGCAACTCACAGAGCGACACTTGTCTCTTCAGTGACCAGTTTGCTCACACAGTTTCCTTGAAATCTGCCTTGGGATGCTTCTTAGCGCAATGAAGCTTACGGTGACAAAGGAAATCTCCTCAGAAAACATTAAAAGAAGCTTTCTTAGAAACTGGTTTGCGATGTGTGAAATCATCTCCCAGCGTTACATCGGCGTTTCGTGGGGCAGTCGTTTAACACTGTCTCTCAGGAACCCGAGAAGGGCTACTTTGGATGGAATTGAGGCCTACGCTGATGAAGGACATATCCCCCATTAGAGAAGCTTTGTGAGACACTTCTCTGTGCTACGTGAATTCAACACATAGAGTTACAGCTGAATCTTCAGGAAGCAGTTTGCCACCACTGTTTTCCGGGAATCTGCATAGTGATATTTGGGGGCGCATTCAGGGCCCATGGTGCAAAAGGAAACATCCTCAGACGATAACTAGAAAGAAGCTGACTCAGACATTGTTTTGTGATGTTGAATTCCCCACACGGAGCTTCACCTTTACCCTCTTGTAGCAGTATGCTAACACTGTTTTCATGGATTCCGCAAAGGGATGTTTGGGAGCTCATTGAGGCCTATGGTGAAAAGGGAAATATCCTCAGACACAAACAAGAAAGAAGTGTTTTGAGAAACGGCGTTGGGATGTGTGAATGCAACTCACGGAGTTACAGTTTTCTCTTCAGTGATCAACTTGATAACACAGTTTTCCTGAAATCTGCCATGGCATATTTCTTAGCGCAATGAAGCTTACAGAGGGCATAGCCTCAGATAAAATGAGAAAAGAAGCTGTCTTAGAAACTGGATCGTGATGTGAGAATTCATCTCACAGAGTTACACACCCCTTTCGTGGAAGAGTCATTTAACACTGTCTTTGAGGAACCTGAGAAGAGCTACTTCGGTTCGAATTCAGGCCTACGCTGAAATACCCTCGATGCAAAACGTGAGCGAGCTGTGTGAGAAACTTCTCTGTGATACGTGAATTCATCACACAGAGTTACAACTGAGTCTTCAGGAAGCAGTTTGCTAACACCGTTTTCGTGGAATCTGCAGAGTGATATTTGGGGGCGCATTGAGGCCCATAGTGAACACAGAAACATCCTCCGATATTGACTAGAAAGAAGCAGTCTCAGAAATTGCTCTGTGATGTTGAATCCACCACACAGAGATTCACCTTTACCTTCTTGTAGCAGTTTGCTAACACCGTTGCCGTGGATTCTGCAAAGTGATCTTTGGGAGCTCATTGTGGGCTACGGGGAAAAGAAAATATCCTCAGATAAGAAGCGGAAAGAAGCTTTCTGACAACCTGCATTGCGGTGTGTGAATGCACCTCACGGAGTTACACTGTTCTCTTCAGTGATCAGTTTGCCAACACCGTTTTCTTGAAGCTTGCGATGAGATACTTCTCAGCGCTAGCAGCTTACGGTGACAAAGGAAATATCCTCAGATAAGAAATGAAAGAAGCTTCCTCGGGAATTGCTTTCAGATACGAGACTTCAGCTCCCAGAGTTACATCACTGTGTCTTGGAGCCGTTTCCTAGCACTGTTTATGTGGATTCTGAGAACTGATAATTTCGGATGGGAACTGATAATTTCGGCTGGGAGGCAGGAACTATCCTCCGAGAAAAAGCGGAAGGAAGCTTTCTGAGAAACTGCTTTGTGATGTGTGAATTCATTTCAAAGGGTTACACCACTCTTTCATGAGGAGTTTGCTAGCACTGTGTTTGTAGAATCTCACGAGTGATATCTTGGATAGCGTTGAATCCCATGGTGAATCATGAAATCTCCTCAGACAAATCTGCAGAGAGGCCTCCTCTGAAACTCCTTTGCTGTGGGTGACTTCGGCTCACAGAGTTCTACCATTGTTTCCCTTGAGACGCTTGCTAACAGTGTTTTCGCAGAATCTGCTCTAAGACACACAGTGGGGCTCCGAGACCACAAATAACCTCAGCTCGAAAACGAAAAATAGAAGCTTTCTGAGAAACGGCTTTGTGATGTGTGACTTCAACTAACTGAATTACACCTGCGTTTCATGCAGCCGTTGGCTACCCCCGTTTCTGTGGAATCTGGAAACTGATATTTCAGACCCCTTTGAGGACTACGGGGCCAAAGGAAATATCTTCCGTTACAAAGGAGAAAGAAGCTTTCTGAGAAACTTCTTTGTGATCTGTGAATTCATCTCACAGAATTGCAGCTTTCTCCTAATGAAGCCCTTCGCGAAGACTGTTCTCGTGGAATTTGCAAAGTGATATTTGGGAGCTCACTGAGGGCTCCGGTGAAAAGGAAATAGCCTCAGATGCACACTGGAAAGAAGCTTTGTGAGAAACTGCATTGCGCTGTGTGAGTGCACCTCTCAGAGTTACACTTTTCCGTGATGAGTTTGACAAGACCGTTTCCTTGAAATCCGCAATGGGAGACTTCTTGGAGCTACGCAGCTTACCGTGACAAAGGAAGTATCCCTAGATAAAAATGACAGAAGCTTCCTCAGAAATTGCTTTCGGATACGTGACTTCATCTGACCGACTTACATCACTGTTTCTTGGAGCCGTTTCTCAGCACTGTTTATGTGGATTCTGAGAACTGATATTTCGGATGGGTTTGGAGAGTGTGGGGAGAAAGGGATTATCCTCCGAGAAAAAGCAGGGTGCAGCTTTCTGAGAAACAGCTTTGTGACGTGTGAGTTCATTTCAAGGCTTTCACCACTCTTGGGAGCACACGGAGGGATATGGTGAGAAAAGAAAGGTCCTCAGATAAAAACTGGAAAGAAGCCTTCGGAGAATCTGCATTGTGACATGTGAATGCGACTCCTAGACTTCCACGCAACTTTTCACTGACCCGTTTGCTAACACTGTTTGATTGCAGTCTGCACTGGGCTATTTCTTAGCGCAATGAAGCTTACGGTGACCCAGGAAATACCGTAAATGAAAACTGGAAAGAAGCTTTGTGAGAAACTTCTCAGTGAAACGTGAATTCATCTCACAGAGTTCCCACTTAGTCTTCGCGAAGCAGTTTGCTAACACCGTTTTCGTGGAATCTGCATAGTACTATCTGGGAGCGCATTGAGGGCCCACGGTGAAAACGGAAACATCCTCAGATCGTAACGAGAAAGAAGCTGCCTCCGAAATTGCTTTGTGATGTGTCAGTTCACCACACAGAGATTCACCTTCCCTTCTTGTAGCCCTTTGCCAGCACTGTTTCCCTGGATTCTGCAAAGTGATATTTGGGAGCTCATTGAGGGCTACGGGGAAAAGGAAATAGCCTCAGATAAAAACTGGAAGGAAGCGTTCTGAGAAACTGCATTGCGATGTGTGAATGCAACTCACAGAGTGACACTTGTCTCTTCAGTGACCAGTTTGCTCACACAGTTTCCTTGAAATCTGCCTTGGGATGCTTCTTAGCGCAATGAAGCTTACGGTGACAAAGGAAATCTCCTCAGAAAACATTAAAAGAAGCTTTCTTAGAAAATGGTTTGCGATGTGTGAAATCATCTCCCAGCGTTACATCGGCGTTTCGTGGGGCAGTCGTTTAACACTGTCTCTCAGGAACCCGAGAAGGGCTACTTTGGATGGAATTGAGGCCTACGCTGATGAAGGACATATCCCCCATTAAAAACGTGAGAGAAGCTTTGTGAGACACTTCTCTGTGCTACGTGAATTCAACACATAGAGTTACAGCTGAATCTTCAGGAAGCAGTTTGCCACCACTGTTTTCCAGGAATCTGCAAAGTGATATTTGGTGGCGCATTCAGGGCCCATGGTGCAAAAGGAAACATCCTCCGACGATAACTAGAAAGAAGCTGACTCAGACATTGCTTTGTGATGTTGAATTCCAGACACGGAGCTTCACCTTTACCATCTTGTAGCAGTATGCTAACACTGTTTTCATGGATTCCGCAAAGGGATGTTAGGGAGCTCATTGAGGCCTATGGTGAAAAGGGAAATATCCTCAGACACAAACAAGAAAGAAGTGTTTTGAGAAACGGCGTTGGGATGTGTGAATGCAACTCACGGAGTTACAGTTTTCTCTTCAGTGATCAACTTGCTAACACAGTTTTCCTGAAATCTGCCATGGCATATTTCTTAGCGCAATGAAGCTTACAGAGGGCATAGCCTCAGATAAAATGAGAAAAGAAGCAGTCTTAGAAACTGGATCGTGATGTGAGAATTCATCTCACAGAGTTACACACCCCTTTCGTGGAAGAGTCATTTAACACTGTGTTTGAGGAACCTGAGAAGGGCTACTTCGGTTCGAATTCAGGCCTACGCTGAAATACCCTCGATGCAAAACGTGAGCGAAGCTGTGTGAGAAACTTCTCTGTCATACGTGAATTCATCACACAGAGTTACAACTGAGTCTTCAGGAAGCAGTTTGCTAACACCGTTTTCGTGGAATCTGCAGAGTGATATTTGGGGGCGCATTGAGGCCCATAGTGAACTCGGAAACATCCTCCGATATTAACTAGAAAGAAGCAGTCTCAGAAATTGCTCTGTGATGTTGAATCCACCACACAGAGATTCACCTTTACCTTCTTGTAGCAGTTTGCTAACACTGTTGCCGTGGATTCTGCAAAGTGATCTTTGGGAGCTCATTGTGGGCTACGGGGAAAAGAAAATATCCTCAGATAAGAAGCGGAAGGAAGCTTTCTGAGAAACTGCCTTGCGGTGTGTGAATGCACCTCACGGAGTTACCCTCTTCACTTCAGTGATCAGTTTGCCAACACCGTTTTCTTGAAGCTTGCGATGAGATACTTCTCAGCGCTAGCAGCTTACGGTGACAAAGGAAATATCCTCAGATAAGAAATGAAAGAAGCTTCCTCGGGAATTGCTTTCAGATACGAGACTTCAGCTCCCAGAGTTACATCACTGTGTCTTGGAGCCGTTTCCTAGCACTGTTTATGTGGATTCTGAGAACTGATAATTTCGGAAGGGAACTGATAATTTCGGCTGGGAGGCAGGAACTATCCTCCGAGAAAAAGCGGAAGGAAGCTTTCTGAGAAACTGCTTTGTGATGTGTGAATTCATTTCAAAGGGTTACACCACTCTTTCATGAGAAGTTTGCTAGCACTGTGTTTGTAGAATCTCACGAGTGATATCTTGGATAGCGTTGAATCCCATGGTGAATCATGAAATCTCCTCAGACCAATCTGCAGAGAGGCCTCCTCTGAAACTCCTTTGCTGTGGGTGACTTCGGCTCACAGAGTTCTACCATTGTTTCCCTTGAGACGCTTGCTAACAGTGTTTTCGCAGAATCTGCTCTAAGACACACAGTGGGGCTCCGAGACCACAAATAACCTCAGCTCGAAAACGAAAAATAGAAGCTTTCTGAGAAACGGCTTTGTGATGTGTGACTTCAACTAACTGAATTACACCTGCGTTTCATGGAGCCGTTGGCTACCCCCGTTTCTGTGGAATCTGGAAACCGATATTTCAGACCCCTTTGAGGACTACGGGGCCAAAGGAAATGTCCTCCGTTACAAAGGAGAAAGAAGCTTTCTGAGAAACTTCTTTGTGATCTGTGAATTCATCTCACAGAATTGCAGCTTTCTCCTAATGAAGCCCTTCGCGAAGACTGTTCTCGCGGAATTTGCAAAGTGATATTTGGGAGCTCACTGAGGGCTCCGGTGAAAAGGAAATAGCCTCAGATGCACACTGGAAAGAAGCTTTGTGAGAAACTGCATTGCGCTGTGTGAGTGCACCTCCCAGAGTTACACTTTTCCGTGATGAGTTTGACAAGACCGTTTCCTTGAAATCCGCAATGGGAGACTTCTTGGAGCTACGCAGCTTACCGTGACAAAGGAAGTTTCCCTAGATAAAAATGACAGAAGCTTCCTCAGAAATTGCTTTCAGATGCGTGAATTCATCTGACCGAGTTACATCACTGTTTCTTGGAGCCGTTTCCCAGCACTGTTTATGTGGATTCTGAGAACTGATATTTCGGATGGGTTTGGAGAGTGTGGGGAGAAAGGGATTATCCTCCGAGAAAAAGCAGGGTGCAGCTTTCTGAGAAACAGCTTTGTGACGTGTGAGTTCATTTCAAAGGCTTTCACCACTCTTGGGAGCACACGGAGGGATATGGTGAGAAAAGAAACGTCCTCAGATAAAAACTGGAAAGAAGCCTTCGGAGAAACTGCATTGTGACATGTGAATGCGACTCCTAGACTTCCACGCAACTTTTCACTGACCCGTTTGCTAACACTGTTTGATTGCAGTATGCACTGGGCTATTTCTCAGCGGAATGAAGCTTACGGTGACCCAGGAAATATCGTAAATGAAAACTGGAAAGAAGCTTTGTGAGAAACTTCTCAGTGAAACGTGAATTCATCTCACAGAGTTCCCACTTAGTCTTCACGAAGCAGTTTGCTAACACCGTTTTCGTGGAATCTGCATAGTACTATCTGGGAGCGCATTGAGGGCCCACGGTGAAAACGGAAACATCCTCAGATCGTAACGAGAAAGAAGCTGTCTCCGAAATTGCTTTGTGATGTGTCAGTTCACCACACAGAGATTCACCTTCCCTTCTTGTAGCCCTTTGCCAGCACTGTTTCCCTGGATTCTGCAAAGTGATATTTGGGAGCTCATTGAGGGCTACGGGGAAAAGGAAATAGCCTCAGATACAAACTGGAAGGAAGCGTTCTGAGAAACTGCATTGCGATGTGTGAATGCAACTCACAGAGTGACACTTGTCTCTTCAGTGACCAGTTTGCTCACACAGTTTCCTTGAAATCTGCCTTGGGATGCTTCTTAGCGCAATGAAGCTTACGGTGACAAAGGAAATCTCCTCAGAAAACATGAAAAGAAGCTTTCTTAGAAACTGGTTTGCGATGTGTGAAATCATCTCCCAGCGTTACATCGGCGTTTCGTGGGGCAGTCGTTTAACACTGTCTCTCAGGAACCCGAGAAGGGCTACTTTGGATGGAATTGAGGCCTACGCTGATGAAGGACATATCCCCCATTAAAAACGTGAGAGAAGCTTTGTGAGACACTTCTCTGTGCTACGTGAATTCAACACATAGAGTTACAGCTGAATCTTCAGGAAGCAGTTTGCCACCACTGTTTTCCGGGAATCTGCAAAGTGATATTTGGGGGCGCATTCAGGGCCCATGGTGCAAAAGGAAACATCCTCAGACGATAACTAGAAAGAAGCTGACTCAGACATTGCTTTGTGATGTTGAATTCCCAACACGGAGCTTCACCTTTACCCTCTTGTAGCAGTATGCTAACACTGTTTTCATGGATTCCGCAAAGGGATGTTTGGGAGCTCATTGAGGCCTATGGTGAAAAGGGAAACATCCTCAGACACAAACAAGAAAGAAGTGTTTTGAGAAACGGCGTTGGGATGTGTGAATGCAACTCACGGAGTTACAGTTTTCTCTTCAGTGATCAACTTGCTCACACAGTTTTCCTGAAATCTGCCATGGCATATTTCTTAGAGCAATGAAGCTTACAGAGGGCATAGCCTCAGATAAAATGAGAAAAGAAGCTGTCTTAGAAACTGGATCGTGATGTGAGAATTCATCTCACAGAGTTACACACCCCTTTCGTGGAAGAGTCATTTAACACTGTCTTTGAGGAACCTGGGAAGGGCTACTTCGGATCGAATTCAGGCCTACGCTGAAATACCCTCGATGCAAAACGTGAGCGAAGCTGTGTGAGAAACTTCTCTGTCATACGTGAATTCATCACACAGAGTTACAACTGAGTCTTCAGGAAGCAGTTTGCTAACACCGTTTTCGTGGAATCTGCAGAGTGATATTTGGGGGCGCATTGAGGCCCATAGTGAACACGGAAACATCCTCCGATATTAACTAGAAAGAAGCAGTCTCAGAAATTGCTCTGTGATGTTGAATCCACCACACAGAGATTCACCTTTACCTTCTTGTAGCAGTTTGCTATCACCGTTGCCGTGGATTCTGCAAAGTGATCTTTGGGAGCTCACTGTGGGCTACGGGGAAAAGAAAATATCCTCAGATAAGAAGCGGAAAGAAGCTTTCTGAGAACCTGCATTGCGGTGTGTGAATGCACCTCACGGAGTTACACTCTTCTCTTCAGTGATCAGTTTGCCAACACCGTTTTCTTGAAGCTTGCGATGAGATACTTCACAGCGCTAGCAGCTTACGGTGACAAAGGAAATATCCTCAGATAAGAAATGAAAGAAGCTTCCTCGGGAATTGCTTTCAGATACGAGACTTCAGCTCCCAGAGTTACATCACTGTGTCTTGGAGCCGTTTCCTAGCACTGTTTATGTGGATTCTGAGAACTGATAATTTCGGATGGGAACTGATAATTTCGGCTGGGAGGCAGGAACTATCCTCCGAGAAAAAGCGGAAGGAAGCTTTCTGAGAAACTGCTTTGTGATGTGTGAATTCATTTCAAAGGGTTACACCACTCTTTCATGAGGAGTTTGCTAGCACTGTGTTTGTAGAATCTCACGAGTGATATCTTGGATAGCGTTGAATCCCATGGTGAATCATGAAATCTCCTCAGACAAATCTGCAGAGAGGCCTCCTCTGAAACTCCTTTGCTGTGGTGACTTCGGCTCACAGAGTTCTACCATTGTTTCCCTTGAGACGCTTGCTAACAGTGTTTTCGCAGAATCTGCTCTAAGACACACAGTGGGGCTCCGAGACCACAAATAACCTCAGCTCGAAAACGAAAAATAGAAGCTTTCTGAGAAACGGCTTTGTGATGTGTGACTTCAACTAACTCAATTACACCTGCGTTTCATGCAGCCGTTGGCTACCCCCGTTTCTGTGGAATCTGGAAACTGATATTTCAGACCCCTTTGAGGACTACGGGGCCAAAGGAAATATCCTCCGTTACAAAGGAGAAAGAAGCTTTCTGAGAAACTTCTTTGTGATCTGTGAATTCATCTCACAGAATTGCAGCTTTCTCCTAATGAAGCCCTTCGCGAAGACTGTTCTCGTGGAATTTGCAAAGTGATATTTGGGAGCTCACTGAGGGCTCTGGTGAAAAGGAAATAGCCTCAGATGCACACTGGAAAGAAGCTTTGTGAGAAACTGCATTGCGCTGTGTGAGTGCACCTCCCAGAGTTACACTTTTCCGTGATGAGTTTGACAAGACCGTTTCCTTGAAATCCGCAATGGGAGACTTCTTGGAGCTACGCAGCTTACCGTGACAAAGGAAGTATCCCTAGATAAAAATGACAGAAGCTTCCTCAGAAATTGCTTTCAGATACGTGACTTCATCTGACCGAGTTACATCACTGTCTCTTGGAGCCGTTTCCCAGCACTGTTTATGTTGATTCTGAGAACTGATATTTCGGATGGGTTTGGAGAGTGTGGGAAGAAAGGGATTATCCTCCGAGAAAAAGCAGGGTGCAGCTTTCTGAGAAACAGCTTTGTGACGTGTGAGTTCATTTCAAAGGCTTTCACCACTCTTGGGAGCACACGGAGGGATATGGTGAGAAAAGAAAGGTCCTCAGATAAAAACTGGAAAGAAGCCTTCGGAGAAACTGCATTGTGACATGTGAATGCGACTCCTAGACTTCCACGCAACTTTTCACTGACCCGTTTGCTAACACTGTTTGATTGCAGTCTGCACTGGGCTATTTCTCAGCGCAATGAAGCTTACGGTGACCCAGGAAATATCGTAAATGAAAACTGGAAAGAAGCTTTGTGAGAAACTTCTCAGTGAAACGTGAATTCATCTCACAGAGTTCCCACTTAGTCTTCGCGAAGCAGTTTGCTAACACCGTTTTCGTTTAATCTGCATAGTACTATCTGGGAGCGCATTGAGGGCCCACGGTGAAAACGGAAACATCCTCAGATCGCAACGAGAAAGAAGCTGTCTCCGAAATTTCTTTGTGATGTGTCAGTTCACCACACAGAGATTCACCTTCCCTTCTTGTAGCCCTTTGCCAGCACTTTTTCCCTGGATTCTGCAAAGTGATATTTGGGAGCTCATTGAGGGCTACGGGGAAAAAGAAATAGCCTCAGATAAAAACTGGAAGGAAGCGTTCTGAGAAACTGCATTGCGATGTGTGAATGCAACTCACAGAGTGACACTTGTCTCTTCAGTGACCAGTTTGCTCACACAGTTTCCTTGAAATCTGCCTTGGGATGCTTCTTAGCGCAATGAAGCTTACGGTGAGAAAGGAAATCTCCTCAGAAAACATGAAAAGAAGCTTTCTTAGAAACTGGTTTGCGATGTGTGAAATCATCTCCCAGCGTTACATCGGCGTTTCGTGGGGCAGTCGTTTAACACTGTCTCTCAGGAACCCGAGAAGGGCTACTTTGGATGGAATTGAGGCCTACGCTGATGAAGGACATATCCCCCATTAAAAACGTGAGAGAAGCTTTGTGAGACACTTCTCTGTGCTACGTGAATTCAACACATAGAGTTACAGCTGAATCTTCAGGAAGCAGTTTGCCACCACTGTTTTCCGGGAATCTGCAAAGTGATATTTGGGGGCGCATTCAGGGCCCATGGTGCAAAAGGAAACATCCTCAGACGATAACTAGAAAGAAGCTGACTCAGACATTGCTTTGTGATGTTGAATTCCCCACATGGAGCTTCACCTTTACCCTCTTGTAGCAGTACGCTAACACTGTTTTCATGGATTCCGCAAAGGGATGTTTGGGAGCTCATTGAGGCCTATGGTGAAAAGGGAAATATCCTCAGACACAAACAAGAAAGAAGTGTTTTGAGAAACGGCGTTGGGATGTGTGAATGCAACTCACGGAGTTACGGTTTTCTCTTCAGTGATCAACTTGCTAACACAGTTTTCCTGAAATCTGCCATGGCATATTTCTTAGCGCAATGAAGCTTACACAGGGCATAGCCTCAGATAAAATGAGAAAAGAAGCTGTCTTAGAAACTGGATCGTGATGTGAGAATTCATCTCACAGAGTTACACACCCCTTTCGTGGAAGAGTCATTTAACACTGTCTTTGAGGAACCTGGGAAGGGCTACTTCGGATCGAATTCAGGCCTACGCTGAAATACCCTCGATGCAAAACGTGAGCGAAGCTGTGTGAGAAACTTCTCTGTCATACGTGAATTCATCACACAGAGTTACAACTGAGTCTTCAGGAAGCAGTTTGCTAACACCGTTTTCGTGGAATCTGCAGAGTGATATTTGGGGGCGCATTGAGGCCCATAGTGAACACGGAAACATCCTCCGATATTAACTAGAAAGAAGCAGTCTCAGAAATTGCTCTGTGATGTTGAATCCACCACAGGGAGATTCACCTTTACCTTCTTGTAGCAGTTTGCTAACACTGTTGCCGTGGATTCTGCAAAGTGATCTTTGGGAGCTCATTGTGGGCTACGGGGAAAAGAAAATATCCTCAGATAAGAAGCGGAAAGAAGCTTTCTGAGAAACTGCATTGCGGTGTGTGAATGCACCTCACGGAGTTACACTGTTCTCTTCAGTGATCAGTTTGCCAACACCGTTTTCTTGAAGCTTGCGATGAGATACTTCTCAGCGCTAGCAGCTTACGGTGACAAAGGAAGTATCCTCAGATAAGAAATGAAAGAAGCTTCCTCGGGAATTGCTTTCAGATACGAGACTTCAGCTCCCAGAGTTACATCACTGTGTCTTGGAGCCGTTTCCTAGCACTGTTTTTGTGGATTCTGAGAACTGATAATTTCGGATGGGAACTGATAATTTCGGCTGAGAGGCAGGAACTATCCTCCGAGAAAAAGCGGAAGGAAGCTTTCTGAGAAACTGCTTTGTGATGTGTGAATTCATTTCAAAGGGTTACACCACTCTTTCATGAGGAGTTTGCTAGCACTGTGTTTGTAGAATCTCACGAGTGATATCTTGGATAGCGTTGAATCCCATGGTGAATCAAGAAATCTCCTCAGACAAATCTGCAGGGAGGCCTCCTCTGAAACTCCTTTGCTGTGGGTGACTTCGGCTCACAGAGTTCTACCATTGTTTCCCTTGAGACGCTTGCTAACAGTGTTTTCGCAGAATCTGCTCTAAGACACACAGTGGGGCTCCGAGACCACAAATAACCTCAGCTCGAAAACGAAAAATAGAAGCTTTCTGAGAAACTGCTTTGTGATGTGTGACTTCAACTCACTGAATTACACCTGCCTTTCATGGAGCCGTTGGCTATCCCCGTTTCTGTGGAATCTGGAAACTGATATTTCAGACCCCTTTGAGGACTACGGGGCCAAAGGAAATATCCTCCGTTACAAAGGAGAAAGAAGCTTTCTGAGAAACTTCTTTGTGATCTGTGAATTCATCTCACAGAATTGCAGCTCTCTCCTAATGAAGCTCTTCGCGAAGACTGTTCTCGTGGAATTTGCAAAGTGATATTTGGGAGCTCACTGAGGGCTCCGGTGAAAAGGAAATAGCCTCAGATGCACACTGGAAAGAAGCTTTGTGAGAAACTGCATTGCGCTGTGTGAGTGCACCTCCCAGAGTTACACTTTTCCGTGATGAGTTTGACAAGACCGTTTCCTTGCAATCCGCAATGGGAGACTTCTTGGAGCTACGCAGCTTACCGTGACAAAGGAAGTATCCCTAGATAAAAATGACAGAAGCTTCCTCAGAAATTGCTTTCAGATACGTGACTTCATCTGACCGAGTTACATCACTGTTTCTTGGAGCCGTTTCCCAGCACTGTTTATGGGGATTCTGAGAACTGATATTTCGGATGGGTTTGGAGAGTGTGGGGAGAAAGGGATTATCCTCCGAGAAAAAGCAGGGTGCAGCTTTCTGAGAAACAGCTTTGTGACGTGTGGGTTCATTTCAAAGGCTTTCACCACTCTTGGGAGCACACGGAGGGATATGGTGAGAAAAGAAAGGTCCTCAGATAAAAACTGGAAAGAAGCCTTCGGAGAAACTGCATTGTGACATGTGAATGCGACTCCTAGACTTCCACGCAACTTTTCACTGACCCGTTTGCTAACACTGTTTGATTGCAGTCTGCACTGTGCTAGTTCTCAGCGCAATGAAGCTTACGGTGACACAGGAAATATCGTAAATGAAAACTGGAAAGAAGCTTTGTGAGAAACTTCTCAGTGAAACTTGAATTCATCTCACAGAGTTCCCACTTAGTCTTCGCGAAGCAGTTTGCTAACACCGTTTTCCTGGAATCTGCGTAGTACTATCTGGGAGCGCATTGAGGGCCCACGGTGAAAACGGAAACATCCTCAGATCGTAACGAGAAAGAAGCTGTCTCCGAAGTTGCTTTGTGATGTGTCAGTTCACCACACAGAGATTCACCTTCCCTTCTTGTAGCCCTTTGCCAGCACTGTTTCCCTGGATTCTGCAAAGTGATATTTGGGAGATCATTGAGGGCTACGGGGAAAAGGAAATAGCCTCAGATAAAAACTGGAAGGAAGCGTTCTGAGAAACTGCATTGCGATGTGTGAATGCAACTCACAGAGTGACACTTGTCTCTTCAGTGACCAGTTTGCTCACACAGTTTCCTTGAAATCTGCCTTGGGATGCTTCTTAGCGCAATGAAGCTTACGGTGACAAAGGAAATCTCCTCAGAAAACATTAAAAGAAGCTTTCTTAGAAACTGGTTTGCGATGTGTGAAATCATCTCCCAGCGTTACATCGGCGTTTCGTGGGGCAGTCGTTTAACACTGTCTCTCAGGAACCCGAGAAGGGCTACTTTGGATGGAATTGAGGCCTACGCTGATGAAGGACATATCCCCCATTAAAAACGTGAGAGAAGCTTTGTGAGACACTTCTCTGTGCTACGTGAATTCAACACATAGAGTTACAGCTGAATCTTCAGGAAGCAGTTTGCCACCACTGTTTTCCGGGAATCTGCAAAGTGATATTTGGGGGCGCATTCAGGGCCCATGGTGCAAAAGGAAACATCCTCAGACGATAACTAGAAAGAAGCTGACTCAGACATTGCTTTGTGATGTTGAATTCCCCACACGGAGCTTCACCTTTACCCTCTTGTAGCAGTATGCTAACACTGTTTTCATGGATTCCGCAAAGGGATGTTTGGGAGCTCATTGAGGCCTATGGTGAAAAGGGAAATATCCTCAGACACAAACAAGAAAGAAGTGTTTTGAGAAACGGCGTTGGGATGTGTGAATGCAACTCACGGAGTTACAGTTTTCTCTTCAGTGATCAACTTGCTAACACAGTTTTCCTGAAATCTGCCATGGCATATTTCTTAGCGCAATGAAGCTTACAGAGGGCATAGCCTCAGATTAAATGAGAAAAGAAGCTGTCTTAGAAACTGGATCGTGATGTGAGAATTCATCTCACAGAGTTACACACCCCTTTCGTGGAAGAGTCATTTAACACTGTCTTTGAGGAACCAGGGAAGGGCTACTTCGGTTCGAATTCAGGCCTACGCTGAAATACCCTCGATGCAAAACGTGAGCGAAGCTGTGTGAGAAACTTCTCTGTGATACGTGAATTCATCACACAGAGTTACAACTGAGTCTTCAGGAAGCAGTTTGCTAACACCGTTTTCGTGGAATCTGCAGAGTGATATTTGGGGGCGCATTGAGGCCCATAGTGAACATGGAAACATCCTCCGATATTAACTAGAAAGAAGCAGTCTCAGAAGTTGCTCTGTGATGTTGAATCCACCACACAGAGATTCACCTTTACCTTCTTGTAGCAGTTTGCTAACACTGTTGCCGTGGATTCTGCAAAGTGATCTTTGGGAGCTCATTGTGGGCTACGGGGAAAAGAAAATATCCTCAGATAAGAAGCGTAAGAAGCTTTCTGAGAAACTGCATTGCGGTGTGTGAATGCACCTCACGGAGTTACACTCTTCTCTTCAGTGATCAGTTTGCCAACACCGTTTTCTTGAAGCTTGCGATGAGATACTTCTCAGCGCTAGCAGCTTACGGTGACAAAGGAAATATCCTCAGATAAGAAATGAAAGAAGCTTCCTCGGGAATTGCTTTCAGATACGAGACTTCAGCTCCCAGAGTTACATCACTGTGTCTTGGAGCCGTTTCCTAGCACTGTTTTTGTGGATTCTGAGAACTGATAATTTCGGATGGGAACTGATAATTTCGGCTGGGAGGCAGGAACTATCCTCCGAGAAAAAGCGGAAGGAAGCTTTCTGAGAAACTGCTTTGTGATGTGTGAATTCATTTCAAAGGGTTACACCACTCTTTCATGAGGAGTTTGCTAGCACTGTGTTTGTAGAATCTCACGAGTGATATCTTGGATAGCGTTGAATCCCATGGTGAATCATGAAATCTCCTCAGACAAATCTGCAGGGAGGCCTCCTCAGAAACTCCTTTGCTGTGGGTGACTTCGGCTCACAGAGTTCTACCATTGTTTCCCTTGAGACGCTTGCTAACAGTGTTTTCGCAGAATCTGCTCTAAGACACACAGTGGGGCTCCGAGACCACAAATAACCTCAGCTCGAAAACGAAAAATAGAAGCTTTCTGAGAAACGGCTTTGTGATGTGTGACTTCAACTCACTGAATTACACCTGCCTTTCATGGAGCCGTTGGCTACCCCCGTTTCTGTGGAATCTGGAAACTGATATTTCAGACCCCTTTGAGGACTACGGGGCCAAAGGAAATATCCTCCGTTACAAAGGAGAAAGAAGCTTTCTGAGAAACTTCTTTGTGATCTGTGAATTCATCTCACAGAATTGCAGCTTTCTCCTAATGAAGCCCTTCGCGAAGACTGTTCTCGTGGAATTTGCAAAGTGATATTTGGGAGCTCACTGAGGGCTCCGGTGAAAAGGAAATAGCCTCAGATGCACACTGGAAAGAAGCTTTGTGAGAAACTGCATTGCGCTGTGTGAGTGCACCTCCCAGAGTTACACTTTTCCGTGATGAGTTTGACAAGACCGTTTCCTTGAAATCCGCAATGGGAGACTTCTTGGAGCTAGACAGCTTACCGTGACAAAGGAAGTATCCCTAGATAAAAATGACAGAAGCTTCCTCAGAAATTGCTTTCAGATACGTGACTTCATCTGACCGAGTTACATCACTGTTTCTTGGAGCCGTTTCCCAGCACTGTTTATGTGGATTCCGAGAACTGATATTTCGGATGGGTTTGGAGAGTGTGGGGAGAAAGGGATTATCCTCCGAGAAAAAGCAGTTTGCAGCTTTCTGAGAAACAGCTTTGTGACGTGTGAGTTCATTTCAAAGGCTTTCACCACTCTTGGGAGCACACGGAGGGATATGGTGAGAAAAGAAAGGTCCTCAGATAAAAACTGGAAAGAAGCCTTCGGAGAAACTGCATTGTGACATGTGAATGCGACTCCTAGACTTCCACGCAACTTTTCACTGACCCGTTTGCTAACACTGTTTGATTGCAGTCTGCACTGGGCTATTTCTCAGCGCAATGAAGCTTACGGTGACCCAGGAAATATCGTAAATGAAAACTGGAAAGAAGCTTTGTGAGAAACTTCTCAGTGAAACGTGAATTCATCTCACAGAGTTCCCACTTAGTCTTCGCGTAGCAGTTTGCTAACACCGTTTTCCTGGAATCTGCGTAGTACTATCTGGGAGCGCATTGAGGGCCCACGGTGAAAACGGAAACATCCTCAGATCGTAACGAGAAAGAAGCTGTCTCCGAAATTGCTTTGTGATGTGTCAGTTCACCACACAGAGATTCACCTTCCCTTCTTGTAGCCCTTTGCCAGCACTGTTTCCCTGGATTCTGCAAAGTGATATTTGGGAGCTCATTGAGGGCTACGGGGAAAAGGAAATAGCCTCAGATAAAAACTGGAAGGAAGCGTTCTGAGAAACTGCATTGCGATGTGTGAATGCAACTCACAGAGTGACACTTGTCTCTTCAGTGACCACTTTCCTCACACAGTTTCCTTGAAATCTGCCTTGGGATGCTTCTTAGCGCAATGAAGCTTACGGTGACAAAGGAAATCTCCTCAGAAAACATTAAAAGAAGCTTTCTTAGAAACTGGTTTGCGATGTGTGAAATCATCTCCCAGCGTTACATCGGCGTTTCGTGGGGCAGTCGTTTAACACTGTCTCTCAGGAACCCGAGAAGGGCAACTTTGGATGGAATTGAGGCCTACGCTGATGAAGGACATATCCCCCATTAAAAACGTGAGAGAAGCTTTGTGAGACACTTCTCTGTGCTACGTGAATTCAACACATAGAGTTACAGCTGAATCTTCAGGAAGCAGTTTGCCACAACTGTTTTCCGGGAATCTGCAAAGTGATATTTGGGGGCGCATTCAGGGCCCATGGTGCAAAAGGAAACATCCTCAGACGATAACTAGAAAGAAGCTGACTCAGACATTGCTTTGTGATGTTGAATTCCCCACACGGAGCTTCACCTTTACCCTCTTGTAGCAGTATGCTAACACTGTTTTCATGGATTCCGCAAAGGGATGCTTGGGAGCTCATTGAGGCCTATGGTGAAAAGGGAAATATCCTCAGACACAAACAAGAAAGAAGTGTTTTGAGAAACGGCGTTGGGATGTGTGAATGCAACTCACGGAGTTACAGTTTTCTCTTCAGTGATCAACTTGCTAACACAGTTTTCCTGAAATCTGCCATGGCATATTTCTTAGCGCAATGAAGCTTACAGAGGGCATAGCCTCAGATTAAATGAGAAAAGAAGCTGTCTTAGAAACTGGATCGTGATGTGAGAATTCATCTCACAGAGTTACACACCCCTTTCGTGGAAGAGTCATTTAACACTGTCTTTGAGGAACCAGGGAAGGGCTACTTCGGTTCGAATTCAGGCCTACGCTGAAATACCCTCGATGCAAAACGTGAGCGAAGCTGTGTGAGAAACTTCTCTGTGATACGTGAATTCATCACACAGAGTTACAACTGAGTCTTCAGGAAGCAGTTTGCTAACACCGTTTTCGTGGAATCTGCAGAGTGATATTTGGGGGCGCATTGAGGCCCATAGTGAACACGGAAACATCCTCCGATATTAACTAGAAAGAAGCAGTCTCAGAAATTGCTCTGTGATGTTGAATCCACCACACAGAGATTCACCTTTACCTTCTTGTAGCAGTTTGCTAACACTGTTGCCGTGGATTCTGCAAAGTGATCTTTGGGAGCTCATTGTGGGCTACGGGGAAAAGAAAATATCCTCAGATAAGAAGCGGAAAGAAGCTTTCTGAGAAACTGCATTGCGGTGTGTGAATGCACCTCACGGAGTTACACTCTTGTCTTCAGTGATCAGTTTGCCAACACCGTTTTCTTGAAGCTTGCGATGAGATACTTCTCAGCGCTAGCAGCTTACGGTGACAAAGGAAATATCCTCAGATAAGAAATGAAAGAAGCTTCCTCGGGAATTGCTTTCAGATACGAGACTTCAGCTCCCAGAGTTACATCACTGTGTCTTGGAGCCGTTTCCTAGCACTGTTTATGTGGATTCTGAGAACTGATAATTTCGGATGGGAACTGATAATTTCGGCTGGGAGGCAGGAACTATCCTCCGAGAAAAAGCGGAAGGAAGCTTTCTGAGAAACTGCTTTGTGATGTGTGAATTCATTTCAAAGGGTTACACCACTCTTTCATGAGGAGTTTGCCAGCACTGTGTTTGTAGAATCTCACGAGTGATATCTTGGATAGCGTTGAATCCCATGGTGAATCATGAAATCTCCTCAGACAAATCTGCAGGGAGGCCTCCTCTGAAACTCCTTTGCTGTGGGTGACTTCGGCACACAGAGTTCTACCATTGTTTCCCTTGAGACGCTTGCTAACAGTGTTTTCGCAGAATCTGCTCTAAGACACACAGTGGGGCTCCGAGACCACAAATAACCTCAGCTCGAAAACGAAAAATAGAAGCTTTCTGAGAAACTGCTTTGTGATGTGTGACTTCAACTCACTGAATTACACCTGCGTTTCATGGAGCCGTTGGCTACCCCCGTTTCTGTGGAATCTGGAAACTGATATTTCAGACCCCTTTGAGGACTACGGGGCCAAAGGAAATATCCTCCGTTACAAAGGAGAAAGAAGCTTTCTGAGAAACTTCTTTGTGATCTGTGAATTCATCTCACAGAATTGCAGCTTTCTCCTAATGAAGCCCTTCGCGAAGACTGTTCTCGTGGAATTTGCAAAGTGATATTTGGGAGCTCACTGTGGGCTCCGGTGAAAAGGAAATAGCCTCAGATGCACGCTGGAAAGAAGCTTTGTGAGAAACTGCATTGTGCTGTGTGAGTGCACCTCCCAGAGTTACACTTTTCCGTGATGAGTTTGACAAGACCGTTTCCTTGAAATCCGCAATGGGAGACTTCTTGGAGCTACGCAGCTTACCGTGACAAAGGAAGTATCCCTAGATAAAAATGACAGAAGCTTCCTCAGAAATTGCTTTCAGATACGTGACTTCATCTGACCGAGTTACATCACTGTTTCTTGGAGCCGTTTCCCAGCACTGTTTATGTGGATTCTGAGAACTGATATTTCGGATGGGTTTGGAGAGTGTGGGGAGAAAGGGATTATCCTCCGAGAAAAAGCAGGGTGCAGCTTTCTGAGAAACAGCTTTGTGACGTGTGAGTTCATTTCAAAGGCTTTCACCACTCTTGGGAGCACACGGAGGGATATGGTGAGAAAAGAAAGGTCCTCAGATAAAAACTGGAAAGAAGCCTTCGGAGAATCTGCATTGTGACATGTGAATGCGACTCCTAGACTTCCACGCAACTTTTCACTGACCTGTTTGCTAACACTGTTTGATTGCAGTCTGCACTGGGCTATTTCTCAGCGCAATGAAGCTTACGGTGACCCAGGAAATATCGTGAATGAAAACTGGAAAGAAGCTTTGTGAGAAACTTCTCAGTGAAACGTGAATTCATCTCACAGAGTTACCACTTAGTCTTCGCGAAGCAGTTTGCTAACACCGTTTTCGTGGAATCTGCATAGTACTATCTGGGAGCGCATTGAGGGCCCACGGTGAAAACGGAAACATCCTCAGATCGTAACGAGAAAGAAGCTGTCTCCGAAATTTCTTTGTGATGTGTCAGTTCACCACACAGAGATTCACCTTCCCTTCTTGTAGCCCTTTGCCAGCACTGTTTCCCTGGATTCTGCAAAGTGGTATTTGGGAGCTCATTGAGGGCTACGGGGAAAAGGAAATAGCCTCAGATACAAACTGGAAGGAAGCGTTCTGAGAAACTGCATTGCGATGTGTGAATGCAACTCACAGAGTGACACTTGTCTCTTCAGTGACCAGTTTGCTCACACAGTTTCCTTGAAATCTGCCTTGGGATGCTTCTTAGCGCAATGAAGCTTACGGTGACAAAGGAAATCTCCTCAGAAAACATGAAAAGAAGCTTTCTTAGAAACTGGTTTGCGATGTGTGAAATCATCTCCCAGCGTTACATCGGCGTTTCGTGGGGCAGTCGTTTAACACTGTCTCTCAGGAACCCGAGAAGGGCTACTTTGGATGGAATTGAGGCCTACGCTGATGAAGGACATATCCCCCATTAAAAACGTGAGAGAAGCTTTGTGAGACACTTCTCTGTGCTACGTGAATTCAACACATAGAGTTACAGCGGAATCTTCAGGAAGCAGTTTGCCACCACTGTTTTCCGGGAATCTGCAAAGTGATATTTGGGGGCGCATTCAGGGCCCATGGTGCAAAAGGAAACATCCTCAGACGATAACTAGAAAGAAGCTGACTCAGACATTGCTTTGTGATGTTGAATTCCCCACACGGAGCTTCACCTTTACCCTCTTGTAGCAGTATGCTAACACTGTTTTCATGGATTCCGCAAAGGGATGTTTGGGAGCTCATTGAGGCCTATGGTGAAAAGGGAAACATCCTCAGACACAAACAAGAAAGAAGTGTTTTGAGAAACGGCGTTGGGATGTGTGAATGCAACTCACGGAGTTACAGTTTTCTCTTCAGTGATCAACTTGCTAACACAGTTTTCCTGAAATCTGCCATGGCATATTTCTTAGCGCAATGAAGCTTACAGAGGGCATAGCCTCAGATAAAATGAGAAAAGAAGCTGTCTTAGAAACTGGATCGTGATGTGAGAATTCATCTCACAGAGTTACACACCCCTTTCATGGTAGAGTCATTTAACACTGTCTTTGAGGAACCTGAGAAGGGCTACTTCGGTTCGAATTCAGGCCTACGCTGAAATACCCTCGATGCAAAACCTGTGCGAAGCTGTGTGAGAAACTTCTCTGTGATACGTGAATTCATCACACAGAGTTACAACTGAGTCTTCAGGAAGCAGTTTGCTAATACCGTTTTCGTGGAATCTGCAGAGTGATATTTCGGGGCGCATTGAGGCCCATAGTGAACACGGAAACATCCTCCGATATTAACTAGAAAGAAGCAGTCTCAGAAATTGCTCTGTGATGTTGAATCCACCACACAGAGATTCACCTTTACCTTCTTGTAGCAGTTTGCTAACACTGTTGCCGTGGATTCTGCAAAGTGATCTTTGGGAGCTCATTGTGGGCTACGGGGAAAAGAAAATATCCTCAGATAAGAAGCGGAAGGAAGCTTTCTGAGAAACTGCATTGCGGTGTGTGAATGCACCTCACGGAGTTACACTCTTCTCTTCAGTGATCAGTTTGCCAACACCGTTTTCTTGAAGCTTGCGATGAGATACTTCTCAGCGCTAGCACCTTACGGTGACAAAGGAAATATCCTCAGATAAGAAATGAAAGAAGCTTCCTCGGGAATTGCTTTCAGATACGAGACTTCAGCTCCCAGAGTTACATCACTGTGTCTTGGAGCCGTTTCCTAGCACTGTTTTTGTGGATTCTAAGAACTGATAATTTCGGATGGGAACTGATAATTTCGGCTGGGAGGCAGGAACTATCCTCCGAGAAAAAGCGGAAGGAAGCTTTCTGAGAAACTGCTTTGTGATGTGTGAATTCATTTCAAAGGGTTACACCACTCTTTCATGAGGAGTTTGCTAGCACTGTGTTTGTAGAATCTCACGAGTGATATCTTGGATAGCGTTGAATCCCATGGTGAATCATGAAATCTCCTCAGACCAATCTGCAGAGAGGCCTCCTCTGAAACTCCTTTGCTGTGGGTGACTTCGGCTCACAGAGTTCTACCATTGTTTCCCTTGAGACGCTTGCTAACAGTGTTTTCGCAGAATCTGCTCTAAGACACACAGTGGGGCTCCGAGACCACAAATAACCTCAGCTCGAAAACGAAAAATAGAAGCTTTCTGAGAAACTGCTTTGTGATGTGTGACTTCAACTCACTGAATTACACCTGCGTTTCATGGAGACGTTGGCTACCCCCGTTTCTGTGGAATCTGGAAACTGATACTTCAGACCCCTTTTAGGACTACGGGGCCAAAGGAAATATCCTCCGTTACAAAGGAGAAAGAAGCTTTCTGAGAAACTTCTTTGTGATCTGTGAATTCATCTCACAGAATTGCAGCTTTCTCCTAATGAAGCCCTTCGCGAAGACTGTTCTCATGGAATTTGCAAAGTGATATTTGGGAGCTCACTGAGGGCTCCGGTGAAAAGGAAATAGCCTCAGATGCACACTGGAAAGAAGCTTTGTGAGAAACTGCATTGCGCTGTGTGAGTGCACCTCCCAGAGTTACACTTTTCCGTGATGAGTTTGACAAGACCGTTTCCTTGAAATCCTCAATGGGAGACTTCTTGGAGCTACGCAGCTTACCGTGACAAAGGAAGTATCCCTAGATAAAAATGACAGAAGCTTCCTCAGAAATTGCTTTCAGATACGTGACTTCATCTGACCGAGTTACATCACTGTTTCTTGGAGCCGTTTCCCAGCACTGTTTATGTGGATTCCGAGAACTGATATTTCGGATGGGTTTGGAGAGTGTGGGGAGAAAGGGATTATCCTCCGAGAAAAAGTAGGGTGCAGCTTTCTGAGAAACAGCTTTGTGACGTGTGAGTTCATTTCAAAGGCTTTCACCACTCTTGGGAGCACACGGAGGGATATGGTGAGAAAAGAAAGGTCCTCAGATAAAAACTGGAAAGAAGCCTTCGGAGAAACTGCATTGTGACATGTGAATGCGACTCCTAGACTTCCACACAACTTTTCACTGACTCGTCTGCTAACACTGTTTGATTGCAGTCTGCACTGGGCTAGTTCTCAGCGCAATGAAGCTTACGGTGACCCAGGAAATATCGTAAATGAAAACTGGAAAGAAGCTTTGTGAGAAACTTCTCAGTGAAACGTGAATTCATCTCACAGAGATCCCACTTAGTCTTCGCGAAGCAGTTTGCTAACACCGTTTTCCTGGAATCTGCATAGTACTATCTGGGAGCGCATTGGGGGCCCACGGTGAAAACGGAAACATCCTTAGATCGTAACGAGAAAGAAGCTGTCTCCGAAATTGCTTTGTGATGGGTCAGTTCACTACACAGAGATTCACCTTCCCTTCTTGTAGCCCTTTGCCAGCACTGTTTCCCTGGATTCTGCAAAGACATATTTGGGAGCTCATTGGGGGCTACGGGGAAAATTAAATAGCCTCAGATAAAAACTGGAAGGAAGCGTTCTGAGAAACTGCATTGCGATGTGTGAATGCAACTCACAGAGTGACACTTGTCTCTTCAGTGACCAGTTTGCTCACACAGTTTCCTTGAAATCTGCCTTGGGATGCTTCTTAGCGCAATGAAGCTTACGGTGAGAAAGGAAATCTCCTCAGAAAACATTAAAAGAAGCTTTCTTAGAAACTGGTTTGCGATGTGTGAAATCATCTCCCAGCGTTACATCGGCGTTTCGTGGGGCAGTCGTTTAACACTGTCTCTCAGGAACCCGAGAAGGGCTACTTTGGATGGAATTGAGGCCTACGCTGATGAAGGACATATCCCCCATTAAAAACGTGAGAGAAGCTTTGTGAGACACTTCTCTGTGCTACGTGAATTCAACACATAGAGTTACAGCGGAATCTTCAGGAAGCAGTTTGCCACCACTGTTTTCCGGGAATCTGCAAAGTGATATTTGGGGGCGCATTCAGGGCCCATGGTGCAAAAGGAAACATCCTCAGACGATAACTAGAAAGAAGCTGACTCAGACATTGCTTTGTGATGTTGAATTCCCCACACGGAGCTTCACCTTTACCCTCTTGTAGCAGCATGCTAACACTGTTTTCATGGATTCCGCAAAGGGATGTTTGGGAGCTCATTGAGGCCTATGGTGAAAAGGGAAATATCCTCAGACACAAACAAGAAAGAAGTGTTTTGAGAAACGGCGTTGGGATGTGTGAATGCAACTCACGGAGTTACAGTTTTCTCTTCAGTGATCAACTTGCTTACACAGTTTTCCTGAAATCTGCCATGGCATATTTCTTAGCGCAATGAAGCTTACAGAGGGCATAGCCTCAGATAAAATGAGAAAAGAAGCTGTCTTAGAAACTGGATCATGATGTGAGAATTCATCTCACAGAGTTACACACCCCTTTCGTGGAAGAGTCATTTAACACTGTCTTTGAGGAACCTGAGAAGAGCTACTTCGGTTCGAATTCAGGCCTACGCTGAAATACCCTCGATGCAAAACGTGAGCGAAGCTGTGTGAGAAACTTCTCTGTGATACGTGAATTCATCACAGAGAGTTACAACTGAGTCTTCAGGAAGAAGTTTGCTAACACCGTTTTCGTGGAATCTGCAAAGTGATATTTGGGGGCGCATTGAGGCCCATAGTGAACACGGAAACATCCTCCGATATTAACTAGAAAGAAGAAAGAAGCGGTCTCAGAAATTGCTCTGTGATGTTGAATCCACCACACAGAGATTCACCTTTACCTTCTTGTAGCAGTTTGCTAACACCGTTGCCGTGGATTCTGCAAAGTGATCTTTGGGAGCTCATTGTGGGCTACGGGGAAAAGAAAATATCCTCAGATAAGAAGCTGAAGGAAGCTTTCTGAGAAACTGCATTGCGGTGTGTGAATGCACCTCACGGAGTTACACTCTTCTCTTCAGTGATCAGTTTGCCAACACCGTTTTCTTGAAGCTTGCGATGAGATACTTCTCAGCGCTAGCAGCTTACGGTGACAAAGGAAATATCCTCAGATAAGAAATGAAAGAAGCTTCCTCGGGAATTGCTTTCAGATACGAGACTTCAGCTCCCAGAGTTACATCACTGTGTCTTGGAGCCGTTTCCTAGCACTGTTTTTGTGGATTCTGAGAACTGATAATTTCGGATGGGAACTGATAATTTCGGCTCGGAGGCAGGAACTATCCTCCGAGAAAAAGCGGAAGGAAGCTTTCTGAGAAACTGCTTTGTGATGTGTGAATTCATTTCAAAGGGTTACACCACTCTTTCATGAGGAGTTTGCTAGCACTGTGTTTGTAGAATCTCACGAGTGATATCTTGGATAGCGTTGAATCCCATGGTGAATCATGAAATCTCCTCAGACAAATCTGCAGAGAGGCCTCCTCTGAAACTTCTTTGCTGTGGGTGACTTCGGCTCACAGAGTTCTACCATTGTTTCCCTTGAGACGCTTGCTAACAGTGTTTTCGCAGAATCTGCTCTAAGACACACAGTGGGACTCCGAGACCACAAATAACCTCAGCTCGAAAACGAAAAATAGAAGCTTTCTGAGAAACGGCTTTGTGATGTGTGACTTCAACTCACTGAATTACACCTGCGTTTCATGGAGCCGTTGGCTACCCCCGTTTCTGTGGAATCTGGAAACTGATATTTCAGACCCCTTTGAGGACTACAGGGCCAAAGGAAATATCCTCCGTTACAAAGCAGAAAGAAGCTTTCTGAGAAACTTCTTTGTGATCCGTGAATTCATCTCACAGAATTGCAGCTTTCTCCTAATGAAGCCCTTCGCGAAGACTGTTCTCGTGGAATTTGCAAAGTGATATTTGGGAGATCACTGAGGGCTCCGGTGAAAAGGAAATAGCCTCAGATGCACACTGGAAAGTAGCTTGGTGAGAAACTGCATTGCGCTGTGTGAGTGCACCTCCCAGAGTTACACTTTTCAGGGATGAGTTTGACAAGACCATTTCCTTGAAATCCGCAATGGGAGACTTCTTGGAGCTACGCAGCTTACCGTGACAAAGGAAGTATCCCTAGATAAAAATGACAGAAGCTTCCTCAGAAATTGCTTTCAGATACGTGACTTCATCTGACCGAGTTACATCACTGTTTCATGGAGCCGTTTCCCAGCACTGTTTATGTGGATTCCGAGAACTGATATTTCGGATGGGTTTGGAGAGTGTGGGGAGAAAGGGATTATCCTCCGAGAAAAAGCAGGGTGCAGCTTTCTGAGAAACTGCTTTGTGACGTGTGAGTTCATTTCAAAGGCTTTCACCACTCTTGGGAGCACACGGAGGGATATGGTGAGAAAAGAAAGGTCCTCAGATAAAAACTGGAAAGAAGCCTTCGGAGAAACTGCATTGTGACATGTGAATGCGACTCCTAGACTTCCACGCAACTTTTCACTGACCCGTTTGCTAACACTGTTTGATTGCAGTCTGCACTGGGCTATTTCTCAGCGCAATGAAGCTTACGGTGACCCAGGAAATATCGTAAATAAAAACTGGAAAGAAGCTTTGTGAGAAACTTCTCAGTGAAACGTGAATTCATCTCACAGAGTTCCCACTTAGTCTTCGCGAAGCAGTTTGCTAAAACCGTTTTCCTGGAATCTGCGTAGTACTATCTGGGAGCGCATTGAGGGCCCACGGTGAAAACGGAAACATCCTCAGATCGTAACGAGAAAGAAGCTGTCTCCGAAATTGCTTTGTGATGTGTCAGTTCACAACACAGAGATTCACCTTCCCTTCTTGTAGCCCTTTGCCAGCACTGTTTCCCTGGATTCTGCAAAGTGATATTTGGGAGCTCATTGAGGGCTACGGGAAAAAGGAAATAGCCTCAGATAAAAACTGGAAGGAAGCGTTCTGAGAAACTGCATTGCGATGTGTGAATGCAACTCACAGAGTGACACTTGTCTCTTCAGTGACCAGTTTGCTCACACAGTTTCCTTGAAATCTGCCTTGGGATGCTTCCTATCGCAATGAAGCTTACGGTGACAAAGGAAATCTCCTCAGAAAACATTAAAAGAAGCTTTCTTAGAAACTGGTTTGCGATGTGTGAAATCATCTCCCAGCGTTACATCGGCGTTTCGTGGGGCAGTCGTTTAACACTGTCTCTCAGGAACCCGAGAAGGGCTACTTTGGATGGAATTGAGGCCTATGCTGATGAAGGACATATACCCCATTAAAAACGTGAGAGAAGCTTTGTGAGACACTTCTCTCTGCTACGTGAATTCAACACATAGAGTTACAGCTGAATCTTCAGGAAGCAGTTTGCCACCGCTGTTTTCCGGGAATCTGCAAAGTGATATTTGGGGGCGCATTCAGGGCCCATGGTGCAAAAGGAAACATCCTCAGACGATAACTAGAAAGAAGCTGACTCAGACATTGCTTTGTGATGTTGAATTCCCCACACGGAGTTTCACCTTTACCCTCTTGTAGCAGTACGCTAACACTGTTTTCATGGATTCCGCAAAGGGATGTTTGGGAGCTCATTGAGGCCTATGGTGAAAAGGGAAATATCCTCAGACACAAACAAGAAAGAAGTGTTTTGAGAAACGGCGTTGAGATGTGTGAATGCAACTCACGGAGTTACGGTTTTCTCTTCAGTGATCAACTTGCTAACACAGTTTTCCTGAAATCTGCCATGGCATATTTCTTAGCGCAATGAAGCTTACACAGGGCATAGCCTCAGATAAAATGAGAAAAGAAGCTGTCTTAGAAACTGGATCGTGATGTGAGAATTCATCTCACAGAGTTACACACCCCTTTCGTGGAAGAGTCATTTAACACTGTCTTTGAGGAACCTGGGAAAGGCTACTTCGGATCGAATTCAGGCCTACGCTGAAATACCCTCGATGCAAAACGTGAGCGAAGCTGTGTGAGAAACTTCTCTGTGATACGTGAATTCATCACACAGAGTTACAACTGAGTCTTCAGGAAGCAGTTTGCTAACACCGTTTTCGTGGAATCTGCAGAGTGATATTTGGGGGCGCATTGAGGCCCATAGTGAACACGGAAACATCCTCCGATATTAACTAGAAAGAAGCAGTCTCAGAAATTGCTCTGTGATGTTGAATCCACCACACGGAGATTCACCTTTACCTTCTTGTAGCAGTTTGCTAACACTGTTGCCGTGGATTCTGCAAAGTGATCTTTGGGAGCTCATTGTGGGCTACGGGGAAAAGAAAATATCCTCAGATAAGAAGCGGAAAGAAGCTTTCTGTGAAACTGCATTGCGGTGTGTGAATGCACCTCACGGAGTTACACTCTTCTCTTCAGTGATCAGTTTGCCAACACCGTTTTCTTGAAGCTTGCGATGAGATACTTCTCAGCGCTAGCAGCTTACGGTGACAAAGGAAGTATCCTCAGATAAGAAATGAAAGAAGCTTCCTCGGGAATTGCTTTCAGATACGAGACTTCAGCTCCCAGAGTTACATCACTGTGTCTTGGAGCCGTTTCCTAGCACTGTTTTTGTGGATTCTGAGAACTGATAATTTCGGATGGGAACTGATAATTTCGGCTGGGAGGCAGGAACTATCCTCCGAGAAAAAGCGGAAGGAAGCTTTCTGAGAAACTGCTTTGTGATGTGTGAATTCATTTCAAAGGGTTACACCACTCTTTCATGAGGAGTTTGCTAGCACTGTGTTTGTAGAATCTCACGAGTGATATCTTGGATAGCGTTGAATCCCATGGTGAATCATGAAATCTCCTCAGACCAATGTGCAGAGAGGCCTCCTCTGAAACTCCTTTGCTGTGGGTGACTTCGGCTCACAGAGTTCTACCATTGTTTCCCTTGAGACGCTTGCTAACAGTGTTTTCGCAGAATCTGCTCTAAGACACACAGTGGGGCTCCGAGACCACAAATAACCTCAGCTCGAAAACGAAAAATAGAAGCTTTCTGAGAAACTGCTTTGTGATGTGTGACTTCAACTCACTGAATTACACCTGCCTTTCATGGAGCCGTTGGCTACCCCCGTTTCTGTGGAATCTGGAAACTGATACTTCAGACCCCTTTTAGGACTACGGGGCCAAAGGAAATATCCTCCGTTACAAAGGAGAAAGAAGCTTTCTGAGAAACTTCTTTGTGATCTGTGAATTCATCTCACAGAATTGCAGCTCTCTCCTAATGAAGCTCTTCGCGAAGACTGTTCTCGTGGAATTTGCAAAGTGATATTTGGGAGCTCACTGAGGGCTCCGGTGAAAATGAAATAGCCTCAGATGCACACTGGAAAGAAGCTTTGTGAGAAACTGCATTGCGCTGTGTGAGTGCACCTCCCAGAATTACACATTTCCGTGATGAGTTTGACAAGACCGTTTCCTTGAAATCCGCAATGGGAGACTTCTTGGAGCTACGCAGCTTACCGTGACAAAGGAAGTATCCCTAGATAAAAATGACAGAAGCTTCCTCAGAAATTGCTTTCAGATACGTGACTTCATCTGACCGAGTTACATCACTGTTTCTTGGAGCCGTTTCCCAGCACTGTTTATGTGGATTCCGAGAACTGATATTTCGGATGGGTTTGGAGAGTGTGGGGAGAAAGGGATTATCCTCCGAGAAAAAGCAGGGTGCAGCTTTCTGAGAAACAGCTTTGTGACGTGTGAGTTCATTTCAAAGGCTTTCACCACTCTTGGGAGCACACGGAGGGATATGGTGAGAAAAGAAAGGTCCTCAGATAAAAACTGGAAAGAAGCCTTCGGAGAAACTGCATTGTGACATGTGAATGCGACTCCTAGACTTCCACGCAACTTTTCACTGACCCGTTTGCTAACACTGTTTGATTGCAGTCTGCACTGTGCTAGTTCTCAGCGCAATGAAGCTTACGGTGACCCAGGAAATATCGTAAATGAAAACTGGAAAGAAGCTTTGTGAGAAACTTCTCAGTGAAACGTGAATTCATCTCACAGAGTTCCCACTTAGTCTTCGCGAAGCAGTTTGCTAACACCATTTTCCTGGAATCTGCGTAGTACTATCTGGGAGCGCATTGAGGGCCCACGGTGAAAACGGAAACATCCTCAGATCGTAACGAGAAAGAAGCTGTCTCTGAAATTGCTTTGTGATATGTCAGTTCACCACACAGAGATTCACCTTCCCTTCTTGTAGCCCTTTGCCAGCACTGTTTCCCTGGATTCTGCAAAGTGATATTTGGGAGCTCATTGAGGGCTACGGGGAAAAGGAAATAGCCTCAGATAAAAACTGGAAGGAAGCGTTCTGAGAAACTGCATTGCGATGTGTGAATGCAACTCACAGAGTGACACTTGTCTCTTCAGTGACCAGTTTGCTCACACAGTTTCCTTGAAATCTGCCTTGGGATGCTTCTTAGCGCAATGAAGCTTACGGTGACAAAGGAAATCTCCTCAGAAAACATGAAAAGAAGCTTTCTTAGAAACTGGTTTGCGATGTGTGAAATCATCTCCCAGCGTTACATCGGCGTTTCGTGGGGCAGTCGTTTAACACTGTCTCTCAGGAACCCGAGAAGGGCTACTTTGGATGGAATTGAGGCCTACGCTGATGAAGGACATATCCCCCATTAAAAACGTGAGAGAAGCTTTGTGAGACACTTCTCTGTGCTACGTGAATTCAACACATAGAGTTACAGCTGAATCTTCAGGAAGCAGTTTGCCACCACTGTTTTCCGGGAATCTGCAAAGTGATATTTGGGGGCGCATTCAGGGCCCATGGGGCAAAAGGAAACATCCTCAGACGATAACTAGAAAGAAGCTGACTCAGACATTGCTTTGTGATGTTGAATTCCCCACACGGAGCTTCACCTTTACCCTCTTGTAGCAGTATGCTAACACTGTTTTCATGGATTCCGCATAGGGATGTTTGGGAGCTCATTGAGGCCTATGGTGAAAAGGGAAATATCCTCAGACACAAACAAGAAAGAAGTGTTTTGAGAAACGGCGTTGGGATGTGTGAATGCAACTCACGGAGTTACAGTTTTCTCTTCAGTGATCAACTTGCTAACACAGTTTTCCTGAAAACTGCCATGGCATATATTTCTTAGCGCAATGAAGCTTACAGAGGCCATAGCCTCAGATGAAATGAGAAAAGAAGCTGTCTTAGAAACTGGATCGTGATGTGAGAATTCATCTCACAGAGTTACACACCCCTTTCGTGGAAGAGTCATTTAACACTGTCTTTGAGGAACCTGAGAAGGGCTACTTCGGTTTGAATTCAGGCCTACGCTGAAATACCCTCGATGCAAAACGTGAGCGAAGCTGTGTGAGAAACTTCTCTGTGATACGTGAATTCATCACACAGAGTTACAACTGAGTCTTCAGGAAGCAGTTTGCTAACACCGTTTTCGTGGAATCTGCAAAGTGATATTTGGGGGCGCATTGAGGCCCATAGTGAACACGGAAACATCCTCCAATATTAACAAGAAAGAAGCAGTCTCATAAATTGCTCTGTGATGTTGAATCCACCACACAGAGATTCACCTTTACCTTCTTGTAGCAGTTTGCTAACACTGTTGCCGTGGTTTCTGCAAAGTGATCTTTGGGAGCTCATTGTGGGCTACGGGGAAAAGAAAATATCCTCAGATAAGAAGCGGAAAGAAGCTTCCTGAGAAACTGCATTGCGGTGTGTGAATGCACCTCACGGAGTTACACTCTTCTCTTCAGTGATCAGTTTGCCAACACCGTTTTCTTGAAGCTTGCGGTGAGATACTTCTCAGGGCTAGCAGCTTAAGGTGACAAACGAAATATCCTCAGATAAGAAATGAAAGAAGCTTCCTCGGGAATTGCTTTCAGATACGAGACTTCAGCTCCCAGAGTTACATCACTGTGTCTTGGAGCCGTTTCCTAGCAGAGTTTTTGTGGATTCTGAGAACCGATAATTTCGGATGGGAACTGATAATTTCGGCTGGGAGGCAGGAACTATCCTCCGAGAAAAAGCGGAAGGAAGCTTTCTGAGAAACTGCTTTGTGATGTGTGAATTCATTTCAAAGGGTTACACCACTCTTTCATGAGGAGTTTGCTAGCACTGTGTTTGTAGAATCTCACGAGTGATATCTTGGATAGCGTTGAATCCCATGGTGAATCATGAAATCTCTTCAGACAAATCTGCAGAGAGGCCTCCTCTGAAACTCCTTTGCTGTTGGTGACTTCGGCTCTCAGAGTTCTACCATTGTTTCCCTTGAGACGCTTGCTAACAGTGTTTTCGCAGAATCTGCTCTAAGACACACGGTGGGGCTCCGAGACCACAAATAACCTCAGCTGGAAAACGAAAAATAGAAGCTTTCTGAGAAACTGCTTTGTGATGTGTGACTTCAACTCACTGAATTACACCTGCGTTTCATGGAGCCGTTGGCTACCCCCGTTTCTGTGGAATCTGGAAACTGATATTTCAGACCCCTTTGAGGACTACGGGGCCAAAGGAAATATCCTCCGTTACAAAGGAGAAAGAAGCTTTCTGAGAAACTTCTTTGTGATCTGTGAATTCATCTCACAGAATTGCAGCTTTCTCCTAATGAAGCCCTTCGCGAAGACTGTTCTCGTGGAATTTGCAAAGTGATATTTGGGAGCTCACTGAGGGCTCCGGTGAAAAGGAAATAGCCTCAGATGCACACTGGAAAGAAGCTTTGTGAGAAACTGAATTGCGCTGTGTGAGTGCACCTCCCAGAGTTACACTTTTCAGTGATGAGTTTGACAAGACCGTTTCCTTGCAATCCGCAATGGGAGACTTCTTGGAGCTACGCAGCTTACCGTGACAAAGGAAGTATCCCTAGATAAAAATGACAGAAGCTTCCTCAGAAATTGCTTTCAGATACGTGACTTCATCTGACCGAGTTACATCACTGTTTCTTGGAGCCGTTTCCCAGCACTGTTTAGGTGGATTCCGAGAACTGATATTTCGGATGGGTTTGGAGAGTGTGGGGAGAAAGGGATTATCCTCCGAGAAAAAGCAGGGTGCAGCTTTCTGAGAAACAGCTTTGTGACGTGTGAGTTCATTTCAAAGGCTTTCACCACTCTTGGGAGCACACGGAGGGATATGGTGAGAAAAGAAAGGTCCTCAGATAAAAACTGGAAAGAAGCCTTCGGAGAAACTGCATTGTGACATGTTAATGCGACTCGTAGACTTCCACGCAACTTTTCACTGACCCGTTTGCTAACACTGTTTGATTGCAGTCTGCACTGGGCTATTTCTCAGCGCAATGAAGCTTACGGTGACCCAGGAAATATCGTAAATGAAAACTGGAAAGAAGCTTTGTGAGAAACTTCTCAGTGAAACGTGAATTCATCTCACAGAGTTCCCACTTAGTCTTCGCGAAGCAGTTTGCTAACACCGTTTTCGTGGAATCTGCATAGTACTATCTGGGAGCGCATTGAGGGCCCACGGTGAAAACGGAAACATCCTCAGATCGTAACGAGAAAGAAGCTGTCTCCGAAATTGCTTTGTGATGTGTCAGTTCACCACACAGAGATTCACCTTCCCTTCTTGTAGCCCTTTGCCAGCACTGTTTCCCTGGATTCTGCAAAGTGATATTTGGGAGCTCATTGAGGGCTACGGGGAAAAGGAAATAGCCTCAGATACAAACTGGAAGGAAGCGTTCTGAGAAACTGCATTGCGAAGTGTGAATGCAACTCACAGAGTGACACTTGTCTCTTCAGTGACCAGTTTGCACACACAGTTTCCTTGAAATCTGCCTTGGGATGCTTCTTAGCGCAATGAAGCTTACGGTGACAAAGGAAATCTCCTCAGAAAACATGAAAAGAAGCTTTCTTAGAAACTGGTTTGCGATGTGTGAAATCATCTCCCAGCGTTACATCGGCGTTTCGTGGGGCAGTCGTTTAACACTGTCATTCAGGAACCCGAGAAGGGCTACTTTGGATGGAATTGAGGCCTACGCTGATGAAGGACATATCCCCCATTAAAAACGTGAGAGAAGCTTTGTGAGACACTTCTCTGTGCTACGTGAATTCAACACATAGAGTTACAGCTGAATCTTCAGGAAGCAGTTTGCCACCACTGTTTTCCGGGAATCTGCAAAGTGATATTTGGGGGCGCATTCAGGGCCCATGGTGCAAAAGGAAACATCCTCGGACCATAACTAGAAAGAAGCTGACTCAGACATTGCTTTGTGATGTTGAATTCCCCACACGGAGCTTCACCTTTACCATCTTGTTGCAGTATGCTAACACTGTTTTCATGGATTCCGCAAAGGGATGTTTGGGAGCTCATTGAGGCCTATGGTGAAAAGGGAAATATCCTCAGACACAAACAAGAAAGAAGTGTTTTGAAAAACGGCGTTGGGATGTCTGAATGCAACTCACGGAGTTACAGTTTTCTCTTCAGTGATCAACTTGCTAACACAGTTTTCCTGAAATCTGCCATGGCATATTTCTTAGCGCAATGAAGCTTACAGAGGGCATAGCCTCAGATAAAATGAGGAAAGAAGCTGTCTTAGAAACTGGATCGTGATGTGAGAATTCATCTCACAGAGTTACACACCCCTTTCGAGGAAGAGTAATTTAACACTGTCTGTGAGGAACCTGAGAAGGGCTACTTCGGTTCGAATTCAGGCCTACGCTGAAATACCCTCGAAGCAAAACGTGAGCGAAGCTGTGTGAGAAACTTCTCTGTGATACGTGAATTCATCACACAGAGTTACAACTGAGTCTTCAGGAAACAGTTTGCTAACACCGTTTTCGTGGAATCTGCAGAGTGATATTTGGGGGCGCATTGAGGCCCATAGTGAACACGGAAACATCCTCCGATATTAACTAGAAAGAAGCAGTCTCAGAAATTGCTCTGTGACGTTGAATCCACCACACGGAGATTCACCTTTACCTTCTTGTAGCAGTTTGCTAACACTGTTGCCGTGGATTCTGCAAAGTGATCTTTGGGAGCTCATTGTGGGCTACGGGGAAAAGAAAATATCCTCAGATAAGAAGCGGAAAAAAGCTTTCTGAGAAACTGCATTGCGGTGTGTGAATGCACCTCACGGAGTTACACTCTTCTCTTCAGTGATCAGTTTGCCAACACCGTTTTCTTGAAGCTTGCGATGAGATACTTCTCAGCGCTAGCAGCTTACGGTGACAAAGGAAATATCCTCAGATAAGAAATGAAAGAAGCTTCCTCGGGAATTGCTTTCAGATACGAGACTTCAGCTCCCAGAGTTACATCACTGTGTCTTGGAGCCGTTTCCTAGCACTGTTTTTGTGGATTCTGAGAACTGATAATTTCGGATGGGAACTGATAATTTCGGCTGGGAGGCAGGAACTATCCTCCGAGAAAAAGCGGAAGGAAGCTTTCTGAGAAACTGCTTTGTGATGTGTGAATTCATTTCAAAGGGTTACACCACTCTTTCATGAGGAGTTTGCTAGCACTGTGTTTGTAGAATCTCACGAGTGATATCTTGGATAGCGTTGAATCCCATAGTGAATCATGAAATCTCCTCAGTCAAATCTGCAGAGAGGCCTCCTCTGAAACTCCTTTGCTGTGGGTGACTTCGGCTCACAGAGTTCTACCATTGTTTCCCTTGAGACGCTTGCTAACAGTGTTTTCGCAGAATCTGCTCTAAGACACACAGTGGGGCTCCGAGACCACAAATAACCTCAGCTCGAAAACGAAAAATAGAAGCTTTCTGAGAAACGGCTTTGTGATGTGTGACTTCAACTCACTGAATTACACCTGCCTTTCATGGAGCCGTTGGCTACCCCCGTTTCTGTGGAATCTGGAAACTGATATTTCAGACCCCTTTGAGGACTACGGGGCCAAAGGAAATATCCTCCGTTACAAAGGAGAAAGAAGCTTTCTGAGAAACTTCTTTGTGATCTGTGAATTCATCTCACAGAATTGCAGCTTTCTCCTAATGAAGCCCTTCGCGAAGACTGTTCTCGTGGAATTTGCAAAGTGATATTTGGGAGCTCACTGAGGGCTCCGGTGAAAAGGAAATAGTCTCAGATGCACACTGGAAAGAAGCTTTGTGAGAAACTGCATTGCGCTGTGTGAGTGCACCTCCCAGAGTTACACTTTTCCGTGATGAGTTTGACAAGACCGTTTCCTTGAAATCCGCAATGGGAGACTTCTTGGAGCTACGCAGCTTACCGTGACAAAGGAAGTATCCCTAGATAAAAATGACAGAAGCTTCCTCAGAAATTGCTTTCAGATACGTGACTTCATCCGACCGAGTTACATCACTGTTTCTTGGAGCCGTTTCCCAGCACTGTTTATGTGGATTCCGAGAACTGATATTTCCGATGGGTTTGGAGAGTGTGGGGAGAAAGGGATTATCCTCCGAGAAAAAGCAGGGTGCAGCTTTCTGAGAAACAGCTTTGTGACTTGTGAGTTCATTTCAAAGGCTTTCACCACTCTTGGGAGCACACGGAGGGATATGGTGAGAAAAGAAAGGTCCTCAGATAAAAACTGGAAAGAAGCCTTCGGAGAAACTGCATTGTGACATGTGAATGCGACTCCTAGACTTCCACGCAACTTTTCACTGACCCGTTTGCTAACACTGTTTGATTGCAGTCTGCACTGGGCTATTTCTCAGCGCAATGAAGCTTACGGTGACCCAGGAAATATCGTAAATGAAAACTGGAAAGAAGCTTTGTGAGAAACTTCTCAGTGAAACGTGAATTCATCTCACAGAGTTCCCACTTAGTCTTCGCGAAGCAGTTTGCTAACACCGTTTTCGTGGAATCTGCATAGTACTATCTGGGAGCGCATTGAGGGCCCACGGTGAAAACGGAAGCATCCTCAGATCGTAACGAGAAAGAAGCTGTCTCCGAAATTGCTTTGTGATGTGTCAGTTCACCACACAGAGATTCACCTTCCCTTCTTGTAGCCCTTTGCCAGCACTGTTTCCCTGTATTCTGCAAAGTGATATTTGGGAGCTCATTGAGGGCTACGGGGAAAAGGAAATAGCCTCAGAGAAAAACTGGAAGGAAGCGTTCTGAGAAACTGCATTGCGATGTGTGAATGCAACTCACAGAGTGACACTTGTCTCTTCAGTGACCAGTTTGCTCACACAGTTTCCTTGAAATCTGCCTTGGGATGCTTCTTAGCGCAATGAAGCTTACGGTGACAAAGGAAATCTCCTCAGAAAACATGAAAAGAAGCTTTCTTAGAAACTGGTTTGCGATGTGTGAAATCATCTCCCAGCGTTACATCGGCGTTTCGTGGGGCAGTCGTTTAACACTGTCTCTCAGGAACCCGAGAAGGGCTACTTTGGATGGAATTGAGGCCTACGCTGATGAAGGACATATCCCCCATTAAAAACGTGAGAGAAGCTTTGTGAGACACTTCTCTGTGCTACGTGAATTCAACACATAGAGTTACAGCTGAATCTTCAGGAAGCAGTTTGCCACCACTGTTTTCCGGGAATCTGCAAAGTGATATTTGGGGGCGCATTCAGGGCCCATGGTGCAAAAGGAAACATCCTCGGACCATAACTAGAAAGAAGCTGACTCAGACATTGCTTTGTGATGTTGAATTCCCCACACGGAGCTTCACCTTTACCATCTTGTTGCAGTATGCTAACACTGTTTTCATGGATTCCGCAAAGGGATGTTTGGGAGCTCATTGAGGCCTATGGTGAAAAGGGAAATATCCTCAGACACAAACAAGAAAGAAGTGTTTTGAAAAACGGCGTTGGGATGTCTGAATGCAACTCACGGAGTTACAGTTTTCTCTTCAGTGATCAACTTGCTAACACAGTTTTCCTGAAATCTGCCATGGCATATTTCTTAGCGCAATGAAGCTTACAGAGGGCATAGCCTCAGATAAAATGAGAAAAGAAGCTGTCTTAGAAACTGGATCGTGATGTGAGAATTCATCTCACAGAGTTACACACCCCTTTCGAGGAAGAGTAATTTAACACTGTCTGTGAGGAACCTGAGAAGGGCTACTTCGGTTCGAATTCAGGCCTACGCTGAAATACCCTCGAAGCAAAACGTGAGCGAAGCTGTGTGAGAAACTTCTCTGTGATACGTGAATTCATCACACAGAGTTACAACTGAGTCTTCAGGAAACAGTTTGCTAACACCGTTTTCGTGGAATCTGCAGAGTGATATTTGGGGGCGCATTGAGGCCCATAGTGAACACGGAAACATCCTCCGATATTAACTAGAAAGAAGCAGTCTCAGAAATTGCTCTGTGACGTTGAATCCACCACACAGAGATTCACCTTTACCTTCTTGTAGCAGTTTGCTAACACTGTTGCCGTGGATTCTGCAAAGTGATCTTTGGGAGCTCATTGTGGGCTACGGGGAAAAGAAAATATCCTCAGATAAGAAGCGGAAAAAAGCTTTCTGAGAAACTGCATTGCGGTGTGTGAATGCACCTCACGGAGTTACACTCTTCTCTTCAGTGATCAGTTTGCCAACACCGTTTTCTTGAAGCTTGCGATGAGATACTTCTCAGCGCTAGCAGCTTACGGTGACAAAGGAAATATCCTCAGATAAGAAATGAAAGAAGCTTCCTCGGGAATTGCTTTCAGATACGAGACTTCAGCTCCCAGAGTTACATCACTGTGTCTTGGAGCCGTTTCCTAGCACTGTTTTTGTGGATTCTGAGAACTGATAATTTCGGATGGGAACTGATAATTTCGGCTGGGAGGCAGGAACTATCCTCCGAGAAAAAGCGGAAGGAAGCTTTCTGAGAAACTGCTTTGTGATGTGTGAATTCATTTCAAAGGGTTACACCACTCTTTCATGAGGAGTTTGCTAGCACTGTGTTTGTAGAATCTCACGAGTGATATCTTGGATAGCGTTGAATCCCATAGTGAATCATGAAATCTCCTCAGTCAAATCTGCAGAGAGGCCTCCTCTGAAACTCCTTTGCTGTGGGTGACTTCGGCTCACAGAGTTCTACCATTGTTTCCCTTGAGACGCTTGCTAACAGTGTTTTCGCAGAATCTGCTCTAAGACACACAGTGGGGCTCCGAGACCACAAATAACCTCAGCTCGAAAACGAAAAATAGAAGCTTTCTGAGAAACTGCTTTGTGATGTGTGACTTCAACTCACTGAATTACACCTGCCTTTCATGGAGCCGTTGGCTACCCCCGTTTCTGTGGAATCTGGAAACTGATATTTCAGACCCCTTTGAGGACTACGGGGCCAAAGGAAATATCCTCCGTTACAAAGGAGAAAGAAGCTTTCTGAGAAACTTCTTTGTGATCTGTGAATTCATCTCACAGAATTGCAGCTTTCTCCTAATGAAGCCCTTCGCGAAGACTGTTCTCATGGAATTTGCAAAGTGATATTTGGGAGCTCACTGAGGGCTCCGGTGAAAAGGAAATAGTCTCAGATGCACACTGGAAAGAAGCTTTGTGAGAAACTGCATTGCGCTGTGTGAGTGCACCTCCCAGAGTTACACTTTTCCGTGATGAGTTTGACAAGACCGTTTCCTTGAAATCCGCAATGGGAGACTTCTTGGAGCTACGCAGCTTACCGTGACAAAGGAAGTATCCCTAGATAAAAATGACAGAAGCTTCCTCAGAAATTGCTTTCAGATACGTGACTTCATCTGACCGAGTTACATCACTGTTTCTTGGAGCCGTTTCCCAGCACTGTTTATGTGGATTCCGAGAACTGATATTTCCGATGGGTTTGGAGAGTGTGGGGAGAAAGGGATTATCCTCCGAGAAAAAGCAGGGTGCAGCTTTCTGAGAAACAGCTTTGTGACTTGTGAGTTCATTTCAAAGGCTTTCACCACTCTTGGGAGCACACGGAGGGATATGGTGAGAAAAGAAAGGTCCTCAGATAAAAACTGGAAAGAAGCCTTCGGAGAAACTGCATTGTGACATGTGAATGCGACTCCTAGACTTCCACGCAACTTTTCACTGACCCGTTTGCTAACACTGTTTGATTGCAGTCTGCACTGGGCTATTTCTCAGCGCAATGAAGCTTACGGTGACCCAGGAAATATCGTAAATGAAAACTGGAAAGAAGCTTTGTGAGAAACTTCTCAGTGAAACGTGAATTCATCTCACAGAGTTCCCACTTAGTCTTCGCGAAGCAGTTTGCTAACACCGTTTTCGTGGAATCTGCATAGTACTATCTGGGAGCGCATTGAGGGCCCACGGTGAAAACGGAAACATCCTCAGATCGTAACGAGAAAGAAGCTGTCTCCGAAATTGCTTTGTGATGTGTCAGTTCACCACACAGAGATTCACCTTCCCTTCTTGTAGCCCTTTGCCAGCACTGTTTCCCTGGATTCTGCAAAGTGATATTTGGGAGCTCATTGAGGGCTACGGGGAAAAGGAAATAGCCTCAGATAAAAACTGGAAGGAAGCGTTCTGAGAAACTGCATTGCGATGTGTGAATGCAACTCACAGAGTGACACTTGTCTCTTCAGTGACCAGTTTGCTCACACAGTTTCCTTGAAATCTGCCTTGGGATGCTTCTTAGCGCAATGAAGCTTACGGTGACAAAGGAAATCTCCTCAGAAAACATGAAAAGAAGCTTTCTTAGAAACTGGTTTGCGATGTGTGAAATCATCTCCCAGCGTTACATCGGCGTTTCGTGGGGCAGTCGTTTAACACTGTCTCTCAGGAACCCGAGAAGGGCTACTTTGGATGGAATTGAGGCCTACGCTGATGAAGGACATATCCCCCATTAAAAACGTGAGAGAAGCTTTGTGAGACACTTCTCTGTGCTACGTGAATTCAACACATAGAGTTACAGCTGAATCTTCAGGAAGCAGTTTGCCACCACTGTTTTCCGGGAATCTGCAAAGTGATATTTGGGGGCGCATTCAGGGCCCATGGGGCAAAAGGAAACATCCTCAGACGATAAGTAGAAAGAAGCTGACTCAGACATTGCTTTGTGATGTTGGATTCCCCACACGGAGCTTCACCTTTACCCTCTTGTAGCAGTATGCTAACACTGTTTTCATGGATTCCGCAAAGGGATGTTAGCGAGCTCATTGAGGCCTATGGTGAAAAGGGAAATATCCTCAGACGCAAACAAGAAAGAAGTGTTTTGAGAAACGGCGTTGGGATGTGTGAATGCAACTCACGCAGTTACAGTTTTCTCTTCAGTGATCAACTTGCTCACACAGTTTTCCTGAAATCTGCCATGGCATATTTCTTAGCGCAATGAAGCTTACAGAGGGCATAGCCTCAGATAAAATGAGAAAAGAAGCTGTCTTAGAAAATGGATCGTGATGTGAGAATTCATCTCAGAGAGTTACACACCCCTTTCGTGGAAGAGTCATTTAACACTGTCTTTGAGGAACCTGAGAAGGGCTACCTCGGTTCGAATTCAGGCCTACGCTGAAATACCCTCGAAGCAAAACGTGAGCGAAGCTGTGTGAGAAACTTCTCTGTGATACGTGAATTCATCACACAGAGTTACAACTGAGTCTTCAGGAAGCAGTTTGCTAACACCGTTTTCGTGGAATCTGCAGAGTGATATTTGGGGGCGCATTGAGGCCCATAGTGAACACGGAAACATCCTCCGATATTAACTAGAAAGAAGCAGTCTCAGAAATTGCTCTGTGATGTTGAATCCACCACACGGAGATTCACCTTTATATTCTTGTAGCAGTTTGCTAACACTGTTGCCGTGGATTCTGCAAAGTGATCTTTGGGAGCTCATTGTGGGCTACGGGGAAAAGAAAATATCCTCAGATAAGAAGCGGAAAGAAGCTTTCTGAGAAACTGCATAGCGGTGTGTGAATGCACCTCACGGAGTTACACTCTTCTCTTCAGTGATCAGTTTGCCAACACCGTTTTCTTGAAGCTTGCGATGAGATACTTCTCAGCGCTAGCAGCTTACGGTGACAAAGGAAATATCCTCAGATAAGAAATGAAAGAAGCTTCCTCGGGAATTGCTTTCAGATACGAGACTTCAGCTCCCAGAGTTACATCACTGTGTCTTGGAGCCGTTTCCTAGCACTGTTTTTGTGGATTCTGAGAACCGATAATTTCGGATGGGAACTGATAATTTCGGCTGGGAGGCAGGAACTATCCTCCGAGAAAAAGCGGAAGGAAGCTTTCTGAGAAACTGCTTTGTGATGTGTGAATTCATTTCAAAGGGTTACACCACTCTTTCATGAGGAGTTTGCTAGCACTGTGTTTGTAGAATCTCACGAGTGATATCTTGGATAGCGTTGAATCCCATGGTGAATCATGAAATCTCCTCAGACAAATCTGCAGAGAGGCCTCCTCTGAAACTCCTTTGCTGTGGGTGACTTCGGCTCACAGAGTTCTACCATTGTTTCCCTTGAGACGCTTGCTAACAGTGTTTTCGCAGAATCTTCTCTAAGACACACGGTGGGGCTCCGAGACCACAAATAACCTCAGCTCGAAAACGAAAAATAGAAGCTTTCTGAGAAACTGCTTTGTGATGTGTGACTTCAACTCACTGAATTCCACCTGCGTTTCATGGAGCCGTTGGCTACCCCCGTTTCTGTGGAATCTGGAAACTGATATTTCAGACCCCTTTGAGGACTACGGGGCCAAAGGAAATATCCTCCGTTACAAAGGAGAAAGAAGCTTTCTGAGAAACTTCTTTGTGATCTGTGAATTCATCTCACAGAATTGCAGCTTTCTCCTAATGAAGCCCTTCGCGAAGACTGTTCTCGTGGAATTTGCAAAGTGATATTTGGGAGCTCACTGAGGGCTCCGGTGAAAAGGAAATAGCCTCAGATGCACACTGGAAAGAAGCTTTGTGAGAAACTGCATTGCGCTGTGTGAGTGCACCTCCCAGAGTTACACTTTTCCGTGATGAGTTTGAGAAGACGGTTTCCTTGAAATCCGCAATGGGAGACTTCTTGGAGCTACGCAGCTTACCGTGACAAAGGAAGTATCCCTAGATAAAAATGACAGAAGCTTCCTCAGAAATTGCTTTCAGATACGTGACTTCATCTGACCGACTTACATCACTGTTTCTTGGAGCCGTTTCCCAGCACTCTTTATGTGGATTCCGAGAACTAATATTTCGGATGGGTTTGGAGAGTGTGGGGAGAAAGGGATTATCCTCCGAGAAAAAGCAGGGTGCAGCTTTCTGAGAAACAGCTTTGTGACTTGCGAGTTCATTTCAAAGGCTTTCACCACTCTTGGGAGCACACGGAGGGATATGGTGAGAAAAGAAAGGTCCTCAGATAAAAACTGGAAAGAAGCCTTCGGAGAAACTGCATTGTGACATGTGAATGCGACTCCTAGACTTCCACGCAACTTTTCACTGACCCGTTTGCTAACACTGTTTGATTGCAGTCTGCACTGGGCTATTTCTCAGCGCAATGAAGCTTACGGTAACCCAGGAAATATCGTAAATGAAAACTGGAAAGAAGCTTTGTGAGAAACTTCTCAGTGAAACGTGAATTCATCTCACAGAGTTCCCACTTAGTCTTCGCGAAGCAGTTTGCTAACACCGTTTTCGTGGAATCTGCATAGTACTATCTGGGAGCGCATTGAGGGCCCACGGTGAAAACGGAAACATCCTCAGATCGTAACGAGAAAGAAGCTGTCTCCGAAATTGCTTTGTGATGTGTCAGTTCACCACACAGAGATTCACCTTCCCTTCTTGTAGCCCTTTGCCAGCACTGTTTCCCTGGATTCTGCAAAGTGATATTTGGGAGCTCATTGAGGGCTACGGGGAAAAGGAAATAGCCTCAGATAAAAACTGGAAGGAAGCGTTCTGAGAAACTGCATTGCGATGTGTGAATGCAACTCACAGAGTGACACTTGTCTCTTCAGTGACCAGTTTGCTCACACAGTTTCCTTGAAATCTGCCTTGGGATGCTTCTTAGCGCAATGAAGCTTACGGTGACAAAGGAAATCTCCTCAGAAAACATGAAAAGAAGCTTTCTTAGAAACTGGTTTGCGATGTGTGAAATCATCTCCCAGCGTTACATCGGCGTTTCGTGGGGCAGTCGTTTAACACTGTCTCTCAGGAACCCGAGAAGGGCTACTTTGGATTGAATTGAGGCCTACGCTGATGAAGGACATATCCCCCATTAAAAACGTGAGAGAAGCTTTGTGAGACACTTCTCTGTGCTACGTGAATTCAACACATAGAGTTACAGCTGAATCTTCAGGAAGCAGTTTGCCACCACTGTTTTCCGGGAATCTGCAAAGTGATATTTGGGGGCGCATTCAGGGCCCAAGGTGCAAAAGGAAACATCCTCAGACGATAACTAGAAAGAAGCTGACTCAGACATTGCTTTCTGATGTTGAATTCCCCACACGGAGCTTCACCTTTACTCTCTTGTAGCAGTATGCTAACACTGTTTTCATGGATTCCGCAAAGGGATGCTTGGGAGCTCATTGAGGCCTATGGTGAAAAGGGAAATATCCTCAGACACAAACAAGAAAGAAGTGTTTTGAGAAACGGCGTTGGGATGTGTGAATGCAACTCACGGAGTTACAGTTTTCTCTTCAGTGATCAACTTGCTCACACAGTTTTCCTGAAATCTGCCATGGCATATTTCTTAGCGCAATGAAGCTTACAGAGGGCCTAGCCTCAGATTAAATGAGAAAAGAAGCTGTCTTAGAAACTGGATCGTGATGTGAGAATTCATCTCACAGAGTTACACACCCCTTTCGTGGAAGAGTCATTTAACACTGTCTTTGAGGAACCAGGGAAGGGCTACTTCGGTTCGAATTCAGGCCTACACTGAAATACCCTCGATGCAAAACGTGAGCGAAGCTGTGTGAGAAACTTCTCTGTGATACGTGAATTCATCACACAGAGTTACAACTGAGTCTTCAGGAAGCAGTTTGCTAACACCGTTTTCGTGGAATCTGCAGAGTGATATTTGGGGGCGCATTGAGGCCCATAGTGAACACGGAAACATCCTCCGATATTAACTAGAAAGAAGCAGTCTCAGAAGTTGCTCTGTGATGTTGAATCCACCACACAGAGATTCACCTTAACCTTCTTGTAGCAGTTTGCTAACACTGTTGCCGTGGATTCTGCAAAGTGATCTTTGGGAGCTCATTGTGGGCTACGGGGAAAAGAAAATATCCTCAGATAAGAAGCGGAAAGAAGCTTTCTGAGAAACTGCATTGCGGTGTGTGAATGCCCCTCACGGAGTTACACTCTTCTCTTCAGTGATCAGTTTGCCAACACCGTTTTCTTGAAGCTTGCGATGAGATACTTCTCAGCGCTAGCAGCTTACGGTGACAAAGGAAGTATCCTCAGATAAGAAATGAAAGAAGCTTCCTCGGGAATTGCTTTCAGATACGAGACTTCAGCTCCCAGAGTTACATCACTGTGTCTTGGAGCCGTTTCCTAGCACTGTTTTTGTGGATTCTGAGAACTGATAATTTCGGATGGGAACTGATAATTTCGGCTGGGAGGCAGGAACTATCCTCCGAGAAAAAGCGGAAGGAAGCTTTCTGAGAAACTGCTTTGTGATGTGTGAATTCATTTCAAAGGGTTACACCACTCTTTCATGAGGAGTTTGCTAGCACTGTGTTTGTAGAATCTCACGAGTGATATCCTGGATAGCGTTGAATCCCATGGTGAATCATGAAATCTCCTCAGACAAATCTGCAGGGAGGCCTCCTCTGAAACTCCTTTGCTGTGGGTGACTTCGGCTCACAGAGTTCTACCATTGTTTCCCTTGAGACGCTTGCTAACAGTGTTTTCGCAGAATCTGCTCTAAGACACACAGTGGGGCTCCGAGACCACAAATAACCTCAGGTCGAAAACGAAAAATAGAAGCTTTCTGAGAAACTGCTTTGTGATGTGTGACTTCAACTCACTGAATTACACCTGCGTTTCATGGAGCCGTTGGCTACCCCCGTTTCTGTGGAATCTGGAAACTGATATTTCAGACCCCTTTGAGGACTACGGGGCCAAAGGAAATATCCTCCGTTACAAAGGAGAAAGAAGCTTTCTGAGAAACTTCTTTGTGATCTGTGAATTCATCTCACAGAATTGCAGCTTTCTCCTAATGAAGCCCTTCGCGAAGACTGTTCTCGTGGAATTTGCAAAGTGATATTTGGGAGCTCACTGAGGGCTCCGGTGAAAAGGAAATAGCCTCAGATGCACACTGGAAAGAAGCTTTGTGAGAAACTGCCTTGCGCTGTGTGAGTGCACCTCCCAGAGTTACACTTTTCCGTGATGAGTTTGACAAGACCGTTTCCTTGAAATCCGCAATGGGAGACTTCTTGGAGCTACGCAGCTTACCGTGACAAAGGAAGTATCCCTAGATAAAAATGACAGAAGCTTCCTCAGAAATTGCTTTCAGATACGTGACTTCATCTGACCGAGTTACATCACTGTTTCTTGGAGCCGTTTCCCAGCACTGTTTATGTGGATTCCTAGAACTGATATTTCGGATGGGTTTGGAGAGTGTGGGGAGAAAGGGATTATCCTCTGAGAAAAAGCAGGGTGCAGCTTTCTGAGAAACAGCTTTGTGACGTGTGAGTTCATTTCAAAGGCTTTCACCACTCTTGGGAGCACACGGAGGGATATGGTGAGAAAAGAAAGGTCCTCAGATAAAAACTGGAAAGAAGCCTTCGGAGAAACTGCATTGTGACATGTGAATGCGACTCCTAGACTTCCACGCAACTTTTCACTGACCCGTTTGCTAACACTGTTTGATTGCAGTCTGCACTGGGCTATTTCTCAGCGCAATGAAGCTTACGGTGACCCAGGAAATATCGTAAATGAAAACTGGAAAGAAGCTTTGTGAGAAACTTCTCAGTGAAACGTGAATTCATCTCACAGAGTTCCCACTTAGTCTTCGCGAAGCAGTTTGCTAACACCGTTTTCGTGGAATCTGCATAGTACTATCTGGGAGCGCATTGAGGGCCCACGGTGAAAACGGAAACATCCTCAGATCGTAACGAGAAAGAAGCTGTCTCCGAAATTGCTTTGTGATGTATCAGTTCACCACACAGAGATTCACCTTCCCTTCTTGTAGCCCTTTGCCAGCACTGTTTCCCTGGATTCTGCAAAGTGATATTTGGGAGCTCATTGAGGGCTACGGGGAAAAGGAAATAGCCTCAGAGAAAAACTGGAAGGAAGCGTTCTGAGAAACTGCATTGCGATGTGTGAATGCAACTCACAGAGTGACACTTGTCTCTTCAGTGACCAGTTTGCTCACACAGTTTCCTTGAAATCTGCCTTGGGATGCTTCTTAGCGCAGTGAAGCTTACGGTGACAAAGGAAATCTCCTCAGAAAACATTGAAAGAAGCTTTCTTGGAAACTGGTTTGCGATGTGTGAAATCATCTCCCAGCGTTACATCGGCGTTTCGTGGGGCAGTCGTTTAACACTGTCTCTCAGGAACCCGAGAAGGGCTACTTTGGATGGAATTGAGGCCTACGCTGATGAAGGACAAATCCCCCATTAAAAACGTGAGAGAAGCTTTGTGAGACACTTCTCTGTGCTACGTGAATTCAACACATAGAGTACAGCTGAATCTTCAGGAAGCAGTTTGCCACCACTGTTTTCCGGGAATCTGCAAAGTGATATTTGGGGGCGCATTCAGGGCCCATGGGGCAAAAGGAAACATCCTCAGACGATAACTAGAAAGAAGCTGACACAGACATTGCTTTGTGATGTTGAATTCCCCACACGGAGCTTCACCTTTACCCTCTTGTAGCAGTACGCTAACACTGTTTTCATGGATTCCGCAAAGGGATGTTTGGGAGCTCATTGAGGCCTATGGTGAAAAGGGAAATATCCTCAGACACAAACAAGAAAGAAGTGTTTTGAGAAACGGCGTTGGGATGTGTGAATGCAACTCACGGAGTTACGGTTTTCTCTTCAGTGATCAACTTGCTAACACAGTTTTCCTGAAATCTGCCATGGCATATTTCTTAGCGCAATGAAGCTTACAGAGGGCATAGCCTCAGATAAAATGAGAAAAGAAGCTGTCTTAGAAACTGGATCGTGATGTGAGAATTCATCTCACAGAGTTACACACCCCTTTCGTGGAAGAGTCATTTAACACTGTCTTTGAGGAACCAGGGAAGGGCTACTTCGGTTCGAATTCAGGCCTACGCTGAAATACCCTCGATGCAAAACGTGAGCGAAGCTGTGTGAGAAACTTCTCTGTGATACGTGAATTCATCACACAGAGTTACAACTGAGTCTTCAGGAAGCAGTTTGCTAACACCGTTTTCGTGGAATCTGCAGAGTGATATTTGGGGGCGCATTGAGGCCCATAGTGAACACGGAAACATCCTCCGATATTAACTAGAAAGAAGCAGTCTCAGAAGTTGCTCTGTGATGTTGAATCCACCACACAGAGATTCACCTTAACCTTCTTGTAGCAGTTTGCTAACACTGTTGCCGTGGATTCTGCAAAGTGATCTTTGGGAGCTCATTGTGGGCTACGGGGAAAAGAAAATATCCTCAGATAAGAAGCGGAAAGAAGCTTTCTGAGAAACTGCATTGCGGTGTGTGAATGCACCTCACGGAGTTACACTCTTCTCTTCAGTGATCAGTTTGCCAACACCGTTTTCTTGAAGCTTGCGATGAGATACTTCTCAGCGCTAGCAGCTTACGGTGACAAAGGAAGTATCCTCAGATAAGAAATGAAAGAAGCTTCCTCGGGAATTGCTTTCAGATACGAGACTTCAGCTCCCAGAGTTACATCACTGTGTCTTGGAGCCGTTTCCTAGCACTGTTTTTGTGGATTCTGAGAACTGATAATTTCGGATGGGAACTGATAATTTCGGCTGGGAGGCAGGAACTATCCTCCGAGAAAAAGCGGAAGGAAGCTTTCTGAGAAACTGCTTTGTGATGTGTGAATTCATTTCAAAGGGTTACACCACTCTTTCATGAGGAGTTTGCTAGCACTGTGTTTGTAGAATCTCACGAGTGATATCTTGGATAGCGTTGAATCCCATGGTGAATCATGAAATCTCCTCAGACAAATCTGCAGGGAGGCCTCCTCTGAAACTCCTTTGCTGTGGGTGACTTCGGCTCACAGAGTTCTACCATTGTTTCCCTTGAGACGCTTGCTAACAGTGTTTTCGCAGAATCTGCTCTAAGACACACAGTGGGGCTCCGAGACCACAAATAACCTCAGGTCGAAAACGAAAAATAGAAGCTTTCTGAGAAACTGCTTTGTGATGTGTGACTTCAACTCACTGAATTACACCTGCCTTTCATGGAGCCGTTGGCTACCCCCGTTTCTGTGGAATCTGGAAACTGATATTTCAGACCCCTTTGAGGACTACGGGGCCAAAGGAAATATCCTCCGTTACAAAGGAGAAAGAAGCTTTCTGAGAAACTTCTTTGTGATCTGTGAATTCATCTCACAGAATTGCAGCTTTCTCCTAATGAAGCCCTTCGCGAAGACTGTTCTCGTGGAATTTGCAAAGTGATATTTGGGAGCTCACTGAGGGCTCCGGTGAAAAGGAAATAGCCTCAGATGCACACTGGAAAGAAGCTTTGTGAGAAACTGCCTTGCGCTGTGTGAGTGCACCTCCCAGAGTTACACTTTTCCGTGATGAGTTTGACAAGACCGTTTCCTTGAAATCCGCAATGGGAGACTTCTTGGAGCTAGGCAGCTTACCGTGACAAAGGAAGTATCCCTAGATAAAAATGACAGAAGCTTCCTCAGAAATTGCTTTCAGATACGTGACTTCATCTGACCGAGTTACATCACTGTTTCTTGGAGCCGTTTCCCAGCACTGTTTATGTGGATTCCTAGAACTGATATTTCGTATGGGTTTGGAGAGTGTGGGGAGAAAGGGATTATCCTCTGAGAAAAAGCAGGGTGCAGCTTTCTGAGAAACAGCTTTGTGACGTGTGAGTTCATTTCAAAGGCTTTCACCACTCTTGGGAGCACACGGAGGGATATGGTGAGAAAAGAAAGGTCCTCAGATAAAAACTGGAAAGAAGCCTTCGGAGAAACTGCATTGTGACATGTGAATGCGACTCCTAGACTTCCACGCAACTTTTCACTGACCCGTTTGCTAACACTGTTTGATTGCAGTCTGCACTGGGCTATTTCTCAGCGCAATGAAGCTTACGGTGACCCAGGAAATATCGTAAATGAAAACTGGAAAGAAGCTTTGTGAGAAACTTCTCAGTGAAACGTGAATTCATCTCACAGAGTTCCCACTTAGTCTTCGCGAAGCAGTTTGCTAACACTGTTTTCGTGGAATCTGCATAGTACTATCTGGGAGCGCATTGAGGGCCCACGGTGAAAACGGAAACATCCTCAGATCGTAACGAGAAAGAAGCTGTCTCCGAAATTGCTTTGTGATGTATCAGTTCACCACACAGAGATTCATCTTCCCTTCTTGTAGCCCTTTGCCAGCACTGTTTCCCTGGATTCTGCAAAGTGATATTTGGGAGCTCATTGAGGGCTACGGGGAAAAGGAAATAGCCTCAGAGAAAAACTGGAAGGAAGCGTTCTGAGAAACTGCATTGCGATGTGTGAATGCAACTCACAGAGTGACACTTGTCTCTTCAGTGACCAGTTTGCTCACACAGTTTCCTTGAAATCTGCCTTGGGATGCTTCTTAGCGCAATGAAGCTTACGGTGACAAAGGAAATCTCCTCAGAAAACATTGAAAGAAGCTTTCTTGGAAACTGGTTTGCGATGTGTGAAATCATCCCCCTGCGTTACATCGGCGTTTCGTGGGGCAGTCGTTTAACACTGTCTCTCAGGAACCCGAGAAGGGCTACTTTGGATGGAATTGAGGCCTACGCTGATGAAGGACATATCCCCCATTAAAAACGTGAGAGAAGCTTTGTGAGACACTTCTCTGTGCTACGTGAATTCAACACATAGAGTTACAGCTGAATCTTCAGGAAGCAGTTTGCCACCACTGTTTTCCGGGAATCTGCAAAGTGATATTTGGGGGCGCATTCAGGGCCCATGGGGCAAAAGGAAACATCCTCAGACGATAACTAGAAAGAAGCTGACACAGACATTGCTTTGTGATGTTGAATTCCCCACACGGAGCTTCACCTTTACCCTCTTGTAGCAGTACGCTAACACTGTTTTCATGGATTCCGCAAAGGGATGTTTGGGAGCTCATTGAGGCCTATGGTGAAAAGGGAAATATCCTCAGAAACAAACAAGAAAGAAGTGTTTTGAGAAACGGCGTTGGGATGTGTGAATGCAACTCACGGAGTTACGGTTTTCTCTTCAGTGATCAACTTGCTAACACAGTTTTCCTGAAATCTGCCATGGCATATTTCTTAGCGCAATGAAGCTTACAGAGGGCATAGCCTCAGATAAAATGAGAAAAGAAGCTGTCTTAGAAACTGGATCGTGATGTGAGAATTCATCTCACAGAGTTACACACCCCTTTCGTGGAAGAGTCATTTAACACTGTCTTTGAGGAACCTGGGAAGGGCTACTTCGGATCGAATTTAGGCCTACGCTGAAATACCCTCGATGCAAAACGTGAGCGAAGCTGTGTGAGAAACTTCTCTGTGATACGTGAATTCATCACACAGAGTTACAACTGAGTCTTCAGGAAGCAGTTTGCTAACACCGTTTTCGTGGAATCTGCAGAGTGATATTTGGGGGCGCATTGAGGCCCATAGTGAACACGGAAACATCCTCCGATATTAACTAGAAAGAAGCAGTCTCAGAAATTGCTCTGTGATGTTGAATCCACCACACGGAGATTCACCTTTACCTTCTTGTAGCAGTTTGCTAACACTGTTGCCGTGGATTCTGCAAAGTGATCTTTGGGAGCTCATTGTGGGCTACGGGGAAAAGAAAATATCCTCAGATAAGAAGCGGAAAGAAGCTTTCTGAGAAACTGCATTGCGGTGTGTGAATGCACCTCACGGAGTTACACTCTTCTCTTCAGTGATCAGTTTGCCAACACCGTTTTCTTGAAGCTTGCGATGAGATACTTCTCAGCGCTAGCAGCTTACGGTGACAAAGGAAATATCCTCAGATAAGAAATGAAAGAAGCTTCCTCGGGAATTGCTTTCAGATACGAGACTTCAGCTCCCAGAGTTACATCACTGTGTCTTGGAGCCGTTTCCTAGCACTGTTTATGTGGATTCTGAGAACTGATAATTTCGGATGGGAACTGATAATTTCGGCTGGGAGGCAGGAACTATCCTCCGAGAAAAAGCGGAAGGAAGCTTTCTGAGAAACTGCTTTGTGATGTGTGAATTCATTTCAAAGGGTTACACCACTCTTTCATGAGGAGTTTGCTAGCACTGTGTTTGTAGAATCTCACGAGTGATATCTTGGATAGCGTTGAATCCCATGGTGAATCATGAAATCTCCTCAGACAAATCTGCAGGGAGGCCTCCTCTGAAACTCCTTTGCTGTGGGTGACTTCGGCACACAGAGTTCTACCATTGTTTCCCTTGAGACGCTTGCTAACAGTGTTTTCGCAGAATCTGCTCTAAGACACAGAGTGGGGCTCTGAGACCACAAATAACCTCAGCTCGAAAACGAAAAATAGAAGCTTTCTGAGAAACTGCTTTGTGATGTGTGACTTCAACTCACTGAATTACACCTGCCTTTCATGGAGCCGTTGGCTACCCCCGTTTCTGTGGAATCTGGAAACTGATATTTCAGACCCCTTTGAGGACTACGGGGCCAAAGGAAATATCCTCCGTTACAAAGGAGAAAGAAGCTTTCTGAGAAACTTCTTTGTGATCTGTGAATTCATCTCACAGAATTGCAGCTTTCTCCTAATGAAGCCCTTCGCGAAGACTGTTCTCGTGGAATTTGCAAAGTGATATTTGGGAGCTCACTGTGGGCTCCGGTGAAAAGGAAATAGCCTCAGATGCACACTGGAAAGAAGCTTTGTGAGAAACTGCATTGCGCTGTGTGAGTGCACCTCCCAGAGTTACACTTTTCCGTGATGAGTTTGACAAGACCGTTTCCTTGAAATCCGCAATGGGAGACTTCTTGGAGCTACGCAGCTTACCGTGACAAAGGAAGTATCCCTAGATAAAAATGACAGAAGCTTCCTCAGAAATTGCTTTCAGATACGTGACTTCATCTGACCGACTTACATCACTGTTTCTTGGAGCCGTTTCCCAGCACTGTTTATGTGGATTCCTAGAACTGATATTTCGGATGGGTTTGGAGAGTGTGGGGAGAAAGGGATTATCCTCCGAGAAAAAGCAGGGTGCAGCTTTCTGAGAAACAGCTTTGTGACGTGTGAGTTCATTTCAAAGGCTTTCACCACTCTTGGGAGCACACGGAGGGATATGGTGAGAAAAGAAAGGTCCTCAGATAAAAACTGGAAAGAAGCCTTCGGAGAAACTGCATTGTGACATGTGAATGCGACTCCTAGACTTCCACGCAACTTTTCACTGACCCGTTTGCTAACACTGTTTGATTGCAGTCTGCACTGGGCTATTTCTCAGCGCAATGAAGCTTACGGTGACCCAGGAAATATCGTAAATGAAAACTGGAAAGAAGCTTTGTGAGAAACTTCTCAGTGAAACGTGAATTCGTCTCACAGAGTTCCCACTTAGTCTTCTCGAAGCAGTTTGCTAACACCGTTTTCGTGGAATCTGCATAGTACTATCTGGGAGCGCATTGAGGGCCCACGGTGAAAACGGAAACATCCTCAGATCGTAACGAGAAAGAAGCTGTCTCCGAAATTGCTTTGTGATGTATCAGTTCACCACACAGAGATTCACCTTCCCTTCTTGTAGCCCTTTGCCAGCACTGTTTCCCTGGATTCTGCAAAGTGATATTTGGGAGCTCATTGAGGGCTACGGGGAAAAGGAAATAGCCTCAGATACAAACTGGAAGGAAGCGTTCTGAGAAACTGCATTGCGATGTGTGAATGCAACTCACAGAGTGACACTTGTCTCTTCAGTGACCAGTTTGCTCACACAGTTTCCTTGAAATCTGCCTTGGGATGCTTCTTAGCGCAATGAAGCTTACGGTGACAAAGGAAATCTCCTCAGAAAACATTAAACGAAGCTTTCTTAGAAACTGGTTTGCGATGTGTGAAATCATCTCCCAGCGTTACATCAGCGTTTCGTGGAGCAGTCGTTTAACACTGTCTCTCAGGAACCCGAGAAGGGCTACTTTGGATGGAATTGAGGCCTACGCTGATGAAGGACATATCCCCCATTAAAAACGTGAGAGAAGCTTTGTGAGACACTTCTCTGTGCTACGTGAATTCAACACATAGAGTTACAGCTGAATCTTCAGGAAGCAGTTTGCCACCACTGTTTTCCGGGAATCTGCAAAGTGATATTTGGGGGCGCATTCAGGGCCCATGGGGCAAAAGGAAACATCCTCAGACGATAACTAGAAAGAAGCTGACTCAGACATTGCTTTGTGATGTTGAATTCCCCACACGGAGCTTCACCTTTACCCTCTTGTAGCAGTACGCTAACACTGTTTTCATGGATTCCGCAAAGGGATGTTTGGGAGCTCATTGAGGCCTATGGTGAAAAGGGAAATATCCTCAGACACAAACAAGAAAGAAGTGTTTTGAGAAACGGCGTTGGGATGTGTGAATGCAACTCACGGAGTTACGGTTTTCTCTTCAGTGATCAACTTGCTAACACAGTTTTCCTGAAATCTGCCATGGCATATTTCTTAGCGCAATGAAGCTTACAGAGGGCATAGCCTCAGATAAAATGAGAAAAGAAGCTGTCTTAGAAACTGGATCGTGATGTGAGAATTCATCTCACAGAGTTACACACCCCTTTCGTGGAAGAGTCATTTAACACTGTCTTTGAGGAACCTGGGAAGGGCTACTTCGGATCGAATTTAGGCCTACGCTGAAATACCCTCGATGCAAAACGTGAGCGAAGCTGTGTGAGAAACTTCTCTGTGATACGTGAATTCATCACACAGAGTTACAACTGAGTGTTCAGGAAGCAGTTTGCTAACACCGTTTTCGTGGAATCTGCAGAGTGATATTTGGGGGCGCATTGAGGCCCATAGTGAACACGGAAACATCCTCCGATGTTAACTAGAAAGAAGCAGTCTCAGAAATTGCTCTGTGATGTTGAATCCACCACACGGAGATTCACCTTTACCTTCTTGTAGCAGTTTGCTAACACTGTTGCCGTGGATTCTGCAAAGTGATCTTTGGGAGCTCATTGTGGGCTACGGGGAAAAGAAAATATCCTCAGATAAGAAGCGGAAAGAAGCTTTCTGAGAAACTGCATTGCGGTGTGTGAATGCACCTCACGGAGTTACACTCTTCTCTTCAGTGATCAGTTTGCCAACACCGTTTTCTTGAAGCTTGCGATGAGATACTTCTCAGCGCTAGCAGCTTACGGTGACAAAGGAAATATCCTCAGATAAGAAATGAAAGAAGCTTCCTCGGGAATTGCTTTCAGATACGAGACTTCAGCTCCCAGAGTTACATCACTGTGTCTTGGAGCCGTTTCCTAGCACTGTTTTTGTGGATTCTGAGAACTGATAATTTCGGATGGGAACTGATAATTTCGGCTGGGAGGCAGGAACTATCCTCCGAGAAAAAGCGGAAGGAAGCTTTCTGAGAAACTGCTTTGTGATGTGTGAATTCATTTCAAAGGGTTACACCACTCTTTCATGAGGAGTTTGCTAGCACTGTGTTTGTAGAATCTCACGAGTGATATCTTGGATAGCGTTGAATCCCATGGTGAATCATGAAATCTCCTCAGACAAATCTGCAGGGAGGCCTCCTCTGAAACTCCTTTGCTGTGGGTGACTTCGGCTCACAGAGTTCTACCATTGTTTCCCTTGAGACGCTTGCTAACAGTGTTTTCGCAGAATCTGCTCTAAGACACACAGTGGGGCTCCGAGACCACAAATAACCTCAGCTCGAAAATGAAAAATAGAAGCTTTCTGAGAAACTGCTTTGTGATGTGTGACTTCAACTCACTGAATTACACCTGCCTTTCATGGAGCCGTTGGCTACCCCCGTTTCTGTGGAATCTGGAAACTGATATTTCAGACCCCTTTGAGGACTACGGGGCCAAAGGAAATATCCTCCGTTACAAAGGAGAAAGAAGCTTTCTGAGAAACTTCTTTGTGATCTGTGAATTCATCTCACAGAATTGCAGCTTTCTCCTAATGAAGCCCTTCGCGAAGACTGTTCTCGTGGAATTTGCAAAGTGATATTTGGGAGCTCACTGTGGGCTCCGGTGAAAAGGAAATAGCCTCAGATGCACACTGGAAAGAAGCTTTGTGAGAAACTGCCTTGCGCTGTGTGAGTGCACCTCCCAGAGTTACACTTTTCCGTGATGAGTTTGACAAGACCGTTTCCTTGAAATCCGCAATGGGAGACTTCTTGGAGCTAGGCAGCTTACCGTGACAAAGGAAGTATCCCTAGATAAAAATGACAGAAGCTTCCTCAGAAATTGCTTTCAGATACGTGACTTCATCTGACCGAGTTACATCACTGTTTCTTGGAGCCGTTTCCCAGCACTGTTGATGTGGATTCCTAGAACTGATATTTCGGATGGGTTTGGAGAGTGTGGGGAGAAAGGGATTATCCTCCGAGAAAAAGCAGGGTGCAGCTTTCTGAGAAACAGCTTTGTGACGTGTGAGTTCATTTCAAAGGCTTTCACCACTCTTGGGAGCACACGGAGGGATATGGTGAGAAAAGAAAGGTCCTCAGATAAAAACTGGAAAGAAGCCTTCGGAGAAACTGCATTGTGACATGTGAATGCGACTCCTAGACTTCCACGCAACTTTTCACTGACCCGTTTGCTAACACTGTTTGATTGCAGTCTGCACTGGGCTATTTCTCAGCGCAATGAAGCTTACGGTGACCCAGGAAATATCGTAAATGAAAACTGGAAAGAAGCTTTGTGAGAAACTTCTCAGTGAAACGTGAATTCATCTCACAGAGTTCCCACTTAGTCTTCGCGAAGCAGTTTGCTAACACCGTTTTCGTGGAATCTGCATAGTACTATCTGGGAGCGCATTGAGGGCCCACGGTGAAAACGGAAACATCCTCAGATCGTAACGAGAAAGAAGCTGTCTCCGAAATTGCTTTGTGATGTATCAGTTCACCACACAGAGATTCACCTTCCCTTCTTGTAGCCCTTTGCCAGCACTGTTTCCCTGGATTCTGCAAAGTGATATTTGGGAGCTCATTGAGGGCTACGGGGAAAAGGAAATAGCCTCAGAGAAAAACTGGAAGGAAGCGTTCTGAGAAACTGCATTGCGATGTGTGAATGCAACTCACAGAGTGACACTTGTCTCTTCAGTGACCAGTTTGCTCACACAGTTTCCTTGAAATCTGCCTTGGGATGCCTCTTAGCGCAATGAAGCTTACGGTGACAAAGGAAATCTCCTCAGAAAACATTGAAAGAAGCTTTCTTGGAAACTGGTTTGCGATGTGTGAAATCATCTCCCAGCGTTACATCGGCGTTTCGTGGGGCAGTCGTTTAACACTGTCTCTCAGGAACCCGAGAAGGGCTACTTTGGATGGAATTGAGGCCTACGCTGATGAAGGACATATCCCCCATTAAAAACGTGAGAGAAGCTTTGTGAGACACTTCTCTGTGCTACGTGAATTCAACACATAGAGTTACAGCTGAATCTTCAGGAAGCAGTTTGCCACCACTGTTTTCCGGGAATCTGCAAAGTGATATTTGGGGGCGCATTCAGGGCCCATGGGGCAAAAGGAAACATCCTCAGACGATAACTAGAAAGAAGCTGACTCAGACATTGCTTTGTGATGTTGAATTCCCCACACGGAGCTTCACCTTTACCCTCTTGTAGCAGTATGCTAACACTGTTTTCATGGATTCCGCAAAGGGATGCTTGGGAGCTCATTGAGGCCTATGGTGAAAAGGGAAATATCCTCAGACACAAACAAGAAAGAAGTGTTTTGAGAAACGGCGTTGGGATGTGTGAATGCAACTCACGGAGTTACGGTTTTCTCTTCAGTGATCAACTTGCTAACATAGTTTTCCTGAAATCTGCCATGGCATATTTCTTAGCGCAATGAAGCTTACAGAGGGCATAGCCTCAGATAAAATGAGAAAAGAAGCTGTCTTAGAAACTGGATCGTGATGTGAGAATTCATCTCACAGAGTTACACACCCCTTTCGTGGAAGAGTCATTTAACACTGTCTTTGAGGAACCTGGGAAGGGCTACTTCGGATCGAATTTAGGCCTATGCTGAAATACCCTCGATGCAAAACGTGAGCGAAGCTGTGTGAGAAACTTCTCTGTGATACGTGAATTCATCACACAGAGTTACAACTGAGTCTTCAGGAAGCAGTTTGCTAACACCGTTTTCGTGGAATCTGCAGAGTGATATTTGGGGGCGCATTGAGGCCCATAGTGAACACGGAAACATCCTCCGATATTAACTAGAAAGAAGCAGTCTCAGAAATTGCTCTGTGATGTTCAATCCACCACACAGAGATTCACCTTTACCTTCTTGTAGCAGTTTGCTAACACTGTTGCCGTGGATTCTGCAAAGTGATCTTTGGGAGCTCATTGTGGGCTACGGGGAAAAGAAAATATCCTCAGATAAGAAGCGGAAGGAAGCTTTCTGAGAAACTGCATTGCGGTGTGTGAATGCACCTCACGGAGTTACACTCTTCTCTTCAGTGATCAGTTTGCCAACACCGTTTTCTTGAAGCTTGCGATGAGATACTTCTCAGCGCTAGCAGCTTACGGTGACAAAGGAAATATCCTCAGATAAGAAATGAAAGAAGCTTCCTCGGGAATTGCTTTCAGATACGAGACTTCAGCTCCCAGAGTTACATCACTGTGTCTTGGAGCCGTTTCCTAGCACTGTTTTTGTGGATTCTGAGAACTGATAATTTCGGATGGGAACTGATAATTTCGGCTGGGAGGCAGGAACTATCCTCCGAGAAAAAGCGGAAGGAAGCTTTCTGAGAAACTGCTTTGTGATGTGTGAATTCATTTCAAAGGGTTACACCACTCTTTCATGAGGAGTTTGCTAGCACTGTGTTTGTAGAATCTCACGAGTGATATCTTGGATAGCGTTGAATCCCATGGTGAATCATGAAATCTCCTCAGACCAATCTGCAGAGAGGCCTCCTCTGAAACTCCTTTGCTGTGGGTGACTTCGGCTCACAGAGTTCTACCATTGTTTCCCTTGAGACGCTTGCTAACAGTGTTTTCGCAGAATCTGCTCTAAGACACACAGTGGGGCTCCGAGACCACAAATAACCTCAGCTGGAAAACGAAAAATAGAAGCTTTCTGAGAAACGGCTTTGTGATGTGTGACTTCAACTCACTGAATTACACCTGCGTTTCATGGAGCTGTTGGCTACCCCCGTTTCTGTGGAATCTGGAAACTGATATTTCAGACCCCTTTGAGGACTACGGGGCCAAAGGAAATATCCTCCGTTACAAAGGAGAAAGAAGCTTTCTGAGAAACTTCTTTGTGATCTGTGAATTCATCTCACAGAATTGCAGCTTTCTCCTAATGAAGCCCTTCGCGAAGACTGTTCTCGTGGAATTTGCAAAGTGATATTTGGGAGCTCACTGTGGGCTCCGGTGAAAAGGAAATAGCCTCAGATGCACACTGGAAAGAAGCTTTGTGAGAAACTGCATTGCGCTGTGTGAGTGCACCTCCCAGAGTTACACTTTTCCGTGATGAGTTTGACAAGACCGTTTCCTTGAAATCCGCAATGGGAGACTTCTTGGAGCTACGCAGCTTACCGTGACAAAGGAAGCATCCCTAGATAAAAATGACAGAAGCTTCCTCAGAAATTGCTTTCAGATACGTGACTTCATCTGACCGAGTTACATCACTGTTTCTTGGAACCGTTTCCCAGCACTGTTTATGTGGATTCCGAGAACTGATATTTCGGATGGGTTTGGAGAGTGTGGGGAGAAAGGGATTATCCTCTGAGAAAAAGCAGGGTGCAGCTTTCTGAGAAACAGCTTTGTGACGTGTGAGTTCATTTCAAAGGCTTTCACCACTCTTGGGAGCACACGGAGGGATATGGTGAGAAAAGAAAGGTCCTCAGATAAAAACTGGAAAGAAGCCTTCGGAGAAACTGCATTGTGACATGTGAATGCGACTCCTAGACTTCCACGCAACTTTTCACTGACCCGTTTGCTAACACTGTTTGATTGCAGTCTGCACTGGGCTATTTCTCAGCGCAATGAAGCTTACGGTGACCCAGGAAATATCGTAAATGAAAATTGGAAAGAAGCTTTGTGAGAAACTTCTCAGTGAAACGTGAATTCCTCTCACAGAGTTCCCACTTAGTCTTCGGGAAGCAGTTTGCTAACACCGTTTTCGTGGAATCTGCATAGTACTATCTGGGAGCGCATTGAGGGCCCACCTTGAAAACGGAAACATCCTCAGATCGTAACGAGAAAGAAGCTGTCTCCGAAATTGCTTTGTGATGTGTCAGTTCACCACACAGAGATTCACCTTCCCTTCTTGTAGCCCTTTGCCAGCACTGTTTCCCTGGATTCTGCAAAGTGATATTTGGGAGCTCATTGAGGGCTACGGGGAAAAGGAAAGAGCCTCAGATAAAAACTTTAAGGAAGCGTTCTGAGAAACTGCATTGCGATGTGTGAATGCAACTCACAGAGTGACATTTGTCTCTTCAGTGACCAGTTTGCTCACACAGTTTCCTTGAAATCTGCCTTGGGATGCCTCTTAGCGCAATGAAGCTTACGGTGACAAAGGAAATCTCCTCAGAAAACATTAAAAGAAGCTTTCTTAGAAACTGGTTTGCGATGTGTGAAATCATCTCCCAGCGTTACATCGGCGTTTCGTGGGGCAGTCGTTTAACACTGTCTCTCAGGAACCCGAGAAGGGCTACTTTGGATGGAATTGAGGCCTACGCTGATGAAGGACATATCCCCCATTAAAAACGTGAGAGAAGCTTTGTGAGACACTTCTCTGTGCTACGTGAATTCAACACATAGAGTTACAGCTGAATCTTCAGGAAGCAGTTTGCCACCACTGTTTTCCGGGAATCTGCAAAGTGATATTTGGGGGCGCATTCAGGGCCCATGGTGCAAAAGGAAACATCCTCAGACGATAACTAGAAAGAAGCTGACTCAGACATTGCTTTGTGATGTTGAATTCCCCACACGGAGCTTCACCTTTACCCTCTTGTAGCAGTATGCTAACACTGTTTTCATGGATTCCGCAAAGGGATGTTTGGGAGCTCATTGAGGCCTATGGTGAAAAGGGAAATATCCTCAGACACAAACAAGAAAGAAGTGTTTTGAGAAACGGCGTTGGGATGTGTGAATGCAACTCACGGAGTTACGGTTTTCTCTTCAGTGATCAACTTGCTAACACAGTTTTCCTGAAATCTGCCATGGCATATTTCTTAGCGCAATGAAGCTTACAGAGGGCATAGCCTCAGATAAAATGAGAAAAGAAGCTGTCTTAGAAACTGGATCGTGATGTGAGAATTCATCTCACAGAGTTACACACCCCTTTCGTGGAAGAGTCATTTAACACTGTCTTTGAGGAACCTGGGAAGGGCTACTTCGGATCGAATTTAGGCCTACGCTGAAATACCCTCGATGCAAAACGTGAGCGAAGCTGTGTGAGAAACTTCTCTGTGATACGTGAATTCATCACACAGAGTTACAACTGAGTCTTCAGGAAGCAGTTTGCTAACACCGTTTTCGTGGAATCTGCAGAGTGATATTTGGGGGCGCATTGAGGCCCATAGTGAACACGGAAACATCCTCCGATATTAACTAGAAAGAAGCAGTCTCAGAAATTGCTCTGTGATGTTGAATCCACCACACGGAGATTCACCTTTACCTTCTTGTAGCAGTTTGCTAACACTGTTGCCGTGGATTCTGCAAAGTGATCTTTGGGAGCTCATTGTGGGCTACGGGGAAAAGAAAATATCCTCAGATAAGAAGCGGAAAGAAGCTTTCTGAGAAACTGCATTGCGGTGTGTGAATGCACCTCACGGAGTTACACTCTTCTCTTCAGTGATCAGTTTGCCAACACCGTTTTCTTGAAGCTTGCGATGAGATACTTCTCAGCGCTAGCAGCTTACGGTGACAAAGGAAGTATCCTCAGATAAGAAATGAAAGAAGCTTCCTCGGGAATTGCTTTCAGATACGAGACTTCAGCTCCCAGAGTTACATCACTGTGTCTTGGAGCCGTTTCCTAGCACTGTTTTTGTGGATTCTGAGAACTGATAATTTCGGATGGGAACTGATAATTTCGGCTGGGAGGCAGGAACTATCCTCCGAGAAAAAGCGGAAGGAAGCTTTCTGAGAAACTGCTTTGTGATGTGTGAATTCATTTCAAAGGGTTACACCACTCTTTCATGAGGAGTTTGCTAGCACTGTGTTTGTAGAATCTCACGAGTGATATCTTGGATAGCGTTGAATCCCATGGTGAATCATGAAATCTCCTCAGACAAATCTGCAGGGAGGCCTCCTCTGAAACTCCTTTGCTGTGGGTGACTTCGGCACACAGAGTTCTACCATTGTTTCCCTTGAGACCCTTGCTAACAGTGTTTTCGCAGAATCTGCTCTAAGACACACAGTGGGGCTCCGAGACCACAAATAACCTCAGCTCGAAAACGAAAAATAGAAGCTTTCTGAGAAACTGCTTTGTGATGTGTGACTTCAACTCACTGAATTACACCTGCCTTTCATGGAGCCGTTGGCTACCCCCGTTTCTGTGGAATCTGGAAACTGATATTTCAGACCCCTTTGAGGACTACGGGGCCAAAGGAAATATCCTCCGTTACAAAGGAGAAAGAAGCTTTCTGAGAAACTTCTTTGTGATCTGTGAATTCATCTCACAGAATTGCAGCTTTCTCCTAATGAAGCCCTTCGCGAAGACTGTTCTCGTGGAATTTGCAAAGTGATATTTGGGAGCTCACTGTGGGCTCCGGTGAAAAGGAAATAGCCTCAGATGCACACTGGAAAGAAGCTTTGTGAGAAACTGCATTGCGCTGTGTGAGTGCACCTCCCAGAGTTACACTTTTCCGTGATGAGTTTGACAAGACCGTTTCCTTGAAATCCGCAATGGGAGACTTCTTGGAGCTAGGCAGCTTACCGTGACAAAGGAAGTATCCCTAGATAAAAATGACAGAAGCTTCCTCAGAAATTGCTTTCAGATACGTGACTTCATCTGACCGAGTTACATCACTGTTTCTTGGAGCCGTTTCCCAGCACTGTTTATGTGGATTCCTAGAACTGATATTTCGGATGGGTTTGGAGAGTGTGGGGAGAAAGGGATTATCCTCCGAGAAAAAGCAGGGTGCAGCTTTCTGAGAAACAGCTTTGTGACGTGTGAGTTCATTTCAAAGGCTTTCACCACTCTTGGGAGCACATGGAGGGATATGGTGAGAAAAGAAAGGTCCTCAGATAAAAACTGGAAAGAAGCCTTCGGAGAAACTGCATTGTGACATGTGAATGCGACTCCTAGACTTCCACGCAACTTTTCACTGACCCGTTTGCTAACACTGTTTGATTGCAGTCTGCACTGGGCTATTTCTCAGCGCAATGAAGCTTACGGTGACCCAGGAAATATCGTAAATGAAAACTGGAAAGAAGCTTTGTGAGAAACTTCTCAGTGAAACGTGAATTCGTCTCACAGAGTTCCCACTTAGTCTTCTCGAAGCAGTTTGCTAACACCGTTTTCGTGGAATCTGCATAGTACTATCTGGGAGCGCATTGAGGGCCCACGGTGAAAACGGAAACATCCTCAGATCGTAACGAGAAAGAAGCTGTCTCCGAAATTGCTTTGTGATGTATCAGTTCACCACACAGAGATTCACCTTCCCTTCTTGTAGCCCTTTGCCAGCACTGTTTCCCTGGATTCTGCAAAGTGATATTTGGGAGCTCATTGAGGGCTACGGGGAAAAGGAAATAGCCTCAGATAAAAACTGGAAGGAAGCGTTCTGAGAAACTGCATTGCGATGTGTGAATGCAACTCACAGAGTGCCACTTGTCTCTTCAGTGACCAGTTTGCTCACACAGTTTCCTTGAAATCTGCCTTGGGATGCTTCTTAGCGCAATGAAGCTTACGGTGACAAAGGAAATCTCCTCAGAAAACATTAAAAGAAGCTTTCTTAGAAACTGGTTTGCGATGTGTGAAATCATCTCCCAGCGTTACATCGGCGTTTCTTGGGACAGTCGTTTAACACTGTCTCTCAGGAACCCGAGAAGGGCTACTTTGGATGTAATTGAGGCCTACGCTGATGAAGGACATATCCCCCATTAAAAACGTGAGAGAAGCTTTGTGAGACACTTCTCTGTGCTACGTGAATTCAACACATAGAGTTACAGCTGAATCTTCAGGAAGCAGTTTGCCACCACTGTTTTCCGGGAATCTGCAAAGTGATATTTGGGGGCGCATTCAGGGCCCATGGGGCAAAAGGAAACATCCTCAGACGATAAGTAGAAAGAAGCTGACTCAGACATTGCTTTGTGATGTTGAATTCCCCACACGGAGCTTCACCTTTACCCTCTTGTAGCAGTACGCTAACACTGTTTTCATGGATTCCGCAAAGGGATGTTTGGGAGCTCATTGAGGCCTATGGTGAAAAGGGAAATATCCTCAGACACAAACAAGAAAGAAGTGTTTTGAGAAACGGCGTTGGGATGTGTGAATGCAACTCACGGAGTTACGGTTTTCTCTTCAGTGATCAACTTGCTAACACAGTTTTCCTGAAATCTGCCATGGCATATTTCTTAGCGCAATGAAGCTTACAGAGGGCATAGCCTCAGATAAAATGAGAAAAGAAGCTGTCTTAGAAACTGGATCGTGATGTGAGAATTCATCTCACAGAGTTACACACCCCTTTCGTGGAAGAGTCATTTAACACTGACGTTGAGGAACCTGGGAAGGGCTACTTCGGATCGAATTTAGGCCTACGCTGAAATACCCTCGATGCAAAACGTGAGCGAAGCTGTGTGAGAAACTTCTCTGTGATACGTGAATTCATCACACAGAGTTACAACTGAGTATTCAGGAAGCAGTTTGCTAACACCGTTTTCGTGGAATCTGCAGAGTGATATTTGGGGGCGCATTGAGGCCCATAGTGAACACGGAAACATCCTCCGATGTTAACTAGAAAGAAGCAGTCTCAGAAATTGCTCTGTGATGTTGAATCCACCACACGGAGATTCACCTTTACCTTCTTGTAGCAGTTTGCTAACACTGTTGCCGTGGATTCTGCAAAGTGATCTTTGGGAGCTCATTGTGGGCTACGGGGAAAAGAAAATATCCTCAGATAAGAAGCGGAAAGAAGCTTTCTGAGAAACTGCATTGCGGTGTGTGAATGCACCTCACGGAGTTACACTCTTCTCTTCAGTGATCAGTTTGCCAACACCGTTTTCTTGAAGCTTGCGATGAGATACTTCTCAGCGCTAGCAGCTTACGGTGACAAAGGAAGTATCCTCAGATAAGAAATGAAAGAAGCTTCCTCGGGAATTGCTTTCAGATACGAGACTTCAGCTCCCAGAGTTACATCACTGTGTCTTGGAGCCGTTTCCTAGCACTGTTTTTGTGGATTCTGAGAACTGATAATTTCGGATGGGAACTGATAATTTCGGCTGGGAGGCAGGAACTATCCTCCGAGAAAAAGCGGAAGGAAGCTTTCTGAGAAACTGCTTTGTGATGTGTGAATTCATTTCAAAGGGTTACACCACTCTTTCATGAGGAGTTTGCTAGCACTGTGTTTGTAGAATCTCACGAGTGATATCTTGGATAGCGTTGAATCCCATGGTGAATCATGAAATCTCCTCAAACAAATCTGCAGGGAGGCCTCCTCTGAAACTCCTTTGCTGTGGGTGACTTCGGCTCACAGAGTTCTACCATTGTTTCCCTTGAGACGCTTGCTAACAGTGTTTTCGCAGAATCTGCTCTAAGACACACAGTGGGGCTCCGAGACCACAAATAACCTCAGCTGGAAAACGAAAAATAGAAGCTTTCTGAGAAACGGCTTTGTGATGTGTGACTTCAACTCACTGAATTCCACCTGCGTTTCATGGAGCCGTTGGCTACCCCCGTTTCTGTGGAATCTGGAAACTGATATTTCAGACCCCTTTGAGGACTACGGGGCCAAAGGAAATATCCTCCGTTACAAAAGAGAAAGAAGCTTTCTGAGAAACTTCTTTGTGATCTGTGAATTCGTCTCACAGAATTGCAGCTTTCTCCTAATGAAGCCCTTCGCGAAGACTGTTCTCGTGGAATTTGCAAAATGATATTTGGGAGCTCACTGAGGGCTCCGGTGAAAAGGAAATAGCCTCAGACGCACACTGGAAAGAAGCTTTGTGAGAAACTGCATTGCGCTGTGTGAGTGCATCTCCCAGAGTTACACTTTTCCGTGATGAGTTTGACAAGACCGTTTCCTTGATATCCGCAATGGGAGACTTCTTGGAGCTACGCAGCTTACCGTGACAAAGGAAGTATCCCTAGATAAAAATGACAGAAGCTTCCTCAGAAATTGCTTTCAGATACGTGACTTCATCTGACCGAGTTACATCACTGTTTCTTGGAGCCGTTTCCCAGCACTGTTTATGTGGATTCCGAGAACTGATATTTCGGATGGGTTTGGAGAGTGTGGGGAGAAAGGGATTATCCTCCGAGAAAAAGCAGGGTGCAGCTTTCTGAGAAACAGCTTTGTGACGTGTGAGTTCATTTCAAAGGCTCTCACCACTCTTGGGAGCACAGGGAGGGATATGGTGAGAAAAGAAAGGTCCTCAGATAAAAACTGGAAAGAAGCCTCCGGAGAAACTGCATTGTGACATGTGAATGCGTCTCCCAGACTTCCACGCAACTTTTCACTGACCCGTTTGCTAACACTGTTTGATTGCAGTCTGCACTGGGATATTTCTCAGCGCAATGAAGCTTACGGTGACCCAGGAAATATCGTAAATGAAAACTGGAAAGAAGCTTTGTGAGAAACTTCTCAGTGAAACGTGAATTCATCTCACAGAGTTCCCACTTAGTCTTCGCGAAGCAGTTTGCTAACACCGTTTTCCTGGAATCTGCATAGTCCTATGTGGGAGCTCATTGAGGGCCCACGGTGAAAACGGAAACATCCTCAGATCGTAACGAGAAAGAAGCTGTCTCCGAAATTCCTTTGTGATGTGTCAGTTCACCACACAGAGATTCACCTTCCCTTCTTGTAGCCCAGGGCTACGGGGAAAAGGAAATAGCCTCAGATAAAAACTGGAAGGAAGCGTTCTGAGAAACTGCATTGCGATGTGTGAATGCAACTCACAGAGTGACACTTGTCTCTTCAGTGACCAGTTTGCTCACACAGTTTCCTTGAAATCTGCCTTGGGATGCTTCTTAGCGCAATGAAGCTTACGGTGACAAAGGAAATCTCCTCAGAAAACATTAAAAGAAGCTTTCTTAGAAACTGGTTTGCGATGTGTGAAATCATCTCCCAGCGTTACATCGGCGTTTCGTGGGGCAGTCGTTTAACACTGTTTCTCAGGAACCCGAGAAGGGCTACTTTGGATGGAATTGAGGCCTACGCTGATGAAGGACATATCCCCCATTAAAAACGTGAGAGAAGCTTTGTGAGACACTTCTCTGTGCTACGTGAATTCAACACATAGAGTTACAGCTGAATCTTCAGGAAGCAGTTTGCCACCACTGTTTTCCGGGAATCTGCAAAGTGATATTTGGGGGCGCATTCAGGGCCCATGGTGCAAAAGGAGACATCCTCAGACGATAACTAGAAAGAAGCTGACTCAGACATTGCTTTGTGATGTTGAATTCCCCACACGGAGCTTCACCTTTACCCTCTTGTAGCAGTATGCTAACACTGTTTTCATGGATTCCGTAAACGGATGTTTGGGAGCTCATTGAGGCCTATGGTGAAAAGGGAAATATCCTCAGACACAAACAAGAAAGAAGTGTTTTGAGAAACGGCGTTGGGATGTGTGAATGCAACTCACGGAGTTACAGTTTTTTCTTCAGTGATCAACTTGCTCACACAGTTTTCCTGAAATCTGCCATGGCATATATTTCTTAGCGCAATGAAGCTTACAGAGGGCATAGCCTCAGATAAAATGAGAAAAGAAGCCGTCTTAGAAACTGGATCGTGATGTGAGAATTCATCTCACAGAGTTACACACCCCTTTCGTGGAAGTGTCATTTAACACTGTTTTTGAGGAACCTGAGAAGGGCTACTTCGGTTCGAATTCAGGCCTACGCTGAAATACCCTCGATGCAAAACGTGAGCGAAGCTGTGTGAGAAACTTCTCTGTGATACGTGAATTCATCACACAGAGTTACAACTGAGTCTTCAGGAAGCAGTTTGCTAACACCGTTTTCGTGGAATCTGCAAAGTGATATTTGGGGGCGCATTGAGGCCCATAGTGAACACGGAAACATCCTCCGATATTAACTAGAAAGAAGCAGTCTCAGAAATTGCTCTGTGATGTTGAATCCACCACACAGAGATTCACCTTTACCTTCTTGTAGCAGTTTGCTAACACTGTTGCCGTGGATTCTGCAAAGTGATCTTTGGGAGCTCATTGTGGGCTACGGGGAAAAGAAAATATCCTCAGATAAGAAGCGGAAGGAAGCTTTCTGAGAAACTGCATTGCGGTGTGTGAATGCACCTCACGGAGTTACACTCTTCTCTTCAGTGATCAGTTTGCCAACACCGTTTTCTTGAAGCTTGCGATGAGATACTTCTCAGCGCTAGCAGCTTACGGTGACAAAGGAAATATCCTCAGATAAGAAATGAAAGAAGCTTCCTCGGGAATTGCTTTCAGATACGAGACTTCAGCTCCCAGAGTTACATCACTGTGTCTTGGAGCCGTTTCCTAGCACTGTTTTTGTGGATTCTGAGAACTGATAATTTCGGATGGGAACTGATAATTTCGGCTGGGAGGCAGGAACTATCCTCCGAGAAAAAGCGGAAGGAAGCTTTCTGAGAAACTGCTTTGTGATGTGTGAATTCATTTCAAAGGGTTACACCACTCTTTCATGAGGAGTTTGCTAGCACTGTGTTTGTAGAATCTCACGAGTGATATCTTGGATAGCGTTGAATCCCATGGTGAATCATGAAATCTCCTCAGACAAACCTGCAGAGAGGCCTCCTCTGAAACTCCTTTGCTGTGGGTGACTTCGGCTCACAGAGTTCTACCATTGTTTCCCTTGAGACGCTTGCTAACAGTGTTTTCGCAGAATCTGCTCTAAGACACACAGTGGGGCTCCGAGACCACAAATAACCTCAGCTCGAAAACGAAAAATAGAAGCTTTCTGAGAAACTGCTTTGTGATGTGTGACTTCAACTCACTGAATTACACCTGCCTTTCATGGAGCCGGTGGCTACCCCCGTTTCTGTGGAATCTGGAAACTGATATTTCAGACCCCTTTGAGGACTACGGGGCCAAAGGAAATATCCTCCGTTACAAAGGAGAAAGAAGCTTTCTGAGAAACTTCTTTGTGATCTGTGAATTCATCTCACAGAATTGCAGCTTTCTCCTAATGAAGCCCTTCGCGAAGACTGTTCTCGTGGAATTTGCAAAGTGATATTTGGGAGCTCACTGAGGGCTCCGGTGAAAAGGAAATAGCCTCAGATGCACACTGGAAAGAAGCTTTGTGAGAAACTGCATTGCGCTGTGTGAGTGCACCTCCCAGAGTTACACTTTTCAGTGATGAGTTTGACAAGACCGTTTCCTTGAAATCCGCAATGGGAGACTTCTTGGAGCTACGCAGCTTACCGTGACAAAGGAAGTATCCCTAGATAAAAATGACAGAAGCTTCCTCAGAAATTGCTTTCAGATACGTGACTTCATCTGACCGAGTTACATCACTGTTTCTTGGAGCCGTTTCCCAGCACTGTTTAGGTGGATTCTGAGAACTGATATTTCGGATGGGTTTGGAGAGTGTGGGGAGAAAGGGATTATCCTCCGAGAAAAAGCAGGGTGCAGCTTTCTGAGAAACAGCTTTTTGACGTGTGAGTTCATTTCAAAGGCTTTCACCACTCTTGGGAGCACACGGAGGGATATGGTGAGACAAGAAAAGTCCTCAGATAAAAACTGGAAAGAAGCCTTCGGAGAAACTGCATTGTGACATGTGAATGCGACTCCTAGACTTCCACGCAACTTTTCACTGACCCGTTTGCTAACACTGTTTGATTGCAGTCTGCACTGTGCTCTTTCTCAGCGCAATGAAGCTTACGGTGACCCAGGAAACATCGTAAATGAAAACTGGAAAGAAGCTTTGTGAGAAACTTCTCAGTGAAACGTAAATTCCTCTCACAGAGTTCCCACTTAGTCTTCGCGAAGCAGTTTGCTAACACCGTTTTCGTGGAATCTGCATAGTACTATCTGGGAGCGCATTGAGGGCCCACGGTGAAAACGGAAACATCCTCAGATCGTAACGAGAAAGAAGCTGTCTCCGAAATTGCTTTGTGATGTGTCAGTTCACCACACAGAGATTCACCTTCCCTTCTGTAGCCCTTTGACAGCACTGTTTCCCTGGATTCTGCAAAGTGATATTTGGGAGCTCATTGAGGGCTACGGGGAAAAGGAAATAGCCTCAGATAAAAACTGGAAGGTAGCGTTCTGAGAAACTGCATTGCGATGTGTGAATGCAACTCACAGAGTGACACTTGTCTCTTCAGTGACCAGTTTGCTCACACAGTTTCCTTGAAATCTGCCTTGGGATGCTTCTTAGCGCAATGAAGCTTACGGTGACAAAGGAAATCTCCTCAGAAAACATGAAAAGAAGCTTTCTTAGAAACTGGTTTGCGATGTGTGAAATCATCTCCCAGCGTTACATCGGCGTTTCGTGGGGCAGTCGTTTAACACTGTCTCTCAGGAACTCGAGAAGGGCTACTTTGGATGGAATTGAGGCCTACGCTGATGAAGGACATATCCCCCATTAAAAACGTGAGAGAAGCTTTGTGAGACACTTCTCTGTGCTACGTGAATTCAACACATAGAATTACAGCTGAATCTTCAGGAAGCAGTTTGCCACCACTGTTTTCCGGGAATCTGCAAAGTGATATTTGGGGGCGCATTCAGGGCCGATGGTGCAAAAGGAAACATCCTCAGACGATAACTAGAAAGAAGCTGACTCAGACATTGCTCTGTGATGTTGAATTCCCCACACGGAGCTTCACCTTTACCCTCTTGTAGCAGTATGCTAACACTGTTTTCATGGATTCCGCAAAGGGATGTTTGGGAGCTCATTGAGGCCTATGGTGAAAAGGGAAATATCCTCAGACGCAAACAAGAAAGCAGTGTTTTGAGAAACGGCGTTGGGATGTGTGAATGCAACTCACGGAGTTACAGTTTTCTCTTCAGTGATCAACTTGCTAACACAGTTTTCCTGAAATCTGCCATGGCATGTATTTCTTAGCGCAATGAAGCTTACAGAGGGCATAGCCTCAGATAAAATGAGTAAAGAAGCTGTCTTAGAAACTGGATCGTGATGTGAGAATTCATCTCACAGAGTTACACACCCCTTTCGTGGAAGAGTCATTTAACACTGTCTTTGAGGAACCTGAGAAGGGCTACTTCGGTTCGAATTCAGGCCTACGCTGAAATACCCTCGATGCAAAACGTGAGCGAAGCTGTGTGAGAAACTTCTCTGTGATACGTGAATTCATCACACAGAGTTACAACTGAGTCTTCAGGAAGCAGTTTGCTAACACCGTTTCCATGGAGTCTGCAGAGTGATATTTGGGGGCGCATTGAGGCCCATAGTGAACACGGAAACATCCTCCGATATTAACTAGAAAGAAGCAGTCTCAGAAATTGCTCTGTGATGTTGAATCCACCACACAGAGATTCAATTTTACCTTCTTGTAGCAGTTTGCTAACACTGTTGCCGTGGATTCTGCAAAGTGACATTTGGGAGCTCATTGTGGGCTACGGGGAAAAGAAAATATCCTCAGATAAGAAGCGGAAGGAAGCTTTCTGAGAAACTGCATTGCGGTGTGTGATTGCACCTCACGGAGTTACACTCTTCTCTTCAGTGATCAGTTTGCCAACTCCGTTTTCTTGAAGCTTGCGATGAGATAATTCTCAGCGCTAGCAGCTTACGGTGACAAAGGAAATATCCTCAGATAAGAAATGAAAGAAGCTTCCTCGGGAATTGCTTTCAGATACGAGACTTCAGCTCCCAGAGTTACATCACTGTGTCTTGGAGCCGTTTCCTAGCACTGTTTTTGTGGATTCTGAGAACCGATAATTTCGGATGGGAACTGATAATTTCGGCTGGGAGGCAGGAACTATCCTCCGAGAAAAAGCGAAAGGAAGCTTTCTGAGAAACTGCTTTGTGATGTGTGAATTCATTTCAGAGGGTTACACCACTCTTTCATGAGGTGTTTGCTAGCACTCTGTTTGAAGAATCTCACGAGTGATATCTTGGATAGCGTTGAATCCCATGGTGAATCATGAAATCTCCTCAGACAAATCTGCAGAGAGGCCTCCTCCGAAACTCCTTTGCTGTGGGTGACTTCGGCTCACAGAGTTCTACCATTGTTTCCCTTGAGACGCTTGCTAACAGTGTTTTCGTAGAATCTGCTCTAAGACACACAGTGGGGCTCCGAGACCACAAATAACCTCAGCTCGAAAACGAAAAATAGAAGCTTTCTGAGAAACTGCTTTGTGATGTGTGACTTCAACTCACTGAATTACACCTGCGTTTCATGGAGCCGTTGGCTACCCCCGTTTCTGTGGAATCTGGAAACTGATATTTCAGACCCCTTTGAGGACTACGGGGCCAAAGGAAATATCCTCCGTTACAAAGGAGAAAGAAGCTTTCTGAGAAACTTCTTTGTGATCTGTGAATTCATCTCACAGAATTGCAGCTTTCTCCTAATGAAGCCCTTCGCGAAGACTGTTCTCGTGGAATTTGCAAAGTGATATTTGGGAGCTCACTGAGGGCTCCGGTGAAAAGGAAATAGCCTCAGATGCACACTGGAAAGAAGCTTTGTGAGAAACTGCATTGCGCTGTGTGAGTGCACCTCCCAGAGTTACACTTTTCCGTGATGAGTTTGACAAGACCGTTTCCTTGAAATCCGCAATGGGAATCGTCTTGGAGCTACGCAGCTTACCGTGACAAAGGAAGTATCCCTAGATAAAAATGACAGAAGCTTCCTCAGAAATTGCTTTCAGATACGTGACTTCATCTGACCGAGTTACATCACTGTTTCTTGGAGCCGTTTCCCAGCACTGTTTATGTGGATTCTGAGAACTGATATTTCGGATGGGTTTGGAGAGTGTGGGGAGAAAGGGATTATCCTCCGAGAAAAAGCAGGGTGCAGCTTTCTGAGAAACAGCTTTGTGACGTGTGAGTTCATTTCAAAGGCTTTCACCACTCTTGGGAGCACACGGAGGGATATGGTGAGAAAAGAAAGGTCCTCAGATAAAAACTGGAAAGAAGCCTTCGGAGAAACTGCATTGTGACATGTGAATGCGACTCCTAGACTTCCACGCAACTTTTCACTGACCCGTTTGCTAACACTGTTTGATTGCAGTCTGCACTGGGCTATTTCTCAGCGCAATGAAGCTTACGGTGACCCAGGAAATATCGTAAATGAAAACTGGAAAGAAGCTTTGTGAGAAACTTCTCAGTGAAACGTGAATTCGTCTCACAGAGTTCCCACTTAGTCTTCTCGAAGCAGTTTGCTAACACCGTTTTCGTGGAATCTGCATAGTACTATCTGGGAGCGCATTGAGGGCCCACGGTGAAAACGGAAACATCCTCAGATCGTAACGAGAAAGAAGCTGTCTCCGAAATTGCTTTGTGATGTGTCAGTTCACCACACAGAGATTCACCTTCCCTTCTTGTAGCCCTTTGCCAGCACTGTTTCCCTGGATCCTGCAAAGTGATATTTGGGAGCTCATTGAGGGCTACGGGGAAAAGGAAATAGCCTCAGATAAAAAACTGGAAGGAAGCGTTCTGAGAAACTGCATTGCGATGTGTTTATGCAACTCACAGAGTGACACTTGTCTCTTCAGTGACCAGTTTGCTCACACAGTTTCCTTGAAATCTGCCTTGGGATGCTTCTTAGCGCAATGAAGCTTACGGTGACAAAGGAAATCTCCTCAGAAAACATTAAAAGAAGCTTTCTTAGAAACTGGTTTGCGATGTGTGAAATCATCTCCCAGCGTTACATCGGCGTTTCGTGGGGCAGTCGTTTAACACTGTCTCTCAGGAACCCGAGAAGGGCTACTTTGGATGGAATTGAGGCCTACGCTGATGAAGGACATATCCCCCATTAAAAACGTGAGGGAAGCTTTGTGAGACACTTCTCTGTGCTACGTGAATTCAACACATAGAGTTACAGCTGAATATTCAGGAAGCAGTTTGCCACCACTGTTTTCCGGGAATCTGCAAAGTGATATTTGGGGGCGCATTCAGGGCCTATGGTGCAAAAGGAAACATCCTCAGACGATAACTAGAAAGAAGCTGACTCAGACATTGCTTTGTGATGTTGAATTCCCCACACGGAGCTTCACCTTTACCCTCTTGTAGCAGTATGCTAACAGTGTATTCATGGATTCCGCAAAGGGATGTTTGGGAGCTCATTGAGGCCTATGGTGAAAAGCGAAATATCCTCAGACACAAACAAGAAAGAAGTGTTTTGAGAAACGGCGTTGGGATGTGTGAATGCAACTCACGGAGTTACAGTTTTCTCTTCAGTGATCAACTTGCTCACACAGTTTTCCTGAAATCTGCCATGGCATATATTTCTTAGCGCAATGAAGCTTACAGAGGGCATAGCCTCAGATAAAATGAGAAAAGAAGCTGTCTTAGAAACTGGATCGTGATGTGAGAATTCATCTCACAGAGTTACACACCCCTTTCGTGGAAGAGTCATTTAACACTGTGTTTGAGGAACCTGAGAAGGGCTACTTCGGTTCGAATTCAGGCCTACGCTGAAATACCCTCGATGCAAAACGTGAGCGAAGCTGTGTGAGAAACTTCTCTGTGATACGTGAATTCATCACACAGAGTTACAACTGAGTCTTCAGGAAGCAGATTGCTAACACCGTTTTCGTGGAATCTGCAAAGTGATATTTGGGGGCGCATTGAGGCCCATAGTGAACACGGAAACATCCTCTGATATTAACTAGAAAGAAGCAGTCTCAGAAATTGCTCTGTGATGTTGATTCCACCACACAGAGATTCACCTTTACCTTCTTGTAGCAGTTTGCTAACACTGTTGTCGTGGATTCTGCAAAGTGATCTTTGGGAGCTCATTGTGGGCTACGGGGAAAAGAAAATATCCTCAGATTAGAAGCGGAAAGAAGCTTTCTGAGAAACTGCATTGCGGTGTGTGAATGCACCTCACGGAGTTACACTCTTCTCTTCAGTGATCAGTTTGCCAACACCGTTTTCTTGAAGCTTGCGATGAGATAGTTCTCAGCGCTAGCAGCTTACGGTGACAAAGGTAATATCCTCAGATAAGAAATGAAAGAAGCTTCCTCGGGAATTGCTTTCAGATACGAGACTTCAGCTCCCAGAGTTACATCACTGTGTCTTGGAGCCGTTTCCTAGCACTGTTTTTGTGGATTCTGAGAACCGATAATTTCGGATGGGAACTGATAATTTCGGCTGGGAGGCAGGAACTATCCTCCGAGAAAAAGCGAAAGGAAGCTTTCTGAGAAACTGCTTTGTGATGTGTGAATTCATTTCAAAGGGTTACACCACTCTTTCATGAGGAGTTTGCTAGCACTGTGTTTGTAGAATCTCACGAGTGATATCTTGGATAGCGTTGAATCCCATGGTGAATCATGAAATCTCCTCAGACCAATCTGCAGAGAGGCCTCCTCTGAAACTCCTTTGCTGTGGGTGACTTCGGCTCACAGAGTTCTACCATTGTTTCCCTTGAGACGCTTGCTAACAGTGTTTTCGCAGAATCTGCTCTAAGACACACAGTGGGGCTCGGAGACCACAAATAACCTCAGCTCGAAAACGAAAAATAGAAGCTTTCTGAGAAACTGCTTTGTGATGTGTGACTTCAACTCAGTGAATTACACCTGCGTTTCATGGAGCCGTTGGCTACCCCCGTTTCTGTGGAATCTGGAAACTGATATTTCAGACCCCTTTGAGGACTACGGGGCCAAAGGAAATATCCTCCGTTACAAAGGAGAAAGAAGCTTTCTGAGAAACTTCTTTGTGATCTGTGAATTCATCTCACAGAATTGCAGCTTTCTCCTAATGAAGCCCTTCGCGAAGACTGTTCTCGTGGAATTTGCAAAGTGATATTTGGGAGCTCACTGAGGGCTCCGGTGAAAAGGAAATAGCCTCAGATGCACACTGGAAAGAAGCTTTGTGAGAAACTGCATTGCGCTGTGTGAGTGCACCTCCCAGAGTTACACTTTTCCGTGATGAGTTTGACAAGACCGTTTCCTTGAAATCCGCAATGGGAGACTTCTTGGAGCTACGCAGCTTACCGTGACAAAGGAAGTATCCCTAGATAAAAATGACAGAAGCTTCCTCAGAAATTGCTTTCAGATACGCGACTTCATCTGACGGAGTTACATCACTGTTTCTTGCAGCCGTTTCCCAGCACTGTTTATGTGGATTCCGAGAACTGATATTTCGGATGGGTTTGGAGAGTGTGGGGAGAAAGGGATTATCCTCCGAGAAAAAGCAGGGTGCAGCTTTCTGAGAAACAGCTTTGTGACGTGTGAGTTCATTTCAAAGGCTTTCACCACTCTTGGGAGCACACGGAGGGAAATGGTGAGAAAAGAAAGGTCATCAGATAAAAACTGGAAAGAAGCCTTCGGAGAAACTGCATTGTGACATGTGAATGCGACTCCTAGACTTCCACGCAACTTTTCACTGACCCGTTTGCTAACACTGTTTGATTGCAGTCTGCACTGGGCTATTTCTCAGCGCAATGAAGCTTACGGTGACCCAGGAAATATCGTAAATGAAAACTGGAAAGAAGCTTTGTGAGAAACTTCTCAGTGAAACGTGAATTCATCTCACAGAGTTCCTACTTAGTCTTCGCGAAGCAGTTTGCTAACACCGTTTTCCTGGAATCTGCGTAGTACTATCTGGGAGCGCATTAAGGGCCCACGGTGAAAACGGAAACATCCTCAGATCGTAACGAGAAAGAAGCTGTCTCCGAAATTGCTTTGTGATGTGTCAGTTCACCACACAGAGATTCACCTTCCCTTCTTGTAGCCCTTTGCCAGCATTGTTTCCCTGGATTCTGCAAAGTGATATTTGGGAGCTCATTGAGGGCTACGGGGAAAAGGAAATAGCCTCAGATACAAACTGGAAGGAAGCGTTCTGAGAAACTGCATTGCGATGTGTGAATGCAACTCACAGAGTGACACTTGTCTCTTCAGTGACCAGTTTGCTCACACAGTTTCCTTGAAATCTGCCTTGGGATGCTTCTTAGCGCAATGAAGCTTACGGTGACAAAGGAAATCTCCTCAGAAAACATTAAAAGAAGCTTTCTTAGAAACTGGTTTGCGATGTGTGAAATCATCTCCCAGCGTTACATCGGCGTTTCGTGGGGCAGTCGTTTAACACTGTCTCTCAGGAAACCGAGAAGGGCTACTTTGGATGGAATTGAGGCCTACACTGATGAAGGACATATCGCCCATTAAAAACGTGAGAGAAGCTTTGTGAGACACTTCTCTGTGCTACGTGAATTCAACACATAGAGTTACAGCTGAATCTTCAGGAAGCAGTTTGCCACCACTGTTTTCCGGGAATCTGCAAAGTGATATTTGGGGGCGCATTCAGGGCCCATGGTGCAAAAGGAAACATCCTCAGACGATAACTAGAAAGAAGCTGACTCAGACATTGCTTTGTGATGTTGAATTCCCCACACGGAGCTTCACCTTTACCATCTTGTAGCAGTATGCTAACACTGTTTTCATGGATTCCGCAAAGGGATGTTTGGGAGCTCATTGAGGCCTATGGTGAAAAGGGAAACATCCTCAGACATAAACAAGAAAGAAGTGTTTTGAGAAACGGCGTTGGGATGTGTGAATGCAACTCACGGAGTTACAGTTTTCTCTTCAGTGATCAACTTGCTAACACGGTTTTCCTGAAATCTGCCATGGCATATATTTCTTAACGCAATGAAGCTTACAGAGGGCATAGCCTCAGATAAAATGAGAAAAGAAGCTGTCTTAGAAACTGGATCGTGATGTGAGAATTCATCTCACAGAGTTACACACCCCTTTCGTGGAAGAGTCATTTAACACTGTCTTTGAGGAACCTGAGAAGGGCTACTTCGGTTCGAATTCAGGCCTACGCTGAAATACCCTCGATGCAAAACGTGAGCGAAGCTGTGTGAGAAACTTCTCTGTGATACGTGAATTCATCACACAGAGTTACAACTGAGTCTTCAGGAAGCAGTTTGCTAACACCGTTTTCGTGGAATCTGCAAAGTGAAATTTGGGGGCGCATTGAGGCCCATAGTGAACACGGAAACATCCTCCGATATTAACTAGAAAGAAGCAGTCTCAGAAATTGCTCTGTGATGTTGAATCCACCGCACAGAGATTCACCTTTACCTTTTTGTAGCAGTTTGCTAACACTGTTGCCGTGGATTCTGCAAAGTGATCTTTGGGAGCTCATTGTGGGCTACGGGGAGAAGAAAATATCCTCAGATAAGAAGGGGAAAGAATCTTTCTGAGAAACTGCATTGCGGTGTGTGAATGCACCTCACGGAGTTACACTCTTCTCTTCAGTGATCAGTTTGCCAACACCGTTTTCTTGAAGCTTGCGATGAGATACTTCTCAGCGCTAGCAGCTTACGGTGACAAAGGAAATATCCTCAGATAAGAAATGAAAGAAGCTTCCTCGGGAATTGCTTTCAGATTCGAGACTTCAGCTCCCAGAGTTACATCACTGTGTCTTGGAGCCGTTTCCTAGCACTGCTTTTGTGGATTCTGAGAACTGATAATTTCGGATGGGAACTGATAATTTCGGCTGGGAGGCAGGAACTATCCTCCGAGAAAAAGCGGAAGGAAGCTTTCTGAGAAACTGCTTTGTGATGTGTGAATTCATTTCAAAGGGTTACACCACTCTTTCATGAGGAGTTTGCTAGCACTGTGTTTGTAGAATCTCACGAGTGATATCTTGGATAGCGTTGAATCCCATGGTGAATCATGAAATCTCCTCAGGCCAATCTGCAGAGAGGCCTCCTCTGAAACTCCTTTGCTGTGGGTGACTTCGGCTCACAGAATTCTACCATTGTTTCCCTTGAGACGCTTGCTAACAGTGTTTTCGCAGAATCTACTCTAAGACACACAGTGGGGCTCCGAGACCACAAATAACCTCAGCTCGAAAACGAAAAATAGAAGTTTTCTGAGAAACTGCTTTGTGATGTGTGACTTCAACTCACTGAATTACACCTGCCTTTCATGGAGCCGTTGGCTACCCCCGTTTCTGTGGAATCTGGAAACTGATATTTTAGACCCCTTTGAGGACTACGGGGCCAAAGGAAATATCCTCCGTTACAAAGGAGAAAGAAGCTTTCTGAGAAACTTCTTTGTGATCTGTGAATTCATCTCACATAATTGCAGCTTTCTCCTAATGAAGCCCTTCGCGAAGACTGTTCTCGTGGAATTTGCAAAGTGATATTTGGGAGTTCACTGAGGGATCCGGTGAAAAGGAAATAGCCTCAGATGCACACTGGAAAGAAGCTTTGTGAGAAACTGCATTGCGCTGTGTGTGTGCACCTCCCAGAGTTACACTTTTCAGTGATGAGTTTGACAAGACCGTTTCCTTGAAATCCGCAATGGGAGACTTCTTGGAGCTACGCAGCTTACCGTGACAAAGGAAGTATCCCTAGATGAAAATAACAGAAGCTTCCTCAGAAATTGCTTTCAGATACGTGACTTCATCTGACCGAGTTACATCACTGTTTCTTGGAGCCGTTTCCCAGCACTGTTTATGTGGATTCTGAGAACTGATATTTCGGATGTGTTTGGAGAGTGTGGGGAGAAAGGGATTATCCTCCGAGAAAAAGCAGGGTGCAGCTTTCTGAGAAACAGCTTTGTGACGTGTGAGTTCATTTCAAAGGCTTTCACCACTCTTGGGAGCACACGGAGGGATATGGTGAGAAAAGAAAGGTCCTCAGATAAAAACTGGAAAGAAGCCTTCGGAGAAACTACATTGTGACATGTGAATGCGACTCCTAGACTTCCACGCAACTTTTCACTGACCCGTTTGCTAACACTGTTTGATTGCAGTCTGCACTGGGCTATTTCTCAGCGCAATGAAGCTTACGGTGACCCAGGAAATATCGTAAATGAAAACTGGAAAGAAGCTTTGTGAGAAACTTCTCATTGAAACGTGAATTCATCTCACAGAGTTCCCACTTAGTCTTCGCGAAGCAGTTTGCTAACACCGTTTTCCTGGAATCTGCGTAGTACTATCTGGGAGCGCATTGAGGGCCCACGGTGAAAACGGAAACATCCTCAGATCGTAACGAGAAAGAAGCTGTCTCCGAAATTGCTTTGTGATGTGTCAGTTCACCACACAGAGATTCACCTTCCCTTCTTGTAGCCCTTTGCCAGCACTGTTTCCCTGGGTTCTGCAAAGTGATATTTGGGAGCTCATTGAGGGCTACGGGGAAAAGGAAATAGCCTCAGATAAAAACTGGAAGGAAGCGTTCTGAGAAACTGCATTGCGATGTGTGAATGCAACTCACAGAGTGACACTTGTCTCTTCAGTGACCAGTTTGCTCACACAGTTTCCTTGAAATCTGCCTTGGGATGCTTCTTAGCGCAATGAAGCTTACGGTGACAAAGGAAATCTCCTCAGAAAACATTAAAAGAAGCTTTCTTAGAAACTGGTTTGCGATGTGTGAAATCATCTCCCAGCGTTACATCGGCGTTTCGTGGGGCAGTCGTTTAACACTGTCTCTCAGGAACCCGAGAAGGGCTACTTTGGATGGAATTGAGGCCTACGCTGATGAAGGACATATCCCCCATTAAAAACGTGAGGGAACCTTTGTGAGACACTTCTCTGTGCTACGTGAATTCAACACATAGAGTTACAGCTGAATCTTCAGGAAGCAGTTTGCCACCACTGTTTTCCGGGAATCTGCAAAGTGATATTTGGGGGCGCATTCAGGGCCCATGGTGCAAAAGGAAACATCCTCAGACGATAACTAGAAAGAAGCTGACTCAGACATTGCTTTGTGATGTTGAATTCCCCACACGGAGCTTCACCTTTACCATCTTGTAGCAGTATGCGAACACTGTTTTCATGGATTCCGCAAAGGGATGTTTGGGAGCTCATTGAGGCCTATGGTGAAAAGGGAAATATTCTCAGACACAAACAAGAAAGAAGTGTTTTGAGAAACGGCGTTGGGATGTGTGAATGCAACTCACGGAGTTACAGTTTTCTCTTCAGTGATCAACTTGCTAACACAGTTTTCCTGAAATCTGCCATGGCATATTTCTTAGCGCAATGAAGCTTACAGAGGGCATAGCCTCAGATAAAATGAGAAAAGAAGCTGTCTTAGAAACTGGATCATGATGTGAGAATTCATCTCACAGAGTTACACACCCTTTTCGTGGAAGAGTCATTTAACACTGTCTTTGAGGAACCTGAGAAGGGCTACTTCGGTTCGAATTCAGGCCTACGCTGAAATACCCTCGATGCAAAACGTGAGCGAAGCTGTGTGAGAAACTTCTCTGTGATACGTGAATTCATCACACAGACTAACAACTGAGTCTTCAGGAAGCAGTTTGCTAACACCGTTTTCGTGGAATCTGCAAAGTGATATTTGCGGGCGCATTGAGGCCCATAGTGAACACGGAAACATCCTCCGATATTAACTAGAAAGAAGCAGTCTCAGAAATTGCTCTGTGATGTTGAATCCACCACACAGAGATTCACCTTTACCTTCTTGTAGCAGTTTGCTAACACTGTTGCCGTGGATTCTGCAAAGTGATCTTTGGGAGCTCATTGTGGGCTACGGGGAAAAGAAAATATCCTCAGATAAGAAGCGGAAAAAAGCTTTCTGAGAAACTGCATTGCGGTGTGTGAATGCACCTCACGGAGTTACACTCTTCCCTTCAGTGATCAGTTTGCCAACACCGTTTTCTTGAAGCTTGCGATGAGATACTTCTCAGCGCTAGCAGCTTACGGTGACAAAGGAAGTATCCTCAGATAAGAAATGAAAGAAGCTTCCTCGGGAATTGCTTTCAGATACGAGACTTCAGCTCCCAGAGTTACATCACTGTGTCTTGGAGCCGTTTCCTAGCACTGTTTTTGTGGATTCTGAGAACTGATAATTTCGGATGGGAACTGATAATTTCGGCTGGGAGGCAGGAACTATCCTCCGAGAAAAAGCGGAAGGAAGCTTTCTGAGAAACTGCTTTGTGATGTGTGAATTCATTTCAAAGGGTTACACCACTCTTTCATGAGGAGTTTGCTAGCACTGTGTTTGTAGAATCTCACGAGTGATATCTTGGATAGCATTGAATCCCATGGTGAATCATGAAATCTCCTCAGACCAATCTGCAGAGAGGCCTCCTCTGAAACTCCTTTGCTGTGGGTGACTTCGGCTCACAGAGTTCTACCATTGTTTCCCTTGAGACGCTTGCTAACAGTGTTTTCGCAGAATCTGCTCTAAGACACACAGTGGGGCTCCGAGACCACGAATAACCTCAGCTCAAAAACGAAAAATAGAAGCTTTCTGAGAAACTGCTTTGTGATGTGTGACTTCAACTCACTGAATTACACCTGCGTTTCATGGAGCCGTTGGCTACCCCCGTTTCTGTGGAATCTGGAAACTGATATTTCAGACCCCTTTGAGGACTACGGGGCCAAAGGAAATATCCTCCGTTACAAAGGAGAAAGAAGCTTTCTGAGAAACTTCTTTGTGATCTGTGAATTCATCTCACAGAATTGCAGCTTTCTCCTAATGAAGCCCTTCGCGAAGACTGTTCTCGTGGAATTTGCAAAGTGATATTTGGGAGCTCACTGAGGGCTCCGGTGAAAAGGAAATAGCCTCAGATGCACACTGGAAAGAAGCTTTGTGAGAAACTGCATTGCGCTGTGTGAGTGCACCTCCCAGAGTTACACTTTTCCGTGATGAGTTTGACAAGACCGTTTCCTTGAAATCCGCAATGGGAGACTTCTTGGAGCTACGCAGCTTACCGTGACAAAGGAAGTATCCCTAGATAAAAATGACAGAAGCTTCCTCAGAAATTGCTTTCAGATACGTGACTTCATCTGACCGAGTTACATCACTGTTTCTTGGAGCCGTTTCCCAGCACTGTTTATGTGGATTCCGAGAACTGATATTTCGGATGGGTTTGGAGAGTGTGGGGAGAAAGGGATTATCCTCCGAGAAAAAGCAGGGTGCAGCATTCTGAGAAACAGCTTTGTGACGTGTGAGTTCATTTCAAAGGCTTTCACCACTCTTGGGAGCACACGGAGGGATATGGTGAGAAAAGAAAGGTCCTCAGATAAAAACTGGAAAGAAGCCTTCGGAGAAACTGCATTGTGACATGTGAATGCGACTCCTAGACTTCCACGCAACTTTTCACTGACCCGTTTGCTAACACTGTTTGATTGCAGTCTGCACTGGGCTATTTCTCAGCGCAATGAAGCTTACGGTGACCCAGGAAATATCGTAAATGAAAACTGGAAAGAAGCTTTGTGAGAAACTTCTCAGTGAAACGTGAATTCGTCTCACAGAGTTCCCACTTAGTCTTCGCGAAGCAGTTTGCTAACACCGTTTTCCTGGAATCTGCGTAGTACTATCTGGGAGCGCATTGAGGGCCCACGGTGAAAACGGAAACATCCTCAGATCGTAACGAGAAAGAAGCTGTCTCCGAAATTGCTTTGTGATGTGTCAGTTCACCACACAGAGATTCACCTTCCCTTCTTGTAGCCCTTTGCCAGCACTGTTTCCCTGGATTCTGCAAAGTGATATTTGGGAGCTCATTGAGGGCTACGGGGAAAAGGAAATAGCCTCAGATAAAAACTGGAAGGAAGCGTTCTGAGAAACTGCATTGCGATGTGTGAATGCAACTCACAGAGTGACACTTGTCTCTTCAGTGACCAGTTTGCTCACACAGTTTCCTTGAAATCTGCCTTGGGTTGCTTCTTAGCGCAATGAAGCTTACGGTGACAAAGGAAATCTCCTCAGAAAACATTAAAAGAAGCTTTCTTAGAAACTGGTTTGCGATGTGTGAAATCATCTCCCAGCGTTACATCGGCGTTTCGTGGGGCAGTCGTTTAACACTGTCTCTCAGGAAACCGAGAAGGGCTACTTTGGATGGAATTGAGGCCTACGCTGATGAAGGACATATCCCCCATTAAAAACGTGAGAGAAGCTTTGTGAGACACTTCTCTGTGCTACGTGAATTCAACACATAGAGTTACAGCTGAATCTTCAGGAAGCAGTTTGCCACCACTGTTTTCCGGGAATCTGCAAAGTGATATTTGGGGGCGCATTCAGGGCCCATGGTGCAAAAGGAAACATCCTCAGACGATAACTAGAAAGAAGCTGACTCAGACATTGCTTTGTGATGTTGAATTCCCCACACGGAGCTTCACCTTTACCATCTTGTAGCAGTATGCTAACACTGTTTTCATGGATTCCGCAAAGGGATGTTTGGGAGCTCATTGAGGCCTATGGTGAAAAGGGAAACATCCTCAGACATAAACAAGAAAGAAGTGTTTTGAGAAACGGCGTTGGGATGTGTGAATGCAACTCACGGAGTTACAGTTTTCTCTTCAGTGATCAACTTGCTAACACGGTTTTCCTGAAATCTGCCATGGCATATATTTCTTAACGCAATGAAGCTTACAGAGGGCATAGCCTCAGATAAAATGAGAAAAGAAGCTGTCTTAGAAACTGGATCGTGATGTGAGAATTCATCTCACAGAGTTACACACCCCTTTCGTGGAAGAGTCATTTAACACTGTCTTTGAGGAACCTGAGAAGGGCTACTTCGGTTCGAATTCAGGCCTACGCTGAAATACCCTCGATGCAAAACGTGAGCGAAGCTGTGTGAGAAACTTCTCTGTGATACGTGAATTCATCACACAGAGTTACAACTGAGTCTTCAGGAAGCAGTTTGCTAACACCGTTTTCGTGGAATCTGCAAAGTGATATTTGGGGGCGCATTGAGGCCCATAGTGAACACGGAAACATCCTCCGATATTAACTAGAAAGAAGCAGTCTCAGAAATTGCTCTGTGATGTTGAATCCACCACACAGAGATTCACCTTTACCTTCTTGTAGCAGTTTGCTAACACTGTAGCCGTGGATTCTGCAAAGTGATCTTTGGGAGCTCATTGTGGGCTACGGGGAAAAGAAAATATCCTCAGATAAGAAGCGGAAAGAAGCTTTCTGAGAAACTGCATTGCGGTGTGTGAATGCACCTCACGGAGTTACACTCTTCTCTTCAGTGATCAGTTTGCCAACACCGTTTTCTTGAAGCTTGCGATGAGATACTTCTCAGCGCTAGCAGCTTACGGTGACAAAGGAAATATCCTCAGATAAGAAATGAAAGAAGCTTCCTCGGGAATTGCTTTCAGATACGAGACTTCAGCTCCCAGAGTTACATCACTGTGTCTTGGAGCCGTTTCCTAGCACTGTATTTGTGGATTCTGAGAACTGATAATTTCGGATGGGAACTGATAATTTCGGCTGGGAGGCAGGAACTATCCTCCGAGAAAAAGTGGAAGGAAGCTTTCTGAGAAACTGCTTTGTGAAATGTGAATTCATTTCAAAGGGTTACACCACTCTTTCATGAGGAGTTTGCTAGCACTGTGTTTGTAGAATCTCACGAGTGATATCTTGGATAGCGTTGAATCCCATGGTGAATCATGAAATCTCCTCAGACCAATCTGCAGAGAGGCCTCCTCTGAAACTCCTTTGCTGTGGGTGACTTCGGCTCACAGAGTTCTACCATTGTTTCCCTTGAGACGCTTGCTAACAGTGTTTTCACAGAATCTGCTCTAAGACACACAGTGGGGCTCCGAGACCACAAATAACCTCAGCTCGTAAACGAAAAATAGAAGCTTTCTGAGAAACTGCTTTGTGATGTGTGACTTCAACTCACTGAATTACACCTGCGTTTCATGGAGCCGTTGGCTACCCCCGTTTCTGTGGAATCTGGAAACTGATATTTCAGACCCCTTTGAGGACTACGGGGCCAAAGGAAATATCCTCCGTTACAAAGGAGAAAGAAGCTTTCTGAGAAACTTCTTTGTGATCTGTGAATTCATCTCACAGAATTGCAGCTTTCTCCTAATGAAGCCCTTCGCGAAGACTGTTCTCGTGGAATTTGCAAAGTGATATTTGGGAGCTCACTGAGGGCTCCGGTGAAAAGGAAATAGCCTCAGATGCACACTGGAAAGAAGCTTTGTGAGAAACTGCATTGCGCTGTGTGAGTGCACCTCCCAGAGTTACACTTTTCCGTGATGAGTTTGAGAAGACGGTTTCCTTGAAATCCGCAATGGGAGACTTCTTGGAGCTACGCAGCTTACCGTGACAAAGGAAGTATCCCTAGATAAAAATGACAGAAGCTTCCTCAGAAATTGCTTTCAGATACGTGACTTCATCTGACCGAGTTACATCACTGTTTCTTGGAGCCGCTTCCCAGCACTGTTTATGTGGATTCTGAGAACTGATATTTCGGATGGGTTTGGAGAGTGTGGGGAGAAAGGGATTATCCTCCGAGAAAAAGCAGGGTGCAGCTTTCTGAGAAACAGCTTTGTGACGTGTGAGTTCATTTCAAAGGCTTTCACCACTCTTGGGAGCACACGGAGGGATATGGTGAGAAAAGAAAGGTCCTCAGATAAAAACTGGAAAGAAGCCTTCGGAGAAACTGCATTGTGACATGTGAATGCGACTCCTAGACTTCCACGCAACTTTTCACTGACCCGTTTGCTAACACTGTTTGATTGCAGTCTGCACTGGGCTATTTCTCAGCGCAATGAAGCTTACGGTGACCCAGGAAATATCGTAAATGAAAACTGGAAAGTAGCTTTGTGAGAAACTTCTCAGTGAAACGTGAATTCATCTCACAGAGTTCCCACTTAGTCTTCGCGAAGCAGTTTGCTAACACCGTTTTCCTGGAATCTGCGTAGTACTATCTGGGAGCGCATTGAGGGCCCACGGTGAAAACGGAAACATCCTCAGATCGTAACGAGAAAGAAGCTGTCTCCGAAATTGCTTTGTGATGTGTCAGTTCACCACACAGAGATTCACCTTCCCTTCTTGTAGCCCTTTGCCAGCACTGTTTCCCTGGGTTCTGCAAAGTGATATTTGGGAGCTCATTGAGGGCTACGGGGAAAAGGAAATAGCCTCAGATAAAAACTGGAAGGAAGCGTTCTGAGAAACTGCATTGCGATGTGTGAATGCAACTCACAGAGTGACACTTGTCTCTTCAGTGACCAGTTTGCTCACACAGTTTCCTTGAAATCTGCCTTGGGATGCTTCTTAGCGCAATGAAGCTTACGGTGACAAAGGAAATCTCCTCAGAAAACATTAAAAGAAGCTTTCTTAGAAACTGGTTTGCGATGTGTGAAATCATCTCCCAGCGTTACATCGGCGTTTCGTGGGGCAGTCGTTTAACACTGTCTCTCAGGAACCCGAGAAGGGCTACTTTGGATGGAATTGAGGCCTACGCTGATGAAGGACATATCCCCCATTAAAAACGTGAGAGAAGCTTTGTGAGACACTTCTCTGTGCTACGTGAATTCAACACATAGAGTTACAGCTGAATCTTCAGGAAGCAGTTTGCCACCACTGTTTTCCGGGAATCTTCAAAGTGATATTTGGGGGCGCATTCAGGGCCCATGGTGCAAAAGGAAACATCCTCAGACGATAACTAGAAAGAAGCTGACTCAGACATTGCTTTGTGATGTTGAATTCCCCACACGGAGCTTCACCTTTACCATCTTGTAGCAGTATGCTAACACTGTTTTCATGGATTCCGCAAAGGGATGTTTGGGAGCTCATTGAGGCCTATGGTGAAAAGGGAAACATCCTCAGACACAAACAAGAAAGAAGTGTTTTGAGAAACGGCGTTGGGATGTGTGAATGCAACTCACGGAGTTACAGTTTTCTCTTCAGTGATCAACTTGCTCACACAGCTTTCCTGAAATCTGCCATGGCATATTTCTTAGCGCAATGAAGCTTACAGAGGGCATAGCCTCAGATAAAATGAGAAAAGAAGCTGTCTTAGAAACTGGATCGTGATGTGAGAATTCATCTCACAGAGTTACACACCCCTTTCGTGGAAGAGTCATTTAACACTGTCTTTGAGGAACCTGAGAAGGGCTACTTCGGTTCGAATTCAGGCCTACGCTGAAATACCCTCGATGCAAAACGTGAGCGAAGCTGTGTGAGAAACTTCTCTGTGATACGTGAATTCATCACACAGAGTTACAACTGAGTCTTCAGGAAGCAGTTTGCTAACACCGTTTTCGTGGAATCTGCAAAGTGATATTTGGGGGCGCATTGAGGCCCATAGTGAACACGGAAACATCCTCCGATATTAACTAGAAAGAAGCAGTCTCAGAAATTGCTCTGTGATGTTGAATCCACCACACAGAGATTTACCTTTACCTTCTTGTAGCAGTTTGCCAACACTGTTGCCGTGGATTCTGCAAAGTGATCTTTGGGAGCTCATTGTGGGCTACGGGGAAAAGAAAATATCCTCAGATAAGAAGCGGAAAGAAGCTTTCTGAGAAACTGCATTGCGGTGTGTGAATGCACCTCACGGAGTTACACTCTTCTCTTCAGTCATCAGTTTGCCAACACCGTTTTCTTGAAGCTTGCGATGAGATACTTCTCTGCGCTAGCAGCTTACGGTGACAAAGGAAATATCCTCAGATAAGAAATGAAAGAAGCTTCCTCGGGAATTGCTTTCAGTTACGAGACTTCAGCTCCCAGAGTTACATCACTGTGTCTTGGAGCCGTTTCCTAGCACTGTATTTGTGGATTCTGAAAACTGATAATTTCGGATGGGAACTGATAATTTCGGCTGGGAGGCAGGAACTATCCTCCGAGAAAAAGCGGAAGGAAGCTTTCTGAGAAACTGCTTTCTGATGTGTGAATTCATTTCAAAGGGTTACACCACTCTTTCATGAGGAGTTTGCTAGCACTGTGTTTGTAGAATCTCACGAGTGATATCTTGGATAGCGTTGAATCCCATGGTGAATCATGAAATCTCCTCAGACAAATCTGCAGAGAGGCCTCCTCTGAAACTCCTTTGCTGTGGGTGACTTCGGCTCACAGAGTTCTACCATTGTTTCCCTTGAGACGCTTGCTAACAGTGTTTTCGCAGAATCTGCTCTAAGACACAGAGTGGGGCTCCGAGACCACAAATAACCTCAGCTCGAAAACGAAAAATAGAAGCTTTCTGAGAAACTGCTTTGTGATGTGTGACTTCAACTCACTGAATTACACCTGCGTTTCATGGAGCCGTTGGCTACCCCTGTTTCTGTGGAATCTGGAAACTGATATTTCAGACCCCTTTGAGGACTACGGGGTCAAAGGAAATATCCTCCGTTACAAAGGAGAAAGAAGCTTTCTGAGAAACTTCTTTGTGATCTGTGAATTCATCTCACAGAATTGCAGCTTTCTCCTAATGAAGCCCTTCGCGAAGACTGTTCTCGTGGAATTTGCAAAGTGATATTTGGGAGCTCACTGAGGGCTCCGGTGAAAAGGAAATAGCCTCAGATGCACACTGGAAAGAAGCTTTGTGAGAAACTGCATTGTGCTGTGTGAGTGCACCTCCCAGAGTTACACTTTTCCGTGATGAGTTTGACAAGACCGTTTCCTTGAAATCCGCAATGGGAGACTTCTTGGAGCTACGCAGCTTACCGTGACAAAGGAAGTATCCCTAGATGAAAATGACAGAAGCTTCCTCAGAAATTGCTTTCAGATACGTGACTTCATCTGACCGAGTTACATCACTGTTTCCTGGAGCCGTTTCCCAGCACTCTTTATGTGGATTCCGAGAACTGATATTTCGGATGGGTTTGGAGAGTGTGGGGAGAAAGGGATTATCCTCCGAGAAAAAGCAGGGTGCAGCTTTCTGAGAAACAGCTTTGTGACGTGTGAGTTCATTACAAAGGCTTTCACCACTCTTGGGAGCACACGGAGGGATATGGTGAGAAAAGAAAGGTCCTCAGATAAAAACTGGAAAGAAGCCTTCGGAGAAACTGCATTGTGACATGGGAATGCGACTCCTAGACTTCCACGGAACTTTTCACTGACCCGTTTGCTAACACTGTTTGATTGCAGTCTGCACTGGGCTATTTCTCAGCGCAATGAAGCTTACGGTGACCCAGGAAATACAGTAAATGAAAACTGGAAAGAAGCTTTGTGAGAAACTTCTCAGTGAAACGTGAATTCATCTCACAGAGTTCCCACTTAGTCTTCGCGAAGCAGTTTGCTAACACCGTTTTCCTGGAATCTGCGTAGTACTATCTGGGAGCGCATTGAGGGCCCACGGTGAAAACGGAAACATCCTCAGATCGTAACGAGAAAGAAGCTGTCTCCGAAATTGCTTTGTGATGTGTCAGTTCACCACACAGAGATTCACCTTCCCTTCTTGTAGCCCTTTGCCAGCACTGTTTCCCTGGATTCTGCAAAGTGATATTTGGGAGCTCATTGAGGGCTACGGGGAAAAGGAAATAGCCTCAGATAAAAACTGGAAGGAAGCGTTCTGAGAAACTGCATTGCGATGTGTGAATGCAACTCACAGAGTGACACTTGTCTCTTCAGTGACCAGTTTGCTCACACAGTTTCCTTGAAATCTGCCTTGGGATGCTTCTTAGCGCAATGAAGCTTACGGTGACAAAGGAAATCTCCTCAGAAAACATTAAAAGAAGCTTTCTTAGAAACTGGTTTGCGATGTGTGAAATCATCTCCCAGCGTTACATCGGCGTTTCGTGGGGCAGTCGTTTAACACTGTCTCTCAGGAACCCGAGAAGGGCTACTTTGGATGGAATTGAGGCCTACGCTGATGAAGGACATATCCCCCATTAAAAACGTGAGAGAAGCTTTGTGAGACACTTCTCTGTGCTACGTGAATTCAACACATAGAGTTACAGCTGAATCTTCAGGAAGCAGTTTGCCACCACTGTTTTCCGGGAATCTGCAAAGTGATATTTGGGGGCGCATTCAGGGCCCATGGTGCAAAAGGAAACATCCTCAGACGATAACTAGAAAGAAGCTGACTCAGACATTGCTTTGTGATGTTGAATTCCCCACACGGAGCTTCACCTTTACCCTCTTGTAGCAGTATGCGAACACTGTTTTCATGGATTCCGCAAAGGGATGTTTGGGAGCTCATTGAGGCCTATGGTGAAAAGGGAAATATCCTCAGACACAAACAAGAAAGAAGTGTTTTGAGAAACGGCGTTGGGATGTGTGAATGCAACTCACGGAGTTACACTTTTCTCTTCAGTGATCAACTTGCTCACACAGTTTTCCTGAAATCTGCCATGGCATATTTCTTAGCGCAATGAAGCTTACAGAGGGCATAGCCTCAGATAAAATGAGAAAAGAAGCTGTCTTAGAAACTGGATCGTGATGTGAGAATTCATCTCACAGAGTTACACACCCCTTTCGTGGAAGAGTCATTTAACACTGTCTTTGAGGAACCTGAGAAGGGCTAGTTCGGTTCGAATTCAGGCCTACGCTGAAATACCCTCGATGCAAAACGTGAGCGAAGCTGTGTGAGAAACTTCTCTGTGATACGTGAATTCATCACACAGAGTTACAACTGAGTCTTCAGGAAGCAGTTTGCTAACACCGTTTTCGTGGAATCTGCAGAGTGATATTTGGGGGCGCATTGAGGCCCATAGTGAACACGGAAACATCCTCCGATATTAACTAGAAAGAAGCAGTCTCAGAAATTGCTCTGTGATGTTGAATCCACCACACAGAGATTCACCTTTACCTTCTTGTAGCAGTTTGCTAACACCGTTGCCGTGGATTCTGCAAAGTGATCTTTGGGAGCTCATTGTGGGCTACGGGGAAAAGAAAATATCCTCAGATAAGAAGCGGAAAGAAGCTTTCTGAGAACCTGCTTTGCGGTGTGTGAATGCACCTCACGGAGTTACACTGTTCTCTTCAGTGATCAGTTTGCCAACACCGTTTTCTTGAAGCTTGCGATGAGATACATCTCAGCGCTAGCACCTTACGGTGACAAAGGAAATATCCTCAGATAAGAAATGAAAGAAGCTTCCTCGGGAATTGCTTTCAGATACGAGACTTCAGCTCCCAGAGTTACATCACTGTGTCTTGGAGCCGTTTCCTAGCACTGTTTATGTAGATTCTGAGAACTGATAATTTCGGATGGGAACTGATAATTTCGGCTGGGAGGCAGGAACTATCCTCCGAGAAAAAGCGGAAGGAAGCTTTCTGAGAAACTGCTTTGTGATGTGTGAATTCATTTCAAAGGGTTACACCACTCTTTCATGAGGAGTTTGCTAGCACTGTGTTTGTAGAATCTCACGAGTGATATCTTGGATAGCGTTGAATCCCATGGTGAATCATGAAATCTCTTCAGACCAATCTGCAGAGAGGCCTCCTCTGAAACTCCTTTGCTGTGGGTGACTTCGGCTCACAGAGTTCTACCATTGTTTCCCTTGAGACGCTTGCTAACAGTGTTTTCGCAGAATCTGCTCTAAGACACACAGTGGGGCTCCGAGACCACAAATAACCTCAGCTCGAAAACGAAAAATAGAAGCTTTCTGAGAAACTGCTTTGTGATGTGTGACTTCAACTCACTGAATTCCACCTGCGTTTCATGGAGCCGTTGGCTACCCCCGTTTCTGTGGAATCTGGAAACTGATATTTCAGACCCCTTTGAGGACTACGGGGCCAAAGGAAATATCCTCCGTTACAAAGGAGAAAGAAGCTTTCTGAGAAACTTCTTTGTGATCTGTGAATTCATCTCACAGAATTGCAGCTTTCTCCTAATGAAGCCCTTCGCGAAGACTGTTCTCGTGGAATTTGCAAAGTGATATTTGGGAGCTCACTGAGGGCTCCGGTGAAAAGGAAATAGCCTCAGATGCACACTGGAAATAAGCTTTGTGAGAAACTGCATTGCGCTGTGTGAGTGCACCTCCCAGAGTTACACTTTTCCGTGATGAGTTTGACAAGACCGTTTCCTTGAAATCCGCAATGGGAGACTTCTTGGAGCTAGGCAGCTTACCGTGACAGAGGAAGTATCCCTAGATAAAAATGACAGAAGCTTCCTCAGAAATTGCTTTCAGATACGTGACTTCATCTGACCGAGTTACATGACTGTTTCTTGGATCCGTTTCCCAGCACTGTTTATGTGGATTCTGAGAACTGATATTTCGGATGGGTTTGGAGAGTGTGGGGAGAAAGGGATTATCCTCCGAGAAAAAGCAGGGTGCAGCTTTCTGAGAAACAGCTTTGTGACGTGTGAGTTCATTTCAAAGGCTTTCACCACTCTTGGGAGCACACGGAGGGATATGGTGAGAAAAGAAAGGTCCTCAGATAAAAACTGGAAAGAAGCCTTCGGAGAAACTGCATTTTGACATGGGAATGCGACTCCTAGACTTCCACGCAACATTTCACTGACCCGTTTGCTAACACTGTTTGATTGCAGTCTGCACTGGGCTATTTCTCAGCGCAAGGAAGCTTACGGTGACCCAGGAAATACCGTAAATGAAAACTGGAAAGAAGCTTTGTGAGAAACTTCTCAGTGAAACGTGAATTCATCTCACAGAGTTCCCACTTAGTCTTCGCGAAGCAGTTTGCTAACACCGTTTTCGTGGAATCTGCATAGTACTATCTGGGAGCGCATTGAGGGCCCACGGTGAAAACGGAAACATCCTCAGATCGTAACGAGAAAGAAGCTGTCTCCGAAATTGCTTTGTGATGTTTCAGTTCACCACACAGAGATTCACCTTCCCTTCTTGTAGCCCTTTGCCAGCACTGTTTCCCTGGATTCTGCAAAGTGATATTTGGGAGCTCATTGAGGGCTACGGGGAAAAGGAAATAGCCTCAGATACAACCTGGAAGGAAGCGTTCTGAGAAACTGCATTGCGATGTGTGAATGCAACTCACAGAGTGACACTTGTCTCTTCAGTGACCAGTTTGCTCACACAGTTTCCTTGAAATCTGCCTTGGGATGCTTCTTAGCGCAATGAAGCTTACGGTGACAAAGGAAATCTCCTCAGAAAACATTAAAAGAAGCTTTCTTAGAAACTGGTTTGCGATGTGTGAAATCATCTCCCAGCGTTACATCGGCGTTTCGTGGGGCAGTCGTTTAACACTGTCTCTCAGGAACCCGAGAAAGGCTACTTTGGATGGAATTGAGGCCTACGCTGATGAAGGACATATCCCCCATTAAAAACGTGAGAGAAGCTTTGTGAGACACTTCTCTGTGCTACGTGAATTCAACATATAGAGTTACAGCTGAATCTTCAGGAAGCAGTTTGCCACCACTGTTTTCCGGGAATCTGCAAAGTGATATTTGGGGGCGCATTCAGGGCCCATGGTGCAAAAGGAAACATCCTCAGACGATAACTAGAAAGAAGCTGACTCAGACATTGTTTTGTGATGTTGAATTCCCCACACGGAGCTTCACCTTTACCCTCTTGTAGCAGTATGCTAACACTGTTTTCATGGATTCCGCAAAGGGATGTTTGGGAGCTCATTGAGGCCTATGGTGAAAAGGGAAATATCCTCAGACACAAACAAGAAAGAAGTGTTTTGAGAAACGGCATTGGGATGTGTGAATGCAACTCACGGAGTTACAGTTTTCTCTTCAGTGATCAACTTGCTAACACAGTTTTCCTGAAATCTGCCATGGCATATATTTCTTAACGCAATGAAGCTTACAGAGGGCATAGCCTCAGATAAAATGAGAAAAGAAGCTGTCTTAGAAACTGGATCATGATGTGAGAATTCATCTCACAGAGTTACACACCCCTTTCGTGGAAGAGTCATTTAACACTGTCTTTGAGGAACCTGAGAAGGGCTAGTTCGGTTCGAATTCAGGCCTACGCTGAAATACCCTCGATGCAAAACGTGAGCGAAGCTGTGTGAGAAACTTCTCTGTGATACGTGAATTCATCACACAGAGTTACAACTGAGTCTTCAGGAAGCAGTTTGCTAACACCGTTTTCGTGGAATCTGCAGAGTGATATTTGGGGGCGCATTGAGGCCCATAGTAAACATGGAAACATCCTCCGATATTAACTAGAAAGAAGCAGTCTCAGAAATTGCTCTGTGATGTTGAATCCACCACACAGAGATTCACCTTTACCTTCTTGTAGCAGTTTGCTAACACCGTTGCCGTGGATTCTGCAAAGTGATCTTTGTGAGCTCATTGTGGGCTACGGGGAAAAGAAAATATCCTCAGATAAGAAGCGGAAAGAAGCTTTCTGAGAACCTGCTTTGCGGTGTGTGAATGCACCTCACAGGGTTACACTGTTCTCTTCAGTGATCAGTTTGCCAACACCGTTTTCTTGAAGCTTGCGATGAGATACATCTCAGCGCTAGCACCTTACGGTGACAAAGGAAATATCCTCAGATAAGAAATGAAAGAAGCTTCCTCGGGAATTGCTTTCAGATACGAGACTTCAGCTCCCAGAGTTACATCACTGTGTCTTGGTGCCGTTTCCTAGCACTGTTTTTGTGGATTCTGAGAACTGATAATTTCGGATGGGAACTGATAATTTCGGCTGGGAGGCAGGAACTATCCTCCAAGAAAAAGCGGAAGGAAGCTTTCTGAGAAACTGCTTTGTGATGTGTGAATTCATTTCAAAGGGTTACACCACTCTTTCATGAGGAGTTTGCTAGCACTGTGTTTGTAGAATCTCACGAGTGATATCTTGGATAGCGTTGAATCCCATGGTGAATCATGAAATCTCCTCAGACCAATCTGCAGAGAGGCCTCCTCTGAAACTCCTTTGCTGTGGGTGACTTCGGCTCACAGAGTTCTACCATTGTTTCCCTTGAGACGCTTGCTAACAGTGTTTTCGCAGAATCTGCTCTAAGACACACAGTGGGGCTCCGAGACCACAAATAACCTCAGCTCGAAAACGAAAAATAGAAGCTTTCTGAGAAACTGCTTTGTGATGTGTGACTTCAACTCACTGAATTCCACCTGCGTTTCATGGAGCCGTTGGCTACCCCCGTTTCTGTGGAATCTGGAAACTGATATTTCAGACCCCTTTGAGGACTACGGGGCCAAAGGAAATATCCTCCGTTACAAAGGAGAAAGAAGCTTTCTGAGAAACTTCTTTGTGATCTGTGAATTCATCTCACAGAATTGCAGCTTTCTCCTAATGAAGCCCTTCGCGAAGACTGTTCTCGTGGAATTTGCAAAGTGATATTTGGGAGCTCACTGAGGGCTCCGGTGAAAAGGAAATAGCCTCAGATGCACACTGGAAAGAAGCTTTGTGAGAAACTGCATTGCGCTGTGTGAGTGCACCTCCCAGAGTTACACTTTTCCGTGATGAGTTTGACAAGACCGTTTCCTTGAAATCCGCAATGGGAGACTTCTTGGAGCTACGCAGCTTACCGTGACAAAGGAAGTATCCCTAGATAAAAATGACAGAAGCTTCCTCAGAAATTGCTTTCAGATACGTGACTTCATCTGACCGAGTTACATCACTGTTTCTTGGAGCCGTTTCCCAGCACTGTTTATGTGGATTCCGAGAACTGATATTTCGGATGGGTTTGGAGAGTGTGGGGAGAAAGGGATTATCCTACGAGAAAAAGCAGGGTGCAGCTTTCTGAGAAACAGCTTTGTGACGTGTGAGTTCATTTCAAAGGCTTTCACCACTCTTGGGAGCACACGGAGGGATATGGTGAGAAAAGAAAGGTCCTCAGATAAAAACTGGAAAGAAGCCTTCGGAGAAACTGCATTGTGACATGTGAATGCGACTCCTAGACTTCCACGCAACTTTTCACTGACCCGTTTGCAAACACTGTTTGATGGCAGTCTGCACTGGGCTAGTTCTCAGCGCAATGAAGCTTACGGTGACCCAGGAAATATCGTAAATGAAAACTGGAAAGAAACTTTGTGAGAAACTTCTCAGTGAAACGTGAATTCATCTCACAGAGTTCCCACTTAGTCTTCGCGAAGCAGTTTGCTAACACCGTTTTCGTGGAATCTGCATAGTACTATCTGGGAGCGCATTGAGGGCCCACGGTGAAAACGGAAACATCCTCAGATCGTAACGAGAAAGAAGCTGTCTCCGAAATTGCTTTGTGATGTGTCAGTTCACCACACAGAGATTCACCTTCCCTTCTTGTAGCCCTTTGCCAGCACTGTTTCCCTGGATTCTGCAAAGTGATATTTGGGGGCTCATTGAGGGCTACGGGGAAAAGGAAATAGCCTCAGATAAAAACTGGAAGGAAGCGTTCTGAGAAACTGCATTGCGATGTGTGAATGCAACTCACAGAGTGACACTTGTCTCTTCAGTGACCAGTTTGCTCACACAGTTTCCTTGAAATCTGCCTTGGGATGCTTCTTAGCGCAATGAAGCTTACGGTGACAAAGGAAATCTCCACAGAAAACATTAAAAGAAGCTTTCTTAGAAACTGGTTTGCGATGTGTGAAATCATCTCCCAGCGTTACATCGGCGTTTCGTGGGGCAGTCGTTTAACACTGTCTCTCAGGAACCCGAGAAAGGCTACTTTGGATGGAATTGAGGCCTACGCTGATGAAGGACATATCCCCCATTAAAAACGTGAGAGAAGCTTTGTGAGACACTTCTCTGTGCTACGTGAATTCAACACATAGAGTTACAGCTGAATCTTCAGGAAGCAGTTTGCCACCACTGTTTTCCGGGAATCTGCAAAGTGATATTTGGGGGCGCATTCAGGGCCCATGGTGCAAAAGGAAACATCCTCAGACGATAACTAGAAAGAAGCTGACTCAGACATTGTTTTGTGATGTTGAATTCCCCACACGGAGCTTCATCTTTACCCTCTTGTAGCAGTATGCTAACACTGTTTTCATGGATTCGGCAAAGGGATGTTTGGGAGCGCATTGAGGCCTATGGTGAAAAGGGAAATATCCTCAGACACAAACAAGAAAGAAGTGTTTTGAGAAACGGCGTTGGGATGTGTGAATGCAACTCACGGAGTTACAGTTTTCTCTTCAGTGATCAACTTGCTAACACAGTTTTCCTGAAATCTGCCATGGCATATTTCTTAGCGCAATGAAGCTTACAGAGGGCATAGCCTCAGATAAAATGAGAAAAGAAGCTGTCTTAGAAACTGGATCGTGATGTGAGAATTCATCTCACAGATTTACACACCCCTTTCGTGGAAGAGTCATTTAACACTGTCTTTGAGGAACCTGAGAAGGGCTAGTTCGGTTCGAATTCAGGCCTACGCTGAAATACCCTCGATGCAAAACGTGAGCGAAGCTGTGTGAGAAACTTCTCTGTGATACGTGAATTCATCACACAGAGTTACAACTGAGTCTTCAGGAAGCAGTTTGCTAACACCGTTTTCGTGTAATCTGCAGAGTGATATTTGGGGGCGCATTGAGGCCCATAGTGAACACGGAAACATCCTCCAATATTAACTAGAAAGAAGCAGTCTCAGAAATTGCTCTGTGATGTTGAATCCACCACACAGAGATTCACCTTTACCTTCTTGTAGCAGTTTGCTAACACCGTTGCCGTGGATTCTGCAAAGTGATCTTTGGGAGCTCATTGTGGGCTACGGGGAAAAGAAAATATCCTCAGATAAGAAGCGGAAAGAAGCTTTCTGAGAACCTGCATTGCGGTGTGTGAATGCACCTCACGGAGTTACACTGTTCTCTTCAGTGATCAGTTTGCCAACACCGTTTTCTTGAAGCTTGCGATGAGATACTTCTCAGCGCTAGCACCTCACGGTGACAAAGGAAATATCCTCAGATAAGAAATGAAAGAAGCTTCCTCGGGAATTGCTTTCAGATACGAGACTTCAGCTCCCAGAGTTACATCACTGTGTCTTGGAGCCGTTTCCTAGCACTGTTTATGTGGATTCTGAGAACTGATAATTTCGGATGGGAACTGATAATTTCGGCTGGGAGGCAGGAACTATCCTCCGAGAAAAAGCGGAAGGAAGCTTTCTGAGAAACTGCTTTGTGATGTGTGAATTCATTTCAAAGGGTTACACCACTCTTTCATGAGGAGTTTGCTAGCACTGTGTTTGTAGAATCTCACGAGTGATATCTTGGATAGCGTTGAATCCCATGGTGAATCATGAAATCTCCTCAGACCAATCTGCAGAGAGGCCTCCTCTGAAACTCCTTTGCTGTGGGTGACTTCGGCTCACAGAGTTCTACCATTGTTTCCCTTGAGACGCTTGCTAACAGTGTTTTCGCAGAATCTGCTCTAAGACACACAGTGGGGCTCCGAGACCACAAATAACCTCAGCTCGAAAACGAAAAATAGAAGCTTTCTGAGAAACTGCTTTGTGATGTGTGACTTCAACTCACTGAATTACACCTGCGTTTCATGGAGCCGTTGGCTACCCCCGTTTCTGTGGAATCTGGAAACTGATATTTCAGACCCCTTTGAGGACTACGGGGCCAAAGGAAATATCCTCCGTTACAAAGGAGAAAGAAGCTTTCTGAGAAACTTCTTTGTGATCTGTGAATTCATCTCACAGAATTGCAGCTTTCTCCTAATGAAGCCCTTCGCGAAGACTGTTCTCGTGGAATTTGCAAAGTGATATTTGGGAGCTCACTGAGGGCTCCGGTGAAAAGGAAATAGCCTCAGATGCACACTGGAAAGAAGCTTTGTGAGAAACTGCATTGCGCTGTGTGAGTGCACCTCCCAGAGTTACACTTTTCCGTGATGAGTTTGACAAGACCGTTTCCTTGAAATCCGCAATGGGAGACTTCTTGGAGCTACGCAGCTTACCGTGACAAAGGAAGTATCCCTAGATAAAAATGACAGAAGCTTCCTCAGAAATTGCTTTCAGATACGTGACTTCATCTGACCGAGTTACATCACTGTTTCTTGGAGCCGTTTCCCAGCACTGTTTATGTGGATTCTGAGAACTGATATTTCGGATGGGTTTGGAGAGTGTGGGGAGAAAGGGATTATCCTCCGAGAACAAGCAGGGTGCAGCTTTCTGAGAAACAGCTTTGTGACTTGTGAGTTCATTTCAAAGGCTTTCACAACTCTTGGGAGCACACGGAGGGATATGGTGAGAAAAGAAAGGTCCTCAGATAAAAACTGGAAAGAAGCCTTCGGAGAAACTGCATTGTGACATGGGAATGCGACTCCTAGACTTCCACGCAACTTTTCACTGACCCGTTTGCTAACACTGTTTGATTGCAGTCTGCACTGGGCTATTTCTCAGCGCAAGGAAGCTTACGGTGACCCAGGAAATACCGTAAATGAAAACTGGAAAGAAGCTTTGTGAGAAACTTCTCAGTGAAACGTGAATTCATCTCACAGAGTTCCCACTTAGTCTTCGCGAAGCAGTTTGCTAACACCGTTTTCGTGGAATCTGCATAGTACTATCTGGGAGCGCATTGAGGGCCCTCGGTGAAAACGGAAACATCCTCAGATCGTAACGAGAAAGAAGCTGTCTCCGAAATTGCTTTGTGATGTGTCAGTTCACCACACAGAGATTCACCTTCCCTTCTTGTAGCCCTTTGCCAGCACTGTTTCCCTGGATTCTGCAAAGTGATATTTGGGAGCTCATTGAGGGCTACGGGGAAAAGGAAATAGCCTCAGATACAAACTGGAAGGAAGCGTTCTGAGAAACTGCATTGCGATGTGTGAATGCAACTCACAGAGTGACACTTGTCTCTTCAGTGACCAGTTTGCTCACACAGTTTCCTTGAAATCTGCCTTGGGATGCTTCTTAGCGCAATGAAGCTTACGGTGACAAAGGAAATCTCCTCAGAAAACATTAAAAGAAGCTTTCTTAGAAACTGGTTTGCGATGTGTGAAATCATCTCCCAGCGTTACATCGGCGTTTCGTGGGGTAGTCGTTTAACACTGTCTCTCAGGAACCCGAGAAAGGCTACTTTGGATGGAATTGAGGCCTACGCTGATGAAGGACAAAACCCCCATTAAAAACGTGAGAGAAGCTTTGTGAGACACTTCTCTGTGCTACGTGAATTCAACATATAGAGTTACAGCTGAATCTTCAGGAAGCAGTTTGCCACCACTGTTTTCCGGGAATCTGCAAAGTGATATTTGGGGGCGCATTCAGGGCCCATGGTGCAAAAGGAAACATCCTCAGACGATAACTAGAAAGAAGCTGACTCAGACATTGCTTTGTGATGTTGAATTCCCCACACGGAGCTTCACCTTTACCATCTTGTAGCAGTATGCTAACACTGTTTTCATGGATTCCGCAAAGGGATGTTTGGGAGCTCATTGAGGCCTATGGTGAAAAGGGAAACATCCTCAGACACAAACAAGAAAGAAGTGTTTTGAGAAACGGCGTTGGGATGTGTGAATGCAACTCACGGAGTTACAGTTTTCTATTCAGTGATCAACTTGCTCACACAGCTTTCCTGAAATCTGCCATGGCATATTTCTTAGCGCAATGAAGCTTACAGAGGGCATAGCCTCAGATAAAATGAGAAAAGAAGCTGTCTTAGAAACTGGATCGTGATGTGAGAATTCATCTCACAGAGTTACACACCCCTTTCGTGGAAGAGTCATTTAACACTGTCTTTGAGGAACCTGAGAAGGGCTACTTCGGTTCGAATTCAGGCCTACGCTGAAATACCCTCGATGCAAAACGTGAGCGAAGCTGTGTGAGAAACTTCTCTGTGATACGTGAATTCATCACACAGAGTTACAACTGAGTCTTCAGGAAGCAGTTTGCTAACACCGTTTTCGTGGAATCTGCAAAATGATATTTGGGGGCGCATTGAGGCCCATAGTGAACACGGAAACATCCTCCGATATTAACTAGAAAGAAGCAGTCTCAGAAATTGCTCTGTGATGTTGAATCCACCACACAGAGATTCACCTTTACCTTCTTGTAGCAGTTTGCCAGCACTGTTGCCGTGGATTCTACAAAGTGATCTTTGGGAGCTCATTGTGGGCTACGGGGAAAAGAAAATATCCTCAGATAAGAAGCGGAAAGAAGCTTTCTGAGAACCTGCATTGCGGTGTGTGAATGCACCTCACGGAGTTACACTCTTCTCTTCAGTGATCAGTTTGCCAACACCGTTTTCTTGAAGCTTGCGATGAGATACTTCTCAGCGCTAGCAGCTTACGGTGACAAAGGAAATATCCTCAGATAAGAAATGAAAGAAGCTTCCTCGGGAATTGCTTTCAGATACGAGACTTCAGCTCCCAGAGTTACATCACTGTGTCTTGGAGCCGTTTCCTAGCACTGTTTTTGTGGATTCTGAGAACCGATAATTTCGGATGGGAACTGATAATTTCGGCTGGGAGGCAGGAACTATCCTCCGAGAAAAAGCGGAAGGAAGCTTTCTGACAAACTGCTTTGTGATGTGTGAATTCATTTCAAAGGGTTACACCACTCTTTCATGAGGAGTTTGCTAGCACTGTGTTTGTAGAATCTCACGAGTGATATCTTGGATAGCGTTGAATCCCATGGTGAATCATGAAATCTCCTCAGACAAATCTGCAGGGAGGCCTCCTCTGAAACTCCTTTGCTGTGGGTGACTTCGGCTCACAGAGTTCTACCATTGTTTCCCTTGAGACGCTTGCTAACAGTGTTTTCGCAGAATCTGCTCTAAGACACACAGTGGGGCTCCGAGACCACAAATAACCTCAGCTCGAAAACGAAAAATAGAAGCTTTCTGAGAAACTGCTTTGTGATGTGTGACTTCAACTCACTGAATTACACCTGCCTTTCATGGAGCCGTTGGCTACCCCCTTTTCTGTGGAATCTGGAAACTGATATTTCAGACCCCTTTGAGGACTACGGGGCCAAAGGAAATATCCTCCGTTACAAAGGAGAAAGAAGCTTTCTGAGAAACTTCTTTGTGATCTGTGAATTCATCTCACAGAATTGCAGCTTTCTCCTAATGAAGCCCTTCGCGAAGACTGTTCTCGTGGAATTTGCAAAGTGATATTTGGGAGCTCACTGAGGGCTCCGGTGAAAAGGAAATAGCCTCAGATGCACACTGGAAAGAAGCTTTGTGAGAAACTGCCTTGCGCTGTGTGAGTGCACCTCCCAGAGTTACACTTTTCCGTGATGAGTTTGACAAGACCGTTTCCTTGAAATCCGCAATGGGAGACTTCTTGGAGCTAGGCAGCTTACCGTGACAAAGGAAGTATCCCTAGATAAAAATGACAGAAGCTTCCTCAGAAATTGCTTTCAGATACGTGACTTCATCTGACCGAGTTACATCACTGTTTCTTGGAGCCGTTTCCCAGCACTGTTTATGTGGATTCCGAGAACTGATATTTCGGATGGGTTTGGAGAGTGTGGGGAGAAAGGGATTATCCTCTGAGAAAAAGCAGGGTGCAGCTTTCTGAGAAACAGCTTTTTGACGTGTGAGTTCATTTCAAAGGCTTTCACCACTCTTGGGAGCACACGGAGGGATATGGTGAGAAAAGAAAGGTCCTCAGATAAAAACTGGAAAGAAGCCTTCGGAGAAACTGCATTGTGACATGTGAATGCGACTCCTAGACTTCCACGCAACTTTTCACTGACCCGTTTGCTAACACTGTTTGATTGCAGTCTGCACTGGGCTATTTCTCAGCGCAATGAAGCTTACGGTGACCCAGGAAATATCGTAAATGAAAACTGGAAAGAAGCTTTGTGAGAAACTTCTCAGTGAAACGTGAATTCATCTCACAGAGTTCCCACTTAGTCTCCGCGAAGCAGTTTGCTAACACCGTTTTCCTGGAATCTGCGTAGTACTATCTGGGAGCGCATTGAGGGCCCACGGTGAAAACGGAAACATCCTCAGATCGTAACGAGAAAGAAGCTGTCTCCGAAATTGCTTTGTGATGTGTCAGTTCACCACACAGAGATTCACCTTCCCTTCTTGTAGCCCTTTGCCAGCACTGTTTCCCTGGATTCTGCAAAGTGATATTTGGGAGCTCATTGAGGGCTACGGGGAAAAGGAAATAGCCTCAGATAAAAACTGGAAGGAAGCGTTCTGAGAAACTGCATTGCGATGTGTGAATGCAACTCACAGAGTGACACTTGTCTCTTCAGTGACCAGTTTGCTCACACAGTTTCCTTGAAATCTGCCTTGGGATGCTTCTTAGCGCAATGAAGCTTACGGTGACAAAGGAAATCTCCTCAGAAAACATTAAAAGAAGCTTTCTTAGAAACTGGTTTGCGATGTGTGAAATCATCTCCCAGCGTTACATCGGCGTTTCGTGGGGCAGTCGTTTAACACTGTCTCTCAGGAACCCGAGAAGGGCTACTTTGGATGGAATTGAGGCCTACGCTGATGAAGGACATATCCCCCATTAAAAACGTGAGAGAAGCTTTGTGAGACACTTCTCTGTGCTACGTGAATTCAACACATAGAGTTACAGCTGAATCTTCAGGAAGCAGTTTGCCACCACTGTTTTCCGGGAATCTGCAAAGTGATATTTGGGGGCGCATTCAGGGCCCATGGTGCAAAAGGAAACATCCTCAGACGATAACTAGAAAGAAGCTGACTCAGACATTGCTTTGTGATGTTGCATTCCCCACACGGAGCTTCACCTTTACCCTCTTGTAGCAGTATGCTAACACTGTTTTCATGGATTCCGCAAAGGGATGCTTGGGAGCTCATTGAGGCCTATGGTGAAAAGGGAAATATCCTCAGACACAAACAAGAAAGAAGTGTTTTGAGAAACGGCGTTGGGATGTGTGAATGCAACTCACGGAGTTACAGTTTTCTCTTCAGTGATCAACTTGCTAACACAGTTTTCCTGAAATCTGCCATGGCATATTTCTTAGCGCAATGAAGCTTACAGAGGGCATAGCCTCAGATAAAATGAGAAAAGAAGCTGTCTTAGAAACTGGATCGTGATGTGAGAATTCATCTCACAGAGTTACACACCCCTTTCGTGGAAGAGTCATTTAACACTGTCTTTGAGGAACCTGGGAAGGGCTACTTCGGATCGAATTTAGGCCTACGCTGAAATACCCTCGATGCAAAACGTGAGCGAAGCTGTGTGAGAAACTTCTCTGTGATACGTGAATTCATCACACAGAGTTACAACTGAGTCTTCAGGAAGCAGTTTGCTAACACCGTTTTCGTGGAATCTGCAGAGTGATATTTGGGGGCGCATTGAGGCCCATAGTGAACACGGAAACATCCTCCGATATTAACTAGAAAGAAGCAGTCTCAGAAATTGCTCTGTGATGTTGAATCCACCACACGGAGATTCACCTTTACCTTCTTGTAGCAGTGTGCTAACACTGTTGCCGTGGATTCTGCAAAGTGATCTTTGGGAGCTCATTGTGGGCTACGGGGAAAAGAAAATATCCTCAGATAAGAAGCGGAAAGAAGCTTTCTGAAAACTGCATTGCGGTGTGTGAATGCACCTCACGGAGTTACACTCTTCTCTTCAGTGATCAGTTTGCCAACACCGTTTTCTTGAAGCTTGCGATGAGATACTTCTCAGCGCTAGCAGCTTACGGTGACAAAGGAAATATCCTCAGATAAGAAATGAAAGAAGCTTCCTCGGGAATTGCTTTCAGATACGAGACTTCAGCTCCCAGAGTTACATCACTGTGTCTTGGAGCCGTTTCCTAGCACTGTTTTTGTGGATTCTGAGAACTGATAATTTCGGATGGGAACTGATAATTTCGGCTGGGAGGCAGGAACTATCCTCCGAGAAAAAGCGGAAGGAAGCTTTCTGAGAAACTGCTTTGTGATGTGTGAATTCATTTCAAAGGGTTACACCACTCTTTCATGAGGAGTTTGCTAGCACTGTGTTTGTAGAATCTCACGAGTGATATCTTGGATAGCGTTGAATCCCATGGTGAATCATGAAATCTCCTCAGACCAATCTGCAGAGAGGCCTCCTCTGAAACTCCTTTGCTGTGGGTGACTTCGGCTCACAGAGTTCTACCATTGTTTCCCTTGAGACGCTTGCTAACAGTGTTTTCGCAGAATCTGCTCTAAGACACACAGAGGGGCTCCGAGACCACAAATAACCTCAGCTCGAAAACGAAAAATAGAAGCTTTCTGAGAAACTGCTTTGTGATGTGTGACTTCAACTCACTGAATTACACCTGCCTTTCATGGAGCCGTTGGCTACCCCCGTTTCTGTGGAATCTGGAAACTGATATTTCAGACCCCTTTGAGGACTACGGGGCCAAAGGAAATATCCTCCGTTACAAAGGAGAAAGAAGCTTTCTGAGAAACTTCTTTTGATCTGTGAATTCATCTCACAGAATTGCAGCTTTCTCCTAATGAAGCCCTTCGCGAAGACTGTTCTCGTGGAATTTGCAAAGTGATATTTGGGAGCTCACTGAGGGCTCCGGTGAAAAGGAAATAGCCTCAGATGCACACTGGAAAGAAGCTTTGTGAGAAACTGCCTTGCGCTGTGTGAATGCACCTCCCAGAGTTACACTTTTCCGTGATGAGTTTGACAAGACCGTTTCCTTGAAATCCGCAATGGGAGACTTCTTGGAGCTACGCAGCTTACCGTGACAAAGGAAGTATCCCTAGATAAAAATGACAGAAGCTTCCTCAGAAATTGCTTTCAGATACGTGACTTCATCTGACCGAGTTACATCACTGTTTCTTGGAGCCGTTTCCCAGCACTGTTTATGTGGATTCCTAGAACTGATATTTCGGATGGGTTTGGAGAGTGTGGGGAGAAAGGGATTATCCTCCGAGAAAAAGCAGGGTGCAGCTTTCTGAGAAACAGCTTTGTGACGTGTGAGTTCATTTCAAAGGCTTTCACCACTCTTGGGAGCACACGGAGGGATATGGTGAGAAAAGAAAGGTCCTCAGATAAAAACTGGAAAGAAGCCTTCGGAGAAACTGCATTGTGACATGTGAATGCGACTCCTAGACTTCCACGCAACTTTTCACTGACCCGTTTGCTAACACTGTTTGATTGCAGTCTGCACTGGGCTATTTCTCAGCGCAATGAAGCTTACGGTGACCCAGGAAATATCGTAAATGAAAACTGGAAAGAAACTTTGTGAGAAACTTCTCAGTGAAACGTGAATTCGTCTCACAGAGTTCCCACTTAGTCTTCTCGAAGCAGTTTGCTAACACCGTTTTCGTGGAATCTGCATAGCACTATCTGGGAGCGCATTGAGGGCCCACGGTGAAAACGGAAACATCCTCAGATCGTAACGAGAAAGAAGCTGTCTCCGAAATTGCTTTGTGATGTATCAGTTCACCACACAGAGATTCACCTTCCCTTCTTGTAGCCCTTTGCCAGCACTGTTTCCCTGGATTCTGCAAAGTGATATTTGGGAGCTCATTGAGGGCTACGGGGAAAAGGAAAAAGCCCCAGATACAAACTGGAAGGAAGCGTTCTGAGAAACTGCATTGCGATGTGTGAATGCAACTCACAGAGTGACACTTGTCTCTTCAGTGACCAGTTTGCTCACACAGTTTCCTTGAAATCTGCCTTGGGATGCTTCTTAGCGCAATGAAGCTTACGGTGACAAAGGAAATCTCCTCAGAAAACATTAAACGAAGCTTTCTTAGAAACTGGTTTGCGATGTGTGAAATCATCTCCCAGCGTTACATCAGGGTTTCGTGGAGCAGTCGTTTAACACTGTCTCTCAGGAACCCGAGAAGGGTTACTTTGGATGGAATTGAGGCCTACGCTGATGAAGGACATATCCCCCATTAAAAACGTGAGAGAAGCTTTGTGAGACACTTCTCTGTGCTACGTGAATTCAACACATAGAGTTACAGCTGAATCTTCAGGAAGCAGTTTGCCACCACTGTTTTCCGGGAATCTGCAAAGTGATATTTGGGGGCGCATTCAGGGCCCATGGTGCAAAAGGAAACATCCTCAGACGATAACTAGAAAGAAGCTGACTCAGACATTGCTTTGTGATGTTGAATTCCCCACACGGAGCTTCACCTTTACCCTCTTGTAGCAGTATGCTAACACTGTTTTCATGGATTCCGCAAAGGGATGCTTGGGAGCTCATTGAGGCCTATGGTGAAAAGGGAAATATCCTCAGACACAAACAAGAAAGAAGTGTTTTGAGAAACGGCGTTGGGATGTGTGAATGCAACTCACGGAGTTACGGTTTTCTCTTCAGTGATCAACTTGCTAACACAGTTTTCCTGAAATCTGCCATGGCATATTTCTTAGCGCAATGAAGCTTACAGAGGGCATAGCCTCAGATAAAATGAGAAAAGAAGCTGTCTTAGAAACTGGATCGTGATGTGAGAATTCATCTCACAGAGTTACACACCCCTTTCGTGGAAGAGTCATTTAACACTGTCTTTGAGGAACCTGGGAAGGGCTACTTCGGATCGAATTTAGGCCTACGCTCAAATACCCTCGATGCAAAACGTGAGCGAAGCTGTGTGAGAAACTTCTCTGTGATACGTGAATTCATCACACAGAGTTACAACTGAGTCTTCAGGAAGCAGTTTGCTAACACCGTTTTCGTGGAATCTGCAGAGTGATATTTGGGGGCGCATTGAGGCCCATAGTGAACACGGAAACATCCTCCGATATTAACTAGAAAGAAGCAGTCTCAGAAATTGCTCTGTGATGTTGAATCCACCACACGGAGATTCACCTTTACCTTCTTGTAGCAGTTTGCTAACACTGTTGCCGTGGATTCTGCAAAGTGATCTTTGGGAGCTCATTGTGGGCTACGGGGAAAAGAAAATATCCTCAGATAAGAAGCGGAAAGAAGCTTTCTGAGAAACTGCATTGCGGTGTGTGAATGCACCTCACGGAGTTACACTCTTCTCTTCAGTGATCAGTTTGCCAACACCGTTTTCTTGAAGCTTGCGATGAGATACTTCTCAGCGCTAGCAGCTTACGGTGACAAAGGAAGTATCCTCAGATAAGAAATGAAAGAAGCTTCCTCGGGAATTGCTTTCAGATACGAGACTTCAGCTCCCAGAGTTACATCACTGTGTCTTGGAGCCGTTTCCTAGCACTGTTTTTGTGGATTCTGAGAACTGATAATTTCGGATGGGAACTGATAATTTCGGCTGGGAGGCAGGAACTATCCTCCGAGAAAAAGCGGAAGGAAGCTTTCTGAGAAACTGCTTTGTGATGTGTGAATTCATTTCAAAGGGTTACACCACTCTTTCATGAGGAGTTTGCTAGCACTGTGTTTGTAGAATCTCACGAGTGATATCTTGGATAGCGTTGAATCCCATGGTGAATCATGAAATCTCCTCAGACAAATCTGCAGGGAGGCCTCCTCTGAAACTCCTTTGCTGTGGGTGACTTCGGCACACAGAGTTCTACCATTGTTTCCCTTGAGACGCTTGCTAACAGTGTTTTCGCAGAATCTGCTCTAAGACACAGAGTGGGGCTCCGAGACCACAAATAACCTCAGCTCGAAAACGAAAAATAGAAGCTTTCTGAGAAACTGCTTTGTGATGTGTGACTTCAACTCACTGAATTACACCTGCCTTTCATGGAGCCGTTGGCTACCCCCGTTTCTGTGGAATCTGGAAACTGATATTTCAGACCCCTTTGAGGACTACGGGGCCAAAGGAAATATCCTCCGTTACAAAGGAGAAAGAAGCTTTCTGAGAAACTTCTTTGTGATCTGTGAATTCATCTCACAGAATTGCAGCTTTCTCCTAATGAAGCCCTTCGCGAAGACTGTTCTCGTGGAATTTGCAAAGTGATATTTGGGAGCTCACTGTGGGCTCCGGTGAAAAGGAAATAGCCTCAGATGCACACTGGAAAGAAGCTTTGTGAGAAACTGCATTGCGCTGTGTGAGTGCACCTCCCAGAGTTACACTTTTCCGTGATGAGTTTGACAAGACCGTTTCCTTGAAATCCGCAATGGGAGACTTCTTGGAGCTAGGCAGCTTACCGTGACAAAGGAAGTATCCCTAGATAAAAATGACAGAAGCTTCTTCAGAAATTGCTTTCAGATACGTGACTTCATCTGACCGAGTTACATCACTGTTTCTTGGAGCCGTTTCCCAGCACTGTTTATGTGGATTCCTAGAACTGATATTTCGGATGGGTTTGGAGAGTGTGGGGAGAAAGGGATTATCCTCCGAGAAAAAGCAGGGTGCAGCTTTCTGAGAAACAGCTTTGTGACGTGTGAGTTCATTTCAAAGGCTTTCACCACTCTTGGGAGCACACGGAGGGATATGGTGAGAAAAGAAAGGTCCTCAGATAAAAACTGGAAAGAAGCCTTCGGAGAAACTGCATTGTGACATGTGAATGCGACTCCTAGACTTCCACGCAACTTTTCACTGACCCGTTTGCTAACACTGTTTGATTGCAGACTGCACTGGGCTATTTCTCAGCGCAATGAAGCTTACGGTGACCCAGGAAATATCGTAAATGAAAACTGGAAAGAAGCTTTGTGAGATACTTCTCAGTGAAACGTGAATTCGTCTCACAGAGTTCCCACTTAGTCTTCGCGAAGCAGTTTGCTAACACCGTTTTCGTGGAATCTGCATAGTACTATCTGGGAGCGCATTGAGGGCCCACGGTGAAAACGGAAACATCCTCAGATCGTAACGAGAAAGAAGCTGTCTCCGAAATTGCTTTGTGATGTATCAGTTCACCACACAGAGATTCACCTTCCCTTCTTGTAGCCCTTTGCCAGCACTGTTTCCCTGGATTCTGCAAAGTGATATTTGGGAGCTCATTGAGGGCTACGGGGAAAAGGAAATAGCCTCAGATAAAAACTGGAAGGAAGCGTTCTGAGAAACTGCATTGCGATGTGTGAATGCAACTCACAGAGTGACACTTGTCTCTTCAGTGACCAGTTTGCTCACACAGTTTCCTTGAAATCTGCCTTGGGATGCTTCTTAGTGCAATGAAGCTTACGGTGACAAAGGAAATCTCCTCAGAAAACATTAAACGAAGCTTTCTTAGAAACTGGTTTGCGATGTGTGAAATCATCTCCCAGCGTTACATCAGCGTTTCGTGGAGCAGTCGTTTAACACTGTCTCTCAGGAACCCGAGAAGGGCTACTTTGGATGGAATTGAGGCCTACGCTGATGAAGGACATATCCCCCATTAAAAACGTGAGAGAAGCTTTGTGAGACACTTCTCTGAGCTACGTGAATTCAACACATAGAGTTACAGCTGAATCTTCAGGAAGCAGTTTGTCACCACTGTTTTCCGGGAATCTGCAAAGTGATATTTGGGGGCGCATTCAGGGCCCATGGGGCAAAAGGAAACATCCTCAGACGATAACTAGAAAGAAGCTGACTCAGACATTGCTTTGTGATGTTGAATTCCCCACACGGAGCTTCACCTTTACCCTCTTGTAGCAGTACGCTAACACTGTTTTCATGGATTCCGCAAAGGGATGTTTGGGAGCTCATTGAGGCCTATGGTGAAAAGGGAAATATCCTCAGACACAAACAAGAAAGAAGTGTTTTGAGAAACGGCGTTGGGATGTGTGAATGCAACTCACGGAGTTACGGTTTTCTCTTCAGTGATCAACTTGCTAACACAGTTTTCCTGAAATCTGCCATGGCATATTTCTTAGCGCAATGAAGCTTACAGAGGGCATAGCCTCAGATAAAATGAGAAAAGAAGCTGTCTTAGAAACTGGATCGTGATGTGAGAATTCATCTCACAGAGTTACACACCCCTTTCGTGGAAGAGTCATTTAACACTGTCTTTGAGGAACCTGGGAAGGGCTACTTCGGATCGAATTTAGGCCTACGCTCAAATACCCTCGATGCAAAACGTGAGCGAAGCTGTGTGAGAAACTTCTCTGTGATACGTGAATTCATCACACAGAGTTACAACTGAGTCTTCAGGAAGCAGTTTGCTAACACCGTTTTCGTGGAATCTGCAGAGTGATATTTGGGGGCGCATTGAGGCCCATAGTGAACACGGAAACATCCTCCGTTGTTAACTAGAAAGAAGCAGTCTCAGAAATTGCTCTGTGATGTTGAATCCACCACACGGAGATTCACCTTTACCTTCTTGTAGCAGTTTGCTAACACTGTTGCCGTGGATTCTGCAAAGTGATCTTTGGGAGCTCATTGTGGGCTACGGGGAAAAGAAAATATCCTCAGATAAGAAGCGGAAAGAAGCTTTCTGAGAAACTGCATTGCGGTGTGTGAATGCACCTCACGGAGTTACACTCTTCTCTTCAGTGATCAGTTTGCCAACACCGTTTTCTTGAAGCTTGCGATGAGATACTTCTCAGCGCTAGCAGCTTACGGTGACAAAGGAAGTATCCTCAGATAAGAAATGAAAGAAGCTTCCTCGGGAATTGCTTTCAGATACGAGACTTCAGCTCCCAGAGTTACATCACTGTGTCTTGGAGCCGTTTCCTAGCACTGTTTTTGTGGATTCTGAGAACTGATAATTTCGGATGGGAACTGATAATTTCGGCTGGGAGGCAGGAACTATCCTCCGAGAAAAAGCGGAAGGAAGCTTTCTGAGAAACTGCTTTGTGATGTGTGAATTCATTTCAAAGGGTTACACCACTCTTTCATGAGGAGTTTGCTAGCACTGTGTTTGTAGAATCTCACGAGTGATATCTTGGATAGCGTTGAATCCCATGGTGAATCATGAAATCTCCTCAAACAAATCTGCAGGGAGGCCTCCTCTGAAACTCCTTTGCTGTGGGTGACTTCGGCTCACAGAGTTCTACCATTGTTTCCCTTGAGACGCTTGCTAACAGTGTTTTCGCAGAATCTGCTCTAAGACACACAGTGGGGCTCCGAGACCACAAATAACCTCAGCTGGAAAACGAAAAATAGAAGCTTTCTGAGAAACGGCTTTGTGATGTGTGACTTCAACTCACTGAATTCCACCTGCGTTTCATGGAGCCGTTGGCTACCCCCGTTTCTGTGGAATCTGGAAACTGATATTTCAGACCCCTTTGAGGACTACGGGGCCAAAGGAAATATCCTCCGTTACAAAAGAGAAAGAAGCTTTCTGAGAAACTTCTTTGTGATCTGTGAATTCGTCTCACAGAATTGCAGCTTTCTCCTAATGAAGCCCTTCGCGAAGACTGTTCTCGTGGAATTTGCAAAATGATATTTGGGAGCTCACTGAGGGCTCCGGTGAAAAGGAAATAGCCTCAGACGCACACTGGAAAGAAGCTTTGTGAGAAACTGCATTGCGCTGTGTGAGTGCACCTCCCAGAGTTACACTTTTCCGTGATGAGTTTGACAAGACCGTTTCCTTGATATCCGCAATGGGAGACTTCTTGGAGCTACGCAGCTTACCGTGACAAAGGAAGTATCCCTAGATAAAAATGACAGAAGCTTCCTCAGAAATTGCTTTCAGATACGTGACTTCATCTGACCGAGTTACATCACTGTTTCTTGGAGCCGTTTCCCAGCACTGTTTATGTGGATTCCGAGAACTGATATTTCGGATGGGTTTGGAGAGTGTGGGGAGAAAGGGATTATCCTCCGAGAAAAAGCAGGGTGCAGCTTTCTGAGAAACAGCTTTGTGACGTGTGAGTTCATTTCAAAGGCTCTCACCACTCTTGGGAGCACAGGGAGGGATATGGTGAGAAAAGAAAGGTCCTCAGATAAAAACTGGAAAGAAGCCTCCGGAGAAACTGCATTGTGACATGTGAATGCGTCTCCCAGACTTCCACGCAACTTTTCACTGACCCGTTTGCTAACACTGTTTGATTGCAGTCTGCACTGGGCTATTTCTCAGCGCAATGAAGCTTACGGTGACCCAGGAAATATCGTAAATGAAAACTGGAAAGAAGCTTTGTGAGAAACTTCTCAGTGAAACGTGAATTCATCTCACAGAGTTCCCACTTAGTCTTCGCGAAGCAGTTTGCTAACACCGTTTTCCTGGAATCTGCATAGTACTATGTGGGAGCTCATTGAGGGCCCACGGTGAAAACGGAAACATCCTCAGATCGTAACGAGAAAGAAGCTGTCTCCGAAATTCCTTTGTGATGTGTCAGTTCACCACACAGAGATTCACCTTCCCTTCTTGTAGCCCAGGGCTACGGGGAAAAGGAAATAGCCTCAGATAAAAACTGGAAGGAAGCGTTCTGAGAAACTGCATTGCGATGTGTGAATGCAACTCACAGAGTGACACTTGTCTCTTCAGTGACCAGTTTGCTCACACAGTTTCCTTGAAATCTGCCTTGGGATGCTTCTTAGCGCAATGAAGCTTACGGTGACAAAGGAAATCTCCTCAGAAAACATTAAAAGAAGCTTTCTTAGAAACTGTTTTGCGATGTGTGAAATCATCTCCCAGCGTTACATCGGCGTTTCGTGGGGCAGTCGTTTAACACTGTCTCTCAGGAACCCGAGAAGGGCTACTTTGAATGGAATTGAGGCCTATGCTGATGAAACACATATCCCCCATTAAAAACGTGAGAGAAGCTTTGTGAGACACTTCTCTGTGCTACGTGAATTCAACACATAGAGTTACAGCTGAATCTTCAGGAAGCAGTTTGCCACCACTGTTTTCCGGGAATCTGCAAAGTGATATTTGGGGGCGCATTCAGGGCCCATGGTGCAAAAGGAAACATCCTCAGACGATAACTAGAAAGAAGCTGACTCAGACATTGCTTTGTGATGTTGAATTCCCCACACGGAGCTTCACCTTTACCCTCTTGTAGCAGTGTGCTAACACTGTTTTCATGGATTCCGCAAAGGGATGTTTGGGAGCTCATTGAGGCCTATGGTGAAAAGGGAAATATCCTCAGACGCAAACAAGAAAGAAGTGTTTTGAGAAACGGCGTTGGGATGTGTGAATGCAACTCACGGAGTTACAGTTTTTTCTTCAGTGATCAACTTGCTCACACAGTTTTCCTGAAATCTGCCATGGCATATATTTCTTAGCGCAATGAAGCTTACAGAGGGCATAGCCTCAGATAAAATGAGAAAAGAAGCCGTCTTAGAAACTGGATCGTGATGTGAGAATTCATCTCACAGAGTTACACACCCCTTTCGTGGAAGAGTCATTTAACACTGTTTTTGAGGAACCTGAGAAGGGCTACTTCGGTTCGAATTCAGGCCTACGCTGAAATACCCTCGATGCAAAACGTGAGCGAAGCTGTGTGAGAAACTTCTCTGTGATACGTGAATTCATCACACAGAGTTACAACTGAGTCTTCAGGAAGCAGTTTGCTAACACCGTTTTCGTGGAATCTGCAAAGTGATATTTGGGGGCGCATTGAGGCCCATAGAGAACACGGAAACATCCTCCGATATTAACTAGAAAGAAGCAGTCTCAGAAATTGCTCTGTGATGTTCAATCCACCACACAGAGATTCACCTTTACCTTCTTGTAGCAGTTTGCTAACACTGTTGCCGTGGATTCTGCAAAGTGATCTTTGGGAGCTCATTGTGGGCTACGGGGAAAAGAAAATATCCTCAGATAAGAAGCGGAAGGAAGCTTTCTGAGAAACTGCATTGCGGTGTGTGAATGCACCTCACGGAGTTACACTCTTCTCTTCAGTGATCAGTTTGCCAACACCGTTTTCTTGAAGCTTGCGATGAGATACTTCTCAGCGCTAGCAGCTTACGGTGACAAAGGAAATATCCTCAGATAAGAAATGAAAGAAGCTTCCTCGGGAATTGCTTTCAGATACGAGACTTCAGCTCCCAGAGTTACATCACTGTGTCTTGGAGCCGTTTCCTAGCACTGTTTTTGTGGATTCTGAGAACTGATAATTTCGGATGGGAACTGATAATTTCGACTGGGAGGCAGGAACTATCCTCCGAGAAAAAGCGGAAGGAAGCTTTCTGAGAAACTGCTTTGTGATGTGTGAATTCATTTCAAAGGGTTACACCACTCTTTCATGAGGAGTTTGCTAGCACTGTGTTTGTAGAATCTCATGAGTGATATCTTGGATAGCGTTGAATCCCATGGTGAATCATGAAATCTCCTCAGACAAATCTGCAGAGAGGCCTCCTCTGAAACTCCTTTGCTGTGGGTGACTTCGGCTCACAGAGTTCTACCATTGTTATCCTTGAGACGCTTGCTAACAGTGTTTTCGCAGAATCTGCTCTAAGACACACAGTGGGGCTCCGAGACCACAAATAACCTCAGCTCGAAAACGAAAAATAGAAGCTTTCTGAGAAACGGCTTTGTGATGTGTGACTTCAACTCACTGAATTACACCTGCCTTTCATGGAGCCGTTGGCTACCCCCGTTTCTGTGGAATCTGGAAACTGATATTTCAGACCCCTTTGAGGACTACGGGGCCAAAGGAAATATCCTCCGTTACAAAGGAGAAAGAAGCTTTCTGAGAAACTTCTTTGTGATCTGTGAATTCATCTCACAGAATTGCAGCTTTCTCCTAATGAAGCCCTTCGCGAAGACTGTTCTCGTGGAATTTGCAAAGTGATATTTGGGAGCTCACTGAGGGCTCCGGTGAAAAGGAAATAGCCTCAGATGCACACTGGAAAGAAGCTTTGTGAGAAACTGCATTGCGCTGTGTGAGTGCACCTCCCAGAGTTACACTTTTCAGTGATGAGTTTGACAAGACCGTTTCCTTGAAATCCGCAATGGGAGACTTCTTGGAGCTACGCAGCTTACGGTGACAAAGGAAGTATCCCTAGATAAAAATGACAGAAGCTTCCTCAGAAATTGCTTTCAGATACGTGACTTCATCTGACCGAGTTACATCACTGTTTCTTGGAGCCGTTTCCCAGCACTGTTTAGGTGGATTCTGAGAACTGATATTTCGGATGGGTTTGGAGAGTGTGGGGAGAAAGGGATTATCCTCCGAGAAAAAGCAGGGTGCAGCTTTCTGAGAAACAGCTTTTTGACGTGTGAGTTCATTTCAAAGGCTTTCACCACTCTTGGGAGCACACGGAGGGATATGGTGAGACAAGAAAGGTCCTCAGATAAAAACTGGAAAGAAGCCTTCGGAGAAACTGCATTGTGACATGTGAATGCGACTCCTAGACTTCCACGCAACTTTTCACTGACCCGTTTGCTAACACTGTTTGATTGCAGTCTGCACTGGGCTCTTTCTCAGCGCAATGAAGCTTACGGTGACCCAGGAAACATCGTAAATGAAAACTGGAAAGAAGCTTTGTGAGAAACTTCTCAGTGAAACGTGAATTCCTCTCACAGAGTTCCCACTTAGTCTTCGCGAAGCAGTTTGCTAACACCGTTTTCGTGGAATCTGCATAGTACTATCTGGGAGCGCATTGAGGGCCCACGGTGAAAACGGAAACATCCTCAGATCGTAACGAGAAAGAAGCTGTCTCCGAAATTGCTTTGTGATGTGTCAGTTCACCACACAGAGATTCACCTTCCCTTCTGTAGCCCTTTGCCAGCACTGTTTCCCTGGATTCTGCAAAGTGATATTTGGGAGCTCATTGAGGGCTACGGGGAAAAGGAAATAGCCTCAGATAAAAACTGGAAGGTAGCGTTCTGAGAAACTGCATTGCGATGTGTGAATGCAACTCACAGAGTGACACTTGTCTCTTCAGTGACCAGTTTGCTCACACAGTTTCCTTGAAATCTGCCTTGGGATGCTTCTTAGCGCAATGAAGCTTACGGTGACAAAGGAAATCTCCTCAGAAAACATTAAAAGAAGCTTTCTTAGAAACTGGTTTGCGATGTGTGAAATCATCTCCCAGCGTTACATCGGCGTTTCGTGGGGCAGTCGTTTAACACTGTCTCTCAGGAACCCGAGAAGGGCTACTTTGGATGGAATTGAGGCCTACGCTGATGAAGGACATATCCCCCATTAAAAACGTGAGAGAAGCTTTGTGAGACACTTCTCTGTGCTACGTGAATTCAACACATAGAGTTACAGCTGAATCTTCAGGAAGCAGTTTGCCACCACTGTTTTCCGGGAATCTGCAAAGTGATATTTGGGGGCGCGTTCAGGGCCGATGGTGCCAAAGGAAACATCCTCAGACGATAACTAGAAAGAAGCTGACTCAGACATTGCTTTGTGATGTTGAATTCCCCACACGGAGCTTCACCTTTACCCTCTTGTAGCAGTATGCTAACACTGTTTTCATGGATTCCGCAAAGGGATGCTTGGGAGCTCATTGAGGCCTATGGTGAAAAGGGAAATATCCTCAGACGCAAACAAGAAAGCAGTGTTTTGAGAAACGGCGTTGGGATGTGTGAATGCAACTCACGGAGTTACAGTTTTCTCTTCAGTGATCAACTTGCTAACACAGTTTTCCTGAAATCTGCCATGGCATGTATTTCTTAGCGCAATGAAGCTTACAGAGGGCATAGCCTCAGATAAAATGAGAAAAGAAGCTGTCTTAGAAACTGGATCGTGATGTGAGAATTCATCTCACAGAGTTACACACCCCTTTCGTGGAAGAGTCATTTAACACTGTCTTTGAGGAACCTGAGCAGGGCTACTTCGGTTCGAATTCAGGCCTACGCTGAAATACCCTCGATGCAAAACGTGAGCGAAGCTGTGTGAGAAACTTCTCTGTGATACGTGAATTCATCACACAGAGTTACAACTGAGTCTTCAGGAAGCAGTTTGCTAACACCGTTTCCGTGGAGTCTGCAGAGTGATATTTGGGGGCGCATTGAGGCCCATAGTGAACACGGAAACATCCTCCGATATTAACTAGAAAGAAGCAGTCTCAGAAATTGCTCTGTGATGTTGAATCCACCACACAGAGATTCACCTTTACCTTCTTGTAGCAGTTTGCTTACACTGTTGCCGTGGATTCTGCAAAGTGATCTCTGGGAGCTCATTGTGGGCTACGGGGAAAAGAAAATATCGTCAAATAAGAAGCGATAAGAAGCTTTCTGAGAAACTGCATTGCGGTGTGTGAATGCACCTCACGGAGTTACACTCTTCTCTTCAGTGATGAGTTTGCCAACACCGTTTTCTTGAAGCTTGCGATGAGATACTTCTCAGCGCTAGCAGCTTACGGTGACAAAGGAAATATCCTCAGATAAGAAATGAAAGAAGCTTCCTCGGGAATTGCTTTCAGATACGAGACTTCAGCTCCCAGAGTTACATCACTGTGTCTTGGAGCCGTTTCCTAGCACTGTTTTTGTGGATTCTGAGAACTGATAATTTCGGATGGGAACTGATAATTTCGGCTGGGAGGCAGGAACTATCCTCCGAGAAAAAGCGGAAGGAAGCTTTCTGAGAAACTGCTTTGTGATGTGTGAATTCATTTCAAAGGGTTACACCACTCTTTCATGAGGAGTTTGCTAGCACTGTGTTTGTAGAACCTCACGAGTGATATCTTGGATAGCGTTAAATCCCATGGTGAATCATGAAATCTCCTCAGACAAATCTGCAGAGAGGCCTCCTCTGAAACTCCTCTGCTGTGGTGACTTCGGCTCACAGAGTTCTACATTGTTTCCCTTGAGACGCTTGCTAACAGTGTTTTCGCAGAATCTGCTCTAAGACACACAGTGGGGCTCCGAGACCACAAATAACCTCAGCTCGAAAACGAAAAATAGAAGCTTCCTGTGAAACTGCTTTGGGATGTGTGACTTCAACTCACTGAATTACACCTGCCATTCATGGAGCCGTTGGCTACCCCCGTTTCTGTGGAATCTGGAAACTGATATTTCAGACCCCTTTGAGGACTACGGGGCCAAAGGAAATATCCTCCGTTACAAAGGAGAAAGAAGCTTTCTGAGAAACTTCTTTGTGATCTGTGAATTCATCTCACAGAATTGCAGCTTTCTCCTAATGAAGCCCTTCGCGAAGACTGTTCTCGTGGAATTTGCAAAGTGATATTTGGGAGCTCACTGAGGGCTCCGGTGAAAAGGAAATAGCCTCAGATGCACACTGGAAAGAAGCTTTGTGAGAAACTGCATTGCGCTGTGTGAGTGCACCTCCCAGAGTTACACTTTTCCGTGATGAGTTTGACAAGACCGTTTCCTTGAAATCCGCAATGGGAGACTTCTTGGAGCTACGCAGCTTACCGTGACAAAGGAAGTATCCCTAGATAAAAATGACAGAAGCTTCCTCAGAAATTGCTTTCAGATACGTGACTTCATCTGACCGAGTTACATCACTGTTTCTTGGAGCCGTTTCCCAGCACTCTTTATGTGGATTCCGAGAACTGATATTTCGGATGGGTTTGGAGAGTGTGGGGAGAAAGGGATTATCCTCCGAGAAAAAGCAGGGTGCAGCTTTCTGAGAAACAGCTTTGTGACGTGTGAGTTCATTTCAAAGGCTTTCACCACTCTTGGGAGCACACGGAGGGATATGGTGAGAAAAGAAAGGTCCTCAGATAAAAACTGGAAAGAAGCCTTCGGAGAAACTGCATTGTGACATGTGAATGCGACTCCTAGACTTCCACGCAACTTTTCACTGACCCGTTTGCTAACAATGTTTGATTGCAGTATGCACTGGGCTATTTCTCAGCGCAATGAAGCTTACGGTGACCCAGGAAATATCGTAAATGAAAACTGGAAAGAAGCTTTGTGAGAAACTTCTCAGTGAAACGTGAATTCATCTCACAGAGTTCCCACTTAGTCTTCGCGAAGCAGTTTGCTAACACCGTTTTCCTGGAATCTGCGTAGAACTATATGGGAGCGCATTGAGGGCCCACGGTGAAAACGGAAACATCCTCAGATCGTAACGAGAAAGAAGCTGTCTCCGAAATTGCTTTGTGATGTGTCAGTTCACCACACACAGATTCACCTTCCCTTCTTGTAGCCCTTTGCCAGCACTGTTTCCCTGGATTCTGCAAAGTGATATTTGGGAGCTCATTGAGGGCTACGGGGAAAAGGAAATAGCCTCAGATAAAAACTGGAAGGAAGCGTTCTGAGAAACTGCATTGCGATGTGTGAATGCAACTCACAGAGTGACACTTGTCTCTTCAGTGACCAGTTTGCTCACACAGTTTCCTTGAAATCTGCCTTGGGATGCTTCTTAGCGCAATGAAGCTTACGGTGACAAAGGAAATCTCCTCAGAAAACATTATAAGAAGCTTTCTTAGAAACTGGTTTGCGATGTGTGAAATCATCTCCCAGCGTACATCGGCGTTTCGTGGGGCAGTCGTATAACACTGTCTCTCAGGAACCCGAGAAGGGCTACTTTGGATGGAATTGAGGCCTACGCTGATGAAGGACATATCCCCCATTAAAAACGTGAGAGAAGCTTTGTGAGACACTTCTCTGTGCTACGTGAATTCAACACATAGAGTTACAGCTGAATCTTCAGGAAGCAGTTTGCCACCACTGTTTTTCGGGAATCTGCAAAGTGATATTTGGGGGCGTATTCAGGGCCCATGGTGCCAAAGGAAACATCCTCAGACGATAACTAGAAAGAAGCTGACTCAGACATTGCTTTGTGATGTTGAATTCCCCACACGGAGCTTCACCTTTACTCTCTTGTAGCAGTATGCTAACACTCTTTTCATGGATTCCGCAAAGGGATGTTTGGGAGCTCATTGAGGCCTATGGTGAAAAGGGAAACATCCTCAGACACAAACAAGAAAGAAGTGTTTTGAGAAACGGCGTTGGGATGTGTGAATGCAACTCACGGAGTTACAGTTTTCTCTTCAGTGATCAACTTGCTCACACAGTTTTCCTGAAATCTGCCATGGCATATTTCTTAGCGCAATGAAGCTTACAGAGGGCATAGCCTCAGATAAAATGAGAAAAGAAGCTGTCTTAGAAACTGGATCGTGATGTGAGAATTCATCTCACAGAGTTACACACCCCTTTCGTGGTAGAGTCATTTAACACTGCCTTTGAGGAACCTGAGAAGTGCTACTTCGGTTCGAATTCAGGCCTACGCTGAAATACCCTCGATGCAAAACGTGAGCGAAGCTGTGTGAGAAACTTCTCTGTGATACGTGAATTCATCACACAGAGTTACAACTGAGTCTTCAGGAAGCAGTTTGCTAACACCGTTTTCGTGGAATCTGCAGAGTGATATTTATGGCGCATTGAGGCCCATAGTGAACACGGAAACATCCTCCGATATTAACTAGAAAGAAGCAGTCTCAGAAATTGCTCTGTGATGTTGAATCCACCACACAGAGATTCACCTTTACCTTCTTGTAGCAGTTTGCTAACACTGTTGCCGTGGATTCTGCAAAGTGATCTTTGGGAGCTCATTGTGGGCTACGGGGAAAAGAAAATATCCTCAGATAAGAAGCGGAAGGAAGCTTTCTGAGAAACTGCATTGCGGTGTGTGAATGCACCTCACGGAGTTACACTCTTCTCTTCAGTGATCAGTTTGCCAACACCGTTTTCTTGAAGCTTGCGATGAGATACTTCTCAGTGCTAGCAGATTACGGTGACAAAGGAAATATCCTCAGATAAGAAATGAAAGAAGCTTCCTCGGGAATTGCTTTCAGATACGAGACTTCAGCTCCCAGAGTTACATCACTGTGTCTTGGAGGCGTTTCCTTGCACTGTTTTTGTGGATCCTGAGAACTGATCATTTCGGATGGGAACTGATAATTTCGGATGGGAGGCAGGAACTATCCTCCGAGAAAAAGCGGAAGGAAGCTTTCTGAGAAACTGCTTTGTGATGTGTGAATTCATTTCAAAGGGTTACACCATTCTTTCATGAGGAGTTTGCTAGCACTGTGTTTGTAGAATCTCACGAGTGATATCTTGGATAGCGTTGAATCCCATGGTGAATCATGAAATCTCCTCAGACCAATCTGCAGAGAGGCCTCCTCTGAAACTCCTTTGCTGTGGGTGACTTCGGCTCACAGAGTTCTACCATTGTTTCCCTTGAGACGCTTGCTAACAGTGTTTTCGCAGAATCTGCTCTAAGACACACAGTGGGGCTCCGAGACCACAAATAACCTCAGCTCGAAAACGAAAAATAGAAGCTTTCTGAGAAACTGCTTTGTGATGTGTGACTTCAACTCACTGAATTACACCTGCGTTTCATGGAGCCGTTGGCTACCCCCGTTTCTGTGGAATCTGGAAACTGATATTTCAGACCCCTTTGAGGACTACGGGGCCAAAGGAAATATCCTCCGTTACAAAGGAGAAAGAAGCTTTCTGAGAAACTTCTTTGTGATCTGTGAATTCATCTCACAGAATTGCAGCTTTCTCCTAATGAAGCCCTTCG